>NC_135371.1:140492651-140795681 GCF_049243985.1 Paroedura picta | reverse complement strand
CCAGTGGGAGGACGAGGGAACACAATATCCTATCTACCCATTTTCTTCCTCAATTCAGCCCATGCAATTGCTGTGGTAATAAAGAGATGTCACATTTGAGGGAAGTTACAAACTGCCAGGACTATTTTTCAAAGTATGAACTATATATTAAGATTAGGTCCCACTACTATTGCTGTGTCATTTCTTTTCATGATGCCAGAATAAAAGTTTCTCATAAAGGATTTCAGGGTCACAGCTCTGCTCTATGTTGCATTTCTATCTTGGTGACTAACAGGTGTTTTGAACCCCTGTGATTCAACTGGTTCCTTCCCTGAAAGCCAAGGTAGACATTCACTTTTGGAGTTCCACAGAGCCAACTCAGGCTCTGAAGGGGAAATAATTCCTTCCTAGCATAGGAAAGGCCCGAGGGGTAGGCAGAAGTTTATCCTCCCCCCATGGCAGCAATTCAAGCCCAAACAGGGTCTGTTTTTTTCTTTTTTAAAGCCGTTTCTTGAAGCTGGAAACTTGAGTGAGGCCCTGGAAACCTGGACCTAACTCTGTAAAAAAGTGATTGTCTAGTTTGGCTCGCAAACCATCCTTTCTGAGGTAAACTCCATATCAATAGATACTTGGTGGGTAGCAGCTTAACTATCAACCAGCAGAAACTAAGTAGCCTCAAAAGTCAGGGCAATTAGACATTCCTATGCTGCTACTACAAATTAGTCCTCAGGGTTCAGTGACATAATTTAAATCATAGTCTATCAAAACTCTGTATTCACTATCTTTTGCTGCGACCATTGTAACTCCATTTTGCATGCTAATGTTTGCTTAGGGCAGCTTTTCTCAACTAATTTACCATTGAGAATCCCCTGAAACATTCTTCAGGCTTTGAGAACCCCCAGAAGTGCTGTGATCATGCAGAATATGATTGGGAAGTCTAACTGTGTACACACACGCCCGGAGTCCTTCCCCTTCCTACCCCCTCCAAACCCATCATTGGCCTTTTTGCAAGGGGGGAGGTGAATGTATATGGCCATATAGTCATATCATCAGATAAATGTTTAACAAATATAAAAAATATATAAAAATCAGCTAACTCCCACCCATTCGGGAAACCCTTCTAGGATCATCAAGAAACCCCAACATTTCAGGAAATCTTGGTTGAGAAAGCCTGGCTTAGGGTTATAGTGTGTTTGTAGAAGATTCAGGAGACGGGGATGAGAGACTGGTAGCTGCTGCCCTGCCATTCCACTGGGAGAGGCAGGCTGTAAATCTACCAAGTGTTTGGCCACAGGTTATCTCCATGTCCCAGGCCAGGGTGTGGTGTCTAGCACCTAGTTTTGTTTCACTGTGAGAAGTCATGAGAGGAGTGTCAACTGGACTTTTCACACCCAAACCTGGGATTGGGGCAGGAGGAGGGGAGGTGTAGATATAGATGGTGTCTTAGTCTTAGAGGTGCCTTAGTCTTAGCAAGAAATTAGAGATGTTCAGCTTTGCTTTTTCCTAAATAAAGTGATTTATTTCACCAAAAGACTGCTTATTGAGACTATTGACTGGAACCTCACATAGTGTGCACTACACTGGAATTACAAAAGTTGTTGGTGCTTCCAGTTGAAGCCTGAGAGGAACATGCAACATTGAGAGCAGGTGGTAAGGCTAGCTGTGCCTCCCACCCCTGGCAGGGTGGTGAACAACCACAGCTGAACAACCTCAGAACGGCTCTTTAAAAGAGGGCCATGAAGTGCAGGCACTCTGTCCATTCTAAGAGAGGGTCAGACTATGCAGTACATTATTGTGCACCCGCACACACATATAACACACAAACTCAAACCCTGTGGCTTTCCTGAGGGAACCGTTTCCTCCAGGGCAGTAACTGTGAACACAAGCAGGCCCTCGATAGTAAGGTTGCCAGCTCTGAATTGGGAAATACCTGGAGACTTTGGGGGGGGGGGGCGGTGAAGCCAGGAGTGGGTTGGATTTGGGGCGGGGCATGAGCTCCATGGACTGTAATGCTATGGATTCCACCCTCCAAAGCAGCTATTTTCTTCAGAGGAACTGATATCCTTAGTCTAGCAATGAGCTATAATTCCAGGGGACTGGCATCCAGACTCAATAGGCAGGTACAGAAGTGATGAATGAATTTTATGTCTGAAGCTAACTTTGCCTTTTTGTTGTAGATGCTTGAAAGAAATGCAGGGATTTCCTGTGTAGTGGATGTACTTGCAAAACATAACAAATGTTCTGAAAACTTCTTGCTGTATGCCAGGTTTTTAAAATAAATCTTGACATTATTCATTGCTCAGAATTGATTAGTCCATTGTTCTTTTGCAGTCCAGGGTAGATAATTAGGGGTCAACAAAACCTTACAGATTCAGAAAGTCTGGCAGCACAGAAATCCGATGAATGAATAAATATGAATAATCAACCTAATTAAAGCTTTTTCATGTTCCTCCTTACTCACCTTTTATCCATATGTCTTACTGTCTGATTATTTTGGGTGTCCCCCCAGGCTATTCAAATAAATGGGGTTATAAATTCTGGATCATGGATATAAGCATTTAAATTCACTCTGCAAAGATGAAAAAACAGCAAACTTTATTCCAGCCCTCGTTTGTGAAATAGAAGTGAAACTGAAAGCTCTGAAGCACTTTTTCTTGCATACATATGGACCCTTCAAATAAAATATCACAAGGAGCTGGAAAAGAGTTTGGATGCAGTGTCCTGGGCACAGCCCCACTTATTAACATGCTGTCGAGTGACTAATTAATTCTAGTGGGGAACATGTATTTGAATAGTTATTGTGGGATAATGAAATGTCAAGTGAGTGTGAAGCCTTTGCTAAGTGTATTTTTAAACAGCTCCCAGCATCTGAAATACACACATACCCAACACCTCCACACCCCAAGAGTTGTCCTTGGCATGCAGCAGCAGGGGCTTCAATCAGTATGTTTTTAACACGCACGCACACACACGCTATTTAATCAATGAATGCCAGCTATATTATTGAATCGATTTCAGGAGGCTGTTTTCTGGGTTTTTTTTCCCCAAACATACCAGGATGGAACAGTTGCTGCCACTGAGGTGCCAAGAAGCCATATGATTTCTCCCCCGCCATGTGGATGGGGAGAATATTGGGCTTTGTAAATTGCCAGTTCAATTGGCCATGGTAGGACAATAAGTCATTTAATAATTTATGCACATGCACTAATCTGTCAGGGTTTTTTGTGGAATGTGGAAAGCGGGAAGTAGTAGGAAGAGAGAAAGAGAGAGGCAAAGACAAGGGTTTCAGTGCCAAAAGGCAGCAGCATCAAGGTCAATGGTGAAGCCCATAGCATTTGTACATTGTGTGCAGAGTCTTACATAGATGTTACTTCCCTTGGACTAATAGCGGTCTCATAACAGGGACTGAATGCCATAATTCAATTATATGGAGACCTGAAAGGGAACATATGGCAGTCACAACATTTCTGATTTTTATAACCAAATCATAAAATCATAGAGTTGGAAGGGGCCATCGAGGCCAATCCCCTGCTCAATGCAGGGTCAGCCTAAGAGAAGTATCTGTTCAGTTGTTGCTTGAAGATTGCCATTGAGGGGGAGCCAATTCCACAGCTGCTCTAACTGTTAATGCCCCCCTGAAATCTAGCCAGTACTATTCTACATGTAGTTTAAAGCCATTGCTGTGGGTTTTATCCTCTGCTGCCAACAGGAAATGTTCCCTGCCCTCCTCTAAGTGACAACCCTTCAAATGCTTCAATAGAACAATCATGTCCCCTCTCAGCCTCCTCTTCTTCAGGATGAATATTTCCAAGTCCCTCAGCCTTTCCTCATACGGCTTTGTCTCCAGGTCCTGGATCATCCTTGTCACTTTCCTCTGTACCCTCTCAATTTTTTCCACGTCCTTTTTGAAGTGAGGCTTCCAGAACTGCACACAGGACTCCAGACTAAGACACCTTGCAATTTTGATGCAATGTCTCTGTTCATACAGCCTAAGACTGCATCCACCTTTTAAACTACCACATCACACTGTCTGCTCATCTTTAGCTTATTTATTTGTTTATTTGATTTCTATACTGCCCTTCCATATGGCTCAGGGCGGTTTACATACAACATCATAGGGGGGATACATGGAATGAGGAGTCAACATACAACATAGTCAACATACAACAATAACAATCCAACAGTGGTTCTAAACAACACAACTTCAGTGATCCCCACAATAACAAGAACAGAAACGTAGCTAACCCCCCTAGAGAGGTCAGACTGCTTCAGGCCATGGAGGGGATGTCTGAGGGGGGGACCTGTGGTCGGTCTCAGGCAAATGCCTGGTGGAGGAGCTCCCTTTTGCAGGCCCTGCGGAACTGTGGGAGTTCGGGCAGGACTCTGATCCCTTCAGGGAGCTCGTTCCACCAAGTGGGGGCCAGGATGGAAAAAGCTCTGGCCCACGTTGAGGACTGACGTGTTTGTTTGGGGCCAGAGATCACTAGCCAGTTGGCAGTGGCAGAGTGTAATGCTCTTTTGGGGGTATAGGAGGAGAGATGGTCTCTCAGGTCTAGGCCCAGACCACTTATGACCTTATAGTCTAAGGTGACCAGATTGTCCCACTTTTGGAGGGACATCTGGGGGCACCTGGCAAATTGTACTTATGTTGAAATTAAAAAAAAATATTACAATACTATTTTTGCGTTCTCTCTGTTCTATGAAAAATTTTGTTGCTCCATATAGACCAAATTTTAAATCAAGAACCCCCCCTCCCCCGGTCAAAGGTGCCCCGCTTTACCAATGTTAAAATCTGGACACCTTATTATAGTCCTTATAGTCCACCAGTATCCTGAGATCTTGTCCACACACACTGCTACCTAGAACTGTATGACTGATTATGCCTCAGAGGGTCTGTGACACGCAAATCAATTCAGCAAGAATCACCTGCCCCAGAGCATGAGTGGAAACCACACTGTTCAGGAAGAAAAGCAGAAAGCAACAAACAGCTCACATCACTGCATAGCAAAAGCAGGCCATAATAGCATGGCCAGAATGTACAGAATAAATAGCTAAATACACAGAATAGTGGGTGTGATTTTATTCTTTGAGAGGAAGGCAGACTATAAGTGAAACAAATAAATAAGTAGTCAAATAATAGAAATTTCTATGTACAAAACTTGGAATTCAGATACCCTGTCAAAACAAATCCCCAGGAAAGCAGTCTTGGGCAAATCTGGTCTTCAAACAACTATGCCAACAAAGACCCAACAAAACAAATAAGGCTAGAGTCAATGAAGATTTCTCAGGACTGTAATCCAAATGTTCTGTGAAACACACAGCAGGCTGCCAAGTACAGTGAACAGGAGAAGAGGCTGAATATGGGGCCTGCCTGAGGCATATTAGGGAGGGGGATCAGCTTGCAGATATACCCAACAGTGCTTGTGAATGGAAAGAATGGTAAAAGACCTTGCGAGGAAGATTCACAACACTCACAGGGTGGAAGTGTTTGCATGTGGACTGATACAACCTTCAGATGATAATCCCTGTTCCCAGGTCAGCCACTTCACGGGTCTGTGCCTTGCAAGTAAGTCATCTTTGTCTTGCTTCTGTTTTGCCTCAGCTTACCCATTCCAGCTTGATGGGCATTGGGTGTTTGGCTGATAATGGTTCAAGACAAGCAGCTAGTACAAAAATTACTCTCACAATGCACAGCCATGTGACATGTTATGAAGCCCACATGCCCCCCCCCCCCACATGAACTTTCGACAGATGCAGGGATAATTCCCTGCTGGCAAACTTAATTTCTAGACACTTGTTGGCCTTATCTGGATCAGTGCTGTGTTGCAAGAGGAGAGCCAGCATGGTACACTCAGAGCTGTCCTAATGCATTGGCATGCTAGGCAATTGCCTAGGGGGCCCACAAACCTAGGGGCCCCATGCTAACCTATGTATGTATTGATAATTTGTGATATGGGAATGGACAAGTTGTTTATCTAAGATGTGAAAAATGTGGAATGTAGACCTAGATGGAAATGAGACTAGATCTTGCCTCACCGTGTTGTTAATCAGCACACAGTAGACAGGAAGAAAGTTTATGTGCTGAGATCTGTCTTGTGACTTGAGTTTGTCACAGCATGCTTTTTAATGTTTAAATACTGATTTTGTTGGTTTAATTTTATTGATAATGTTCATTTTTATTCCTGTAAGTGATGGAGTAGGTAGGTTGTGGTTTTGTATGTAGGGCCCCAATGCATTGCTTTGTCTGGAGGCCTATAATGCTATTAAGATAGCTCTGGAAATATTGGTTAAGAACAGCAGGCACTGAAGAACTGGGATTAATTACCCAGCCCTCCATATGAAGTCTGCTGGGTGACCTTCGGCCAGTCACAGTTCTTTCAGAACTTAATCAGCTCCATCTACCTCACAAGGTGCCTGTAGTGGGAAGTGAATGGGAAGCTGATTAAAAATCAATTTGAGACTCTTTAAGATAGGGGAAAGCAGGATATAAAAACCAACTATTCTTCTGTTCTTCTTCCTCCATATCCCTTTACTGATCTGAAAGTAGGAGTTTGTTTTTATACACCACTTTCCACTATTTAAAGGAGTCTCAAAGTGGCTTACAATCATCTTCCCTTTCTCTCCCCACAACAGACACCCTGAAAGGCAGATGGGGCTGAAAGAGTTCTGATAAAAACAACTGGCTCATGGTCACCCAGCTGGCATGTGGTGGAGTGGGGAATTAAACTGAGTTCTCCAGATTAGAGGTCACCGTTCTTAACTACTACACCCCATTACACTACTATTGCCCCATAGGGAAACTTACACGATTGATGGCTATAAATAAGTTTTCCCTGCATGGCAAATAACAACTCCCCAGGGGTGTTACAGATCAGAAAGATTACAAGCATTCCATTTTCCGGTCCCAATCAGAATTGGTCCAATTTACCTTGTTGGAAGACGCAAGATCTGTAGTGAGCATGATTGAACAGAATATGAAAAGTGTCCTACAGGAGGCATTGGAGAATATGTGTGTTTAGCATAGTTAATTAGGTCTCTCTCCCCTCTCTTCCTATACAAAGTTGTTTTTATTCTATTTCATTATTTTAAGCAGACTGGTGCTCTGCACCTTTATGCATATTCAAATTCTGCCTACAGGGTTATGGGCCCAGGGTGAGTATTCAGACTACAAAATGTTAAAAGCAAAGAAGAAACACAAAATAGGAGTTTCCTACTCAGCATAACTATGTACTGGGTAGGCTTACTGAAGGAACTACCTGATCTGGAAGTAGAGAATGAAGAGCCACTTGCTAGGGATGGCATTATGGCACACTATTAGAGACCCACAACTTGGAGATAACCAGCAGGCATAGCAAAAAGCCTGAGACACAAACAATGAAAAGGGTAGAGGGACCATAATTAAGGAGCTGACTGATAGAGATGTTATCAAAGTTAAACAACTGCAGACAGCCAAAACAATCTGGTCAGAATTAAAATGGCTATATGTTAATTGCTCTCTGAAAAGCCAGCTTTGCTTGTAAAAGAGACTCTTTAGCATTAAAAAGCCAGATAAAGGGAGCTTGTGCGACCGTTAGGCCAGAGTCTAACTGACACAACTTCAAAGTGCTGAGAAAGATATTCCAGAGTAGGATCTGGTTGAGAATTTGTCAAAAAATTATGAAAATGCTATATTGAAGGAATTGAAGGAAAGGGAAAAAAATGTCTTTCAATGAAGTAGTGAGGCAACTTAAAAAGACATATATGTGTAAACAGTTTGAGGACTGCAATAATAAAATTGAATCAAATGCTGAGCAAATGGCACTTAATATAAACACCAAGAGCAAAGTGGTTTACCATGCATGTAGAAAACAAGGGCACTGAGAAAGGACGGTAATGTTTCCAAACAGAGGGGTCCCTTTGGAAAACAAACAATAATAGAGAGTTTTAAACAGCCACTCTTAAAGAAGTGCTGTGTATTGGTCCAAGGGGCAACCAAAAGGGACAAATGGTATTTAGACAGTGCATGTTCCATGCATATGTCTGAACATAGAGACTTCTTTGAAACCATAGATCAGGGATTCCCAACCAGAGTTCCCAGGGAACCCTGGGATTACACGTGAGTCCCCCAGGGGTTATGCAGCTATGCCCAGAAATTCAGATGGCCACATACATCACTAGAGATCACTGGAACCCACTTCCCCTGTTACTCTACAGGATTAGTCTCTTTCTCCACAATGGAAACGGCAAAGATATGCAACACAGCCTACTTCAATGAAAAACAAAAATCTATAATCACAAAAAAGGTGAACATCAAAGAATTCATACTGATGGAACAAAACAGAATACAGCAGCCAGAAGCCATGCAACTGAACACCATGAACTTTGCACATGAGCAACATGTAGATCAGCAGAACCCCAAGTACCAGAAGGGGATACACAAGCTGAGGTCAGAAAAATAAACTGGAGTACCACAAAGAAGACTCTCCTACCTAACCAAATCAGAGTTTATGGCAAAACCTACTACATGGGAAGACATAAAGAAGTTGACCAACAAGGAAACAAAAGAGTGGAAGAAGACTGCCGAAAACGAAATTGGAGCTCTGCTTGAGGACCAAACATGGGCATTCACAGACCTGCCTCCAGGCTAGAGAGCAGCAGGATGTCGATGGGTTTTCTAAGAAGCATCTCAGAAGATTTTGCAGAAGAAGATGAATCTATAGGACTTTACACACTAGATCTTGGAATATACAAGATCTACAGTGTGCATGATTGAACAGAATTCTAGGGGAGTATTGGAGGAGATGTGTATACAGCATGGTTAGATTAGGAACTTCCTGGAATTTTTCAACTACTCTCTTCCAGTGTCCTAATTGGCTCTTTGGAGTCTTCCTGTTCCTTTGAGAACATTTTCTCCCTATTAGCCTGCACAGCAGACAAAATGAACACAAAACAGAACAGTTACACTGTCAGGACTCTCTTCTCTCTTTCTATACAAAATTGTTTCTCTTCTGAATATAACTATATTATTCTTTTAAGCAGCCTGGTGCCTTGTACCTCTTGACATATTTAAACTCTGTTAATATGCTTTAGAAAATAAGTAATCAAAACCTGCACAGACTTTTTGGTATCTTGTCGGATTTGGCCTGGAGAATTTGGCAGAAAGGGTCAGATGGCAGTGGTTTATAGTACACAACTAGTATCAAAGCCCATTTTAAAAATGGGCTTTGAAAGAGGCGGCAGGCAGGAGGGCGTGAGAGGGTGGCCATGGCTTCCTTTGGCCTGCAAAGCGGGCTAAAAGGAGTGGCAAGCCCCTCCCACATGGGCAGCGCTGCCGCAGGAGGCTCCCTTTGGCCCAGCAAGTGCTCTCCCCGCGGCGAGAGCCCTTCCTGGGCTAAAGGGAGTGGAAAGCCCACACACACACCCATGGCGACAGGGCTTTGCGTCCCACAGGGAGGCTGCAAACTCCCCCCCCCCCGGCTCCCTTCCAGCAGGAGCATACCTGCAGGCCACAAAGCCCTGTCGCTTCCTCTCTCCTCATGGGCAACAGCAGCTGCACAGTGCCACACTGAGGGGGAGCCCCAGCCATGGCGGCCGCCAGAGAGCACCAAAGGTGAGCTGGCGGCAGAATGGCAGAGCAGCACCCGAGGCAGCAGCCGGGGAGGAGGACGAGGAGGAGCCGCGGCCCGGTACCAACTGATCCCTGGACTGGTCCTGGTCCTCGAACCGGGGGTTGGGGACCACTGGTCTACCTGATTCATGATGGAAGAGGCAATCATTTGTTTTTGATCTGGAGCTAGAGACATATGTGACACAGAAACCAAGGCAGGGGAAAACAGGAACAAATTCTACAACCAGGACTTTTAACATAACTCATATTATCCACTCTCATCAGGATGGTTTTGAAAATAAATATACCCCTTGCTAGAAAGCCAGTATAGTGTAGTGGTTAAGCTTTTGAACAAGGGTTGGTTCAAATCCCCGTAGTGACATATAAAAGCTGTCTTCTACAGCAGTGGTCCCCAACCTTTTTATCACCGGGGACCGATCAATGCTTGACAATTTTACTGAGGCCCGGGGGGGGGGGTAGTCTTTTGCCACCTGAGCCCCTGCTCCACTTGTTTCCTGACGGCACCCCCGACTTCCCACCGCTCGCTGGGAGGCGCTGCCAGCAGCAGCTGTGCAGTGCCACACTGAGGGGAAGCCCCAGCCATGGCGGCTGCTGGAGAGCACCAAAGGTGAGCCAGTGGCAGAGTGGCAAGGCAGCCCCAGAAGCAGCAGCTGTGGAGGAGGACGAGGAGGATCTGTGGCCCAGTATTAACTGATCCACGGACCGGGATCGGTCCCCAGACCGGGACCACTGTCAGAATGAGCACATCAAGTTCAGAATTGTCTGTTCAGAGTGACAGCTGCTCTCCACACTTCAAGTAGTGGTCTTTCACAGCGTCTACAGATTCTTTAAACTGGAGATGCCAGGGATTGAAGTTTTGGACCTTCTGCATGCCAAACAGATGCTCTACCACTAAGCTGCATCCCCTCCCCAGGCCAGGCATACTCTTTCATCTTCCCCTACCTCTAAATGGGAAAGAGGCAGGATAGGGCAGGGGTGGAGAAGGGAGTGTTTGTGTGTGTGTGTGTGTGTGTGTGGGGGGGGGGAGATATCATTAGGGTTCTGCGCCTGCGTGGTTGCGCCCGCTGTCACGCCGCTGCCAGCACCGCCCTCCCCCCCCCCCCACGGCACAGCGCTGGCTGCGCCCGGACGGAACGGCCGCTTCGGCAGCCGAATCGCACAACCCTAGATATCATTGCTCCTCCTGGCATAATCACAAAGTGGTGTCATTATGGAAGCATGATTCTGTAGGATCCTAGAGAGTGATGTGACACCTTCCCCATCCATTTTTACTCTGCCACTGTGCTCAGCAAGAGGATAGCAGAAGGCCTTCTGCCATAATGGGAGTCTTCGTTAGCTTGTCAACCTCCAGGTGTGGTCAAGCATGCTGCTGTCACAGCACAGTACTGGATCAGGAGGGAAGCCAGTAGCAGGAATAGGTGCTGGGCACAATTTTAACTGAAGCTGGAGCTTCTTGCAGTCATACAGGAGGCACTAAGAGGAATGTCAAAGGTCACAGTCATCAACAAGGCAGAAGTCAGATGCCATGGGGATTATCAGAACAGGGAGAGAGAGAGAGACCAAAAGCAAACTGCAGAGTCCAAAGTCAAGAAATCCAGATGCCAACAGAGTGTGTCCAAAGTTTGAGTCATTGCTACCAGGGTCATCAGGAACAATAATGTGGAGTCATGATGCATCAGGAACTGAGCATGTTACATCCATACATCTTTACAGCCATTCCTTAAATCAGGCTCAACAGCCCAGCAGGAAATCATCCTACAATCAATCAGTGTCAGACTCTTTTGCATACCCGTGGTTTAGTTAGCATGTGGGGAGTATCTTCTTTTGCATAATGTGACCCTAAGCCTATACCAACAACATCTAGCTGCTTGGGGTGATTCTGAAAAACTGCTGTCTTCAAAGACTATAGCTTTAACAGGCATGCCTTTTGATCTGCCAAGCTGGGGCTGTGCCTGATCAGCTACAACTGGCTGAGCTGACATTCCTTCATTGGCCTGAGTTTCTAACTTTCTGAGAAACCAGTTCCCCTGCTTCATCTAAGGAACTGTCATCACTGGCAAGGAGGTCCATGACACCCAAGGAGGTGGTAAGTTCCCACTGACTGGCAGTCTTTAAGCAGCACCTGGACAGATACTTATCATCGATGCTTTAGGCTGATCCTGCATTGAGTAGGGATTATGACCATACGGTATGTATGGCCCCTTCCAGCTCTATGATTCCATGATTAATTATAATCCAATGTTTCTTTGTTTTCTGGTAGGTCCACCATATACAATAGAATTATGCAATTTATATTCTGATATTTCCAACATTTGCTATTAAAAATCACAAATATTCTTGCAGTATAAAAAGTTTTTATACTAGTTTTCTTTTAACATCTGACAATCAGTCAATTTCATTAACCCGCAATCCCTCCCATTGGTCCATACTTATATTCTCTCCAATATTTTGAACCCATTTTATCAGACAATCTTTAACTTGTTCTGTTTTCTTAATATTTTCTTGGGTCTCCATTCATGGTGATCAAATATTTATATTTCAAAGTCTCCTTTTTGTTTGACATTATTATGTTCAGATAAAGTTAGAGTCATCATTGTGTGGTACAAAACCAAACTATACAAAAATCAGTCAAATTCAAATTAATAGGCACACTGTTTGAATGTGATAAGCACACATAGAAAAATAAATATACATATTATGTATTGCATATATGGTACATTTTTTTTGCTTATGACTTTCTGGGATTGTGTATTTATGAATGCTCAAAAGTTCTTGTGTACGTTGTTCCCAAATATTCTAGGGCTCTGAATTCATAATGGGCAGCATACCTTTGGCAAGAACATCACTGTGCCTCTTTCCCTGAAAAATGACTTTTAAAAGCCCCACAACCACACTAAGCCTTAAATGTGCTAGAGGGGGTAAGGTGGCGTAATACCATATTATAATGGAAAGCAGGCTTCTTTTTCCAGCAGAAAGCTCCTGGGCCAGGGTGGCAGCAGCAGCTTCTGTATGAAAATGAAGCCAGAGCATTTGGGAGGAATTATTCATGTAAGGATTTCTATTTTCCCGGGTAAGCTGTGTGTCTGCTGAAGCTAATATGTGAGTCAAAGACCTAATTAAGCTTGTCTCTGACAGAGGCTCTTGGGGAGAGATGGGAAATCCTCTAGGTGACTTCTGGATTCTCAAACCAGATGTTATGTAGAGCCAATGTAAAGTCAAGAAGGGAACATTTTGGAAAAGGCAGATGTGCATTTAATACTCCTTTACCTAGCCAACCATCCCCATTCCTAAGCTCATAAAGCCATGCTAATACATACCGCTAGAAATGTTGAGTATCAAAACTCTAATAGAACAATCGCACATGGTAAAGTATCAGTACTAACTAATCTGCATGTTAAATTCCTTGTGCAAGAAGTAAATATGCTCAAATCACCAGAGAAGTTCCTTTGGATTGCAAGGATTTCATTAAAGACATCAGAACAGCCTGATTTGCATGTTACAGTCCCTCACAAGAGAAAAGAGCCCTGCAAGCCCACAGGAGCATTGGAGAGATTAAAGCTTCGAAAATTATATTATCCAAGGGATGGTGAAGATCATGTTAGGAAAAGGGGGGTATGAATAAGGATGCACAATGCATGAGGCAGGACCACTGGGGAAAGAGGAGGGACTTCAACACTGCTGACCTTGAGAAAAGTCACATGCTTTGATGGAAAGGAAGCAAAGCATTCCTTTTCTCATGGCTTACTTGAGATAATCGGAACAGCCTTCAATTTGACCTCAGAAATCTATCTATTTCTGCATCAGGCAAGGGAAACAGTAAGCTGGAAAACGAGTGTTTTGCATAGACCACCACGGCCAAACGCAACAGGTGGGATATGAAATTAGATCAAAGAGTTTTCTGTTAGGTCCTAACCTTGACAAATCTCAGCAAGTCTGTTTGTTAAAACCCCAGCCAAGAGCAAAACTTGGCAGGATCCCATGTACGTCACCAGGGAATCTCACCAGGCATTTATATATGGCCAGGGATGCTACTCGGAAAGGAAGAAAGGGGGGGGGGGGGAATCCCAGAGACACAAAGCTATCACTAAATGAAAGGCCTAGCAAGGCAAAAGCTATGCTCAGAGCCAACACACACTTCTGAGCCCGTCCTCCCATTCCCCCCCCCCACATCTCTCCTCACTCTTGTAGTCCAGGAGCCACATTACGAAGGGAAGAAGTGGTTGCTATGGAAACAACACAAATGTTGAGAGTCAGGCTCCTTTCTTGAGGGGGGAGGGAGAAACCAACCTATTAGCCTTCAAACGCCATAATGAGTAAAGTGAGGATTTGCACAGGGGCTGCTGGACCTCATGCTGTGCTAATCAACCTACACGGATGGTTCATTTCTTTACCCTCCTTCCTTCACTGGCATTAAAACACACCTGTTCTCACTTATACAATGTCTGCAAGTTAGGGAAGGAAGTGCAAGGCCAATGTAAAGGCATAATATGGAGATACTGGATGTCAACATTCAGAACCAGGATGCCCAGCAAATCCCCAAACAGGACTGCATCTCTCCTCTGCCAGTGCCACCTGCCTCCAACTCTCAAGGAGGCTTACCAGTACAGGGGGGTCATCAGACAGTCAACCCCACTGCTGCCTCTGCGATCAATAGGGTTGGGTGGGCAACCAGAAGGCATCTCAAAGCAGCTTACAATAGCCTTCCCTTTCCTCTCCCCACCTGTGAAGTAGGTGAGGCTGAGAGAGTCCGGATATTACTGATGGAACAGCTCTATCAGTGCAGTGGCAGGTTCAAGGTCACTCAGCTGGCTACATGTGGAGAAGCAGAGAACCAAACCCAGCTTGCCAGATTAGAAGCCACTGCTCTTAACCACTGCACCAAGCTGTCAGTGAGATGAGTGGACTAAGCTGCCCGAAAATGCTCCTCTTGGTCCTTCTGCCTCTGGTAATCTGCAGTGAGACTGGGATGGAGACTGATGGAACATTACCTCAGATTCAACTCAGATACCAGATAACCAGGTTCCTTTTGCTGTTGCTTGTTGTTGCAGGAGCTGATGGATATCACACAAAGTGAAGCAGCTATTTCAGATATTGATACTGCACTAGACATAAAAGTTTCTCAGCCTCTTCTGTGCCAAATACACCTGTGTTAACAGCATCTGCTTGTGCAAAACAGACACTAATTTTTTTTAAATGGGAGGGGTCCACAGCTCTGCGCCTGTGTGCAGGTGCTGGCTGATGTGCCACCACCGGCAGCATCCTTCCTCTCTGAGCCATAACGCTGGCCACCTCGGACCTTGGTGAGTGCCACAGCGGCCCAACCGCACTGAAGCACTCTTCCCTGATTGGCCAGGATGTCAGTTCAAAGACTTCCTGGTTCCTGGTTGCAAGCCTTCCCTCCCTGTTTTAAACTGACTATGCTTCTGAAGCCCACACTTCTTCCAGCAGAGATTTGCCTCATTCTCTGAGAGGCTGCTGCTGGCTTGGAATATGCCCTGACATCCAATGCACATAGCAAATGAGCTGCACAATAGGTATCCCACATGGATGAAACTACCCAACAAGCAATGGAATGGGAAGATGCTGCTTAACTTTTCCTAATGAAACACAAACAGGGATCTAGACTTAGATACCCCCCCCCAAAAAAAGCTCAAATCAGGTTTTCTATTTGTTTTTTATTTGTTGAGTTGATTTGTTTTTGTTTTTTTCAGGCTTATCCAAGCCAAATTGCAAATCCTAATAATTTAACTGGTCTGATTCAGAGACGCCCGAATCATTTCAGGCAATTCAGCTGATTTGACTGGCCATTTAAACTAAATAGCCTAACTGGTCTACCAATCAGCTGTTCATCAGCCCTTTAAATAGATTGGAGCCATCCAAACAGCACTTATGCTTCCCTCCCCCAGTTGTTCAGTTTAAATGCCATTGACCATTTAAATCCTCTCTTGCTCCCCTCCCCCCACAAAAAAAGGAGAAGGAAATGGTAGGGACTGCCTGAATGGCTCCAAGGTAGGGTCACCACGGATCAATCGTGCATGTTGCAGAGGGAAAATTTAAAGTGCCCAAAATCAAAATGGACATCGAATTCAGTGCAGAAGGGACAGATTTATTCAGGCTGGGAATGGATAAAAAACCTTATGTAGACTCGACCCAGGTGACTCTGCAGTGTCATAGGTATGATGAACCTGGGCAACTAACATGCATATGTATAGCCTTTCTTCCTGTGATGTAATAATTGTTGGATTATAAACATCAGCTTAGTCAATATATATCATATCATCTAGATAAGGGAAAGAAGAGAATTCTGAGCCGATATGTAAATATGCAGCTAAGCACCTGAATATGATGGAATCAGGAACGCCACTGAATTTTAGTGTACATGTCCTTGTGAATTTGGAGAGTCCTCTCAGATAAAACATCTTAGGAAGAGTTCTCCATAAGTAAAAAAACCTATAGTGTTAATGTTTATATCACTATGTTCTGTTATCTTAGTTAAAAATAATTATAAGCCAAGTTTTTCAGCACAGTTTTAACACTGAAAAAGCCCTCCTCGGCTTATGTGCCGGTAATTGAAATAACGGCCTGCTCCCAGCCAGCCAATCATAACATTGCCTTTTGCAAAGGTCTTCGAAGCTGAGCATGTTGTTCCCAACCAGCCAATTGTAGCATTGTCTGCTGCAAAGGTCTTGAAAGCTGGCAGTTTGTAGGACATCAACGGTTTGACTGAGGTGTGACTTTCCCCCCTTATTTTCCTAATCACTTCTTCCCAACTATTCTTTTGGTTTCTGTGGGTGGGTTGGGTGGGGTTTTGGGAGTGCTTTGCGATTTACGTACTGTTTCTTTCTCCTAGTGTTTCTCTCTTCTTTTATCTGAGGGGCAGCACTGTTTGTCTTTTCTTCTTGGGGTTGTGTTTCTTTTAAAAGTTGATTTTTACAATCCTTTCATTTTTCAGTTTTACAGTTCTTTATTTCAGTGTTTTGTTCCGGGGAGGCACTGTAGCTGTGGTTAGAGTAGTCCATTCTCTCAGAGTGGTAGCTATTGTACTTGTTGTAGTAGGTTGCCAACTTCGGGTACATTTGTTCTGCTCTGGTTTGCTGGCCTGGGAGCACAGTTTGCTTCTTCTGCCAGAGCTGTTCTCACTGAGCAGCTCTGTCAGTGCTCTCTCAGGGAGTCTGGCATCAAGAAAGGAAGCGAAGGCGCTTTGAGATGGTTTGAGATGCCTTTGGTTAGTGAAAAGCAGGGTACGTAAACCAGCAGCTATTCATCTTTTCTGTATTTGTTGGGGGGGGGAGGCTGGATGGGAGAGCCTGTGATGGTGGAGCATGGATTAAGCGCTTAGGCCACTCTGTAAATTTACCAGTAGCTGCTGCGTTTCCCACCCTTGGCTTATATGCGAGTCAATAAATTTGTCCAGATTTTGTGGTAAAATTAGTTGACTCGGCTTATATGCAGGTCAGCTTATATGTGAATATATAGGGCAGTTATTTTTATTATGTTAGTATACCCAAAGAAATTAAATTACTAAATTTTGAGAATTCGGGAAAATAATTACATATTTTTATTAATTAGAAAAATCTGTTAAATATTATATTGGAATTTGTATTTCAAAAGATATTAAAGATTAGATATATTAATCTGATACTGGCCAAAACAATTATATTAAATAATAGGATACATGTTGAAAATCTAATTTAGAATATTAAACGTTATTAAGCCGTTGTTTTAATTAATTAATTAATCTTGGGAATATATATTGTATTTTATTTTTCTCTTTTCTAAATAAAAAAAAAGACTGGATGAAACTTTTTTTCCTATTATATATTTTACTGTTTGGACATGTGAAATTTCCCTGAATGAAAACAACATGAAAACATTAGAATTTTTCCCTGAAGGAAGATGCATCAGGGTAAAGGTAAAGGTATCCCCTGTGCAAGCACCGAGTCATGTCTGACCCTTGGGGTGACGCCCTCTAGCGTTTTCATGGCAGACTCAATATGGGGTGGTTTCCCAGTGCCTTCCCCAGTCATTACCGTTTACCCCAAAGCAAGCTGGGTACTCATTTTACCGACCTTAGAAGGATGGAAGGCTGAGTCAACATTGAGCCGATTGCTGGGATTGAACTCCCAGCCTCATGGGCAGAGCTTCAGACTGCATGCCTGCTGCCTTACCACTCTGCGCCACAAGAGGCTCTTACATCAGGGTACTGGGAAGCAAATCTAAAATGCTGCTCCCCCCTATTTCCTTGTTTCCCCCTTTCTCCCTCCCTTTTTAATTTATCACTGTTCTCCCCTGCTTCACTATATTAGAATTTTAATTGGGAAAAATTGATCTGTTGGTCATAGATTGATGTTTATTATTTATTTATTTAATTTCTAATTTCTGTGCTGCTGCTCCTAGGCCAGCTAGGCCACAGCAGCTTACAACAAGAATAAAATACAATAAAAATCAACGACAGTAAAATCCCCCCTTTACCAAGCCACCATATGTGCCCAGGGAATATGGAGAAAAAGATCTGAGGGATGGGTGGGATGTTGGCTGGCCAGGCTTGGTGGTGAGCTCCACTTGCACCACTGCCTCTGCTACCTATCAGGAATGAAGGTGGACAAAGGAAGGGTGGGGCAGGAGTCGGGCAGGAAGACCATAGAAGACAGGCATCGAGGCCAGCAGGAGCAGGGTTCAGAGCTGGGCCTTGCCAGCCACTGCCAGGCCCATTCCTCCTGTGGCCTCAGAAGATTGGCGGCAGCTGGCCAGGGCCACTGCTGAGCCCTGCTTGCCCTGCCACCACCTCTGCCACCCATCAGGAATGTGGGTAGACCAGGAATGGATGGGATGGTGGCTGGCCAGGTCTGGCAGTGAGCCCTGCTCACTTGGCTGCATCATTCGCCGTGCCTGCCACCTATGCTGCTGTGGCCACTGCCACTGCCAATACTGCCATGGCCACTGCTACCACTGCCGTTGGCTGCCTCCCTGTCTCTTATGCTGTGCATGGGGAGAGGGCAGGATGGACTGACATCATGTCCATTATGACTTCCATGACACTCCATCCCCGAGCGTTGCATAAGAAACGTTCCACATCAATAAAATAGGCACCAAAGGTATCAAAATGCCAAAGGGTACTACGGGGGGGGGGGGCGCTAGATCTTCCACATCCTGGCCTCAATCAAATGTTTGGTGGAAAATCTCTGTCTTGCAGACCTTGTAGTACTGACGAAGTTCCGACAGGGACCAAAGCTCTCCTGGGAGCTCATTTCACCAGGCAGGGGTCAGGGATCAAAAAGCCCTGGACCTGGTTGAGGCCAGGCAAACCTCACGAGGTACAGGGTCCTTTAACCTGTTCATGCCAAAAGAGCACAAGGTCCTGAGGAGGGCATAAATTGGGCCCAAATAAATTGGGCCCAGACTATGAATGGCCTTGGAGGTCAAAATCAAAACCTTGAACTTGATCTGGTATTCAACTAGTAGTCAATGCAACTGACTCAGTACCTGCGGGACATGTGCTTTCCAACCCTTGCATCTTGCACCAGCTGGAGTTTCCAGGTCAAGAAGGCCTGCATAGAGTAAATTACAGAAATTCACACTGGAGATGACTATCACATGGATCACTGTGGCAAGGTGTTCTTGAGACAGGTAGGGCAATAGTAGCCATGCTTGGTGAAGGTGGGAGAAAAAAAAAGAACTGGCCTGCCTTGGTGACCTGAACTTCCATTGACAAGGAGGTATCTAAAATCACCCACAAATTCCTGGCTGAGCGGGAAGACTTCAATTGCACACCGTCTAGGGTGATTGAATTATTAGAATGATTAGAAGATAAGATAATGACACAAATTGAGGAATGCAGGATCTTTGGATTGAGAAGGTAGAACAAAGGAATACTAAAAAAAAAAACTTTGGCCTCATATGGTTCATATATTGTTGCTATGGTGCATATTTTGCCTTTTGAGAATCTCATTTTTAAAATGAGGTATCTTCTCTTTCAGTCTCTTAATAAGAATAAGAAAATAAAACCTTTGGACTCTTGAGAGCCAAGTGAATATTTACAAGAACACTGAGAGGGCTGTCTTTTCAAAATCCATATGGTGTGATGATTATTTTTTAAAAAACAACAAATTGGCTGAAACATTATTGTTCTAAACCAGTGGAACAGTATATGAATATAATTTTTTTTAGATTTCATATACAAAAGATCATGTATTCATATTTAGAAATCATTGTGAGTTAGAGAAACTGTCACCTGAGAAGAAAGTCTCTTGAAAGAAAAATATCTGGAATTTGGTCAAGGTCAACACAATACAACCGTTCAGAGGAGAAAAATGGCATTTGTGTCACAGGACTTTCCCCTACAAAGCACCTTGATAGTTTACTGAACACTCTCCCTCCCAGTCAAAGAGCAAAATTGTATTCCAGACCGCTAGGCTGCTATTTGATGAGGCGCGAAAGCTTTCTCCCTGTGTGTGAGTGTTTTGTTGGCTAGGTAGCTATAACCTCATGAAATCTTTATGTAAATGGATACTCCTCATTTTTAAATTTTGTGCTGAGAAAATATGTTTTACCTAATTTTTCTATTGTTTAAAATATGTCCATATTTCTTCTTTATATGAGTTTCTGGATGCGTAGTACTGCCTGACCTGATCAGTGTTACAGCACCAGAAAAATAGTGTAATTATTGCCACCTAGTGAAGCCCATAATGTATTCCCTCCATTTCTATTCGTTTAACTTCAGAAGAAAGAAAAGGGATCTCTCCCTGAGCATGGTCCAGTCTGCAGGCCTCCAGTTTACTCATCAGAACATCATGAGATAGTCTCTGTCCAAAATCTGTCCAGTTTGCTCCCCCTGGAATAGCAGAGGTGGTGGATATGAGCCTCGCACCCCATCACCTGAACTTTGAGTGAACTGATCCCCCCTCATATCTTCTTATGTCCCCCACAGGGCATTGTGTTCTGTGGGACTGAATTTGTTGGGGGTCCCTGGCCCGAGGGAGGTTCAATTGGCTCCTACCTGGTGGAATAAGCCTAAGAAAATGCTAGCACACAAAATGGAATTTAGTTGTCCTGGGAAAAGCTTGGAATACAGGGCTTTGACAGCCTCAACCACAGGCCCAGTAGAACAGCTCTGTCTTGCATGCCCCATGGAACTGATTAAGGTCTTGCAGAGCCCTGATCTCGTTCAGCAGAATGTTCCACCAAACTGGGGCTAAGGCCAAAAAGGTCCTGCCCTTGGTCAAGGTTGGTCTCACCTCTTTTGAGCTGGCTATCCTCAGCAGGTTTGGTCACATGACCTCAATAGTCTTTGGAGAACATGGTGGAAAAGACAGTCCTACAGATGCACTCATCCTAGACCATTTAGAGCGTTGAAGGATAATACCAAAACCTTCAACCTGATCTGGTTTCCAAGCTGGACAGGTAGGAGGGTCTTCTCTGTGGTGGTCCCCAGGCTTGGAACAACCTCCCAGTGGTGATTTACCAGGCACCCATGTTATATGGTTTTTGGTGCCTGGTCAACACACACCTTTTCACTCAGCTCTTTGATACCTAGTTCCTTCTATCTGCTCTCTTACCAGGGAGGATGTCTAAGTAGTTCTGCTAGACTCATTCTTAAAATAAAAATTTAAAAAGAACACCCAGAAATTGACAAGATGGGAAAATTAAGTAATTGTGGACCCTGTATAGAGAGTGGGGAGAACCAGTAGTGTTCTGCTAAAATGGTTACCAGAGACTAAATGCAGCATGAAGACTCTTTACTTTCTCTTTCAAAATACACACCCAGCATGAAACTGACCAACCATGCTACACACACACACACACACACACACACACACACTATGAAAAGAAAAAAATCAGTGCTGTGACATTATACGGTTTTTATCAATGGTGTGCAGAACATATACTCTGTGATTCCTCAGAGAAATCACACAGGAGAAGCAATGCCTGGAATTCAGGCACAGGATTAGAATTTAAGCCATACAGACTCAAATTCAGTGGTAATTGAAAGTAAGCCATCACGCTAATAAAAGCTTGTATGTGTGAAAGTAAGCTGTGCATGCAGAAAAGACCCCAGTTAGGTGGGCTTTATAATCCATATAGGATTTTTGAACTAGAGGGTACGGATGACTACTTTAGAGGTCATCATTGTAACTGAGATCCAGTACAGCTGAGGGTATGCACTATGAAAAAACAAGCCCACCAGTTCAAATCTCACCTCAGCTATGGACATGACCTTAGACATGATGTTACCCTTCATCCTCAGAACTGCATCAGCAATGAGAAGACTTTGAAACTGCCTTGCTAAACTAATGGAAATGTATGTGGAGGGCTACTGGGATCAACAGCGGCAATAATACTAACTTTCAAGCCCATCCGCAGTCTGGGCTCCACATATCTAAGGGACCACCTATCACCTTATGCACCCCACAGGACCTTGTACTCAGAGGGTATGAATCTGCTGGTGGTCCCCGGCCCATAGAAGTATGCCTGGTCTTGGCCATGGACTTTTCGGTCCTGGCTCCAACCTGGTAGAATGAGCTCCTGGAAGAGCTAAGTGCCCTGATGGAGATTGCACAGCTTGGCAGAGCCTGCAAGATTGAGGCTGGGTGGCAGTAAGATTGAGGGCCCCTCCTCAGTTTGGCTGGGACATCAGGCTCTCCTCTTATATCTTTTTCCCTGAGGCAGGAGAGTTGTCAAACAGACAGGGGTGGAGGGAGGCTTTAGTCTGTCATTGGATATAGAATGTTTTTTTTTTATGGGGATGGTTTATATATTATTGTAGAGTTTTAATGTTGTAACATCACCATGAGCCAGCTTACTGAGATCAGCATCAATCAATCAATCAAATAAATAAATAACATAACATAATCAATAGTGCACATGGTTCCATGGTTTAATCATACTTTGGAAGAGGGAGTGGAAATTTCGGTGTGCGTGCACACATCTGGTCAGCTGTAAAAGTGTTTTGACAGGTTATACCTAGAATAGGATGAGGTTTTTTCTTGCATCAGTAACAAAAGCAAAACAACACTTTTGATTCACGGCTGGTTCTATACTTATATTTCCCCCCTCCATTGTTGATCCTGCTAAATTCAGATTGATCTGAACCTGGTTCTTCCACCTTTGTTTTTCCTGAATTGAAACAGACGTTGTGTTCTACACTAAATTGTCTGGCTGCTCTCTCCTTCCCACTTGATTGCGGAAGCTAAGAGGGGGGAGGGGAACGGTGGTCACGAAGCTTCGGCTGGCATTAAAGGAGCACAAGGCTGGAGAGGGGTTTATTTCCTGCTTTTTGTCTCCTCTACAGCCAAAGCGAGTGGGGGAGGGATGGAGCACAAGGCAGCTTGTTTATTTTTCTTTTCCTAAACAAGTGAGGGAGAATGAGACAGGGAAGAGAATCCAAAATGCAAATCACGGCACATAGATGTGTGGGCTTTTGGACAAGAGCATAGTTGCTTAAAAATGAGAGCAAAAATAAATCTTGTGAGGAAATGGCAACCAGGAACCAGCAGTTTTTGAACTGACACCCTGACCAATAAGTGACAGACTACTGTGCTAGGTCAGCATCTGCGCTGGAGGCCCGGGGGCAGTTAATCCGGCAAAATGCAGAGATCTACACTTAATACTGGAACTTTCTGAGTGGTTTTATCAAATATAGCGAGTTATATCTGCCTCTGGATATCGTGGGGGAAAGGTAGTATCACCGCGGATCAATTATGGATGTTGCAGAAGGAAAAATTGAAGTGCTAAATGTCTAAATTGAAATCAAACAACATGTAGATAACTTTTTAAAATTTGCAGTCATTGGGGATTAAAAGCCCTGTGCAGATTCAGCCACATTCACTTACTTGATTTTTTAAAACTTATTCAGTTTTGTATCAACAATGTTCAGACATTATTAATTAGAGATTAAAAGCTTTTTTACAATCACTTCAGAAACATGCAATGAAGTCTACTTCTTATCCATTGTCCAAATGAGTACCTCAACAGATCTCTTTCAGGTACCTCCCATTCACCAACATAATTCCTGAACCAGGAAGCCCAGCTACGTGGCAAAGTTGGGATATGTCACCTCATGCAGAAGAGGGACCTCCCCTGCGATCAAAGGCAGCCCTCTCTTTCCCCAAAGGACTGATATGTTTCTAAACCCGTTAACTTTTAATTACTGCCTGAGCAAGCTGGCTGACTGCCATCTACATCTCTATTAAAATTCAATTTATGCCCATCATAACTAATTCTGCTGCCCTAGCTTTCTCACTGGCAGTCTTCAATTTCCAGACATGATATCCAAAGCCTTGTCTCACTGTATTAAATCTAAATCTCCAATGGGTTGCCCTTTCTGTGTGTGTGTGTGGGGGGGGGGGGTTGTCTGTGTGTGTGTGTGTGAACATGTGTACTGCACAGCTGAATAAAGTAGAAGGCAGCAGGCTGAGTTTAGAGTTAAAGAGTAAATGGGCCAGGCTCTCAGAGTAATTTCCACAGAGCTCCTCTGCCTCATTAACTTTTATGGAGATGATGGGATTGTTTGCATAGCCTCTTCTTCATACGGCTTCATTTATTTGCATTTTAATTCCATTTAAGGACCCTGCACATTACCTATCATTAGTGTTTGCCACAGCACACATGTAACATATGGAAGGCACATGTGCATGCATCTGATAAAATGGCCCAGTAAGGTTTCCCAGATACTGATATTAACATATTTACGTATGAGGCTCAATCACACATCCCATCTAAAAAAGAAAAGCAAAGTCACATGGCTACCATCCTCCACTGAAAGTTATTAAATTCATATTGTCTGTGTACTTTAACCCTGGGAGTCCTGGTTGTTTACAGTAGCAATTCAATGGGGACAACAGCATGAATTCTAAAGCATCCTCTTTTCCATAGCTAGAGCATCTGAGATGACAGGAAAGACAGGAAATATTCTGGGGTCCCAGCTTCCTTTCTAGTAAATTGGGAAGTTTAGCAGGGAAGAAGCTACATGTGGGGAGTAAGGCTCAAGGCATAATTGCAAATCTTTTGCAACCCTTTTAGGAGACAGGGAGGAAGGCTGTTTCCCAGGGCTAGTTGGATGGGAAACTGATGCTGCGAACTTTCTTTTCTGAGCTTTCTTCAATGTTTTTTTTTTTTAAATAGGAGAGACAAGAAGGGAAGAAGAAGCTTGCCTACTCCAGGGCCCTAAACCAGTGGCTTTCAAGGCTTTTTTTTTTAACATTTAGGGTAAGGTGACCGGGTGGCTTTTGGCGGGACAGTCCTGATTTTAAACAATTTGTCCCATGTCTCGCAGTGTTTTTAAAAAGTCCCGATTTTTAACCACTTATGCTGGCTGGCTTGGGAAGTAAACCCTAGATTGGTGACCTCTTCGCTGTGCCCCGCTCCCTGTCTCTATGCAGCCACTCCTAGCTGCGAGCCTCTTGCCCGCACCCTGACCCTCCTTGCTCAAGCCTCTCTTTTCTCTCCCAGAGCGCTGGCTCGGCTGCAGCCCCCTCTGGCTCCCCGACCCCTTGTCCGCCTACCCCCTCCCTGGCTGCCTGCTTGCCCAGCGCGCCCCTGATGTGCCCCTGACGTGCTCTCCGCCTCCTCCTTCCTCGCTGCCTCCGCTGCTGCCACCTGCCTCTTGCTGCAGCCCCTGGGCCCCATGCGGGGAGCCCAAAGCCGGGGGTCCGCAGCACACATCACAGCAGCGCTGGCCGAGCAGTCTATCAAAGGCCCCGACATCAAAGGGCACACGGGGGAGGGGTCATTATGCCCCCCAGCAGCAGAGAATGCAGAAGACCAGGCGTCCATCTTCTCTGCCTGGGCGAGCAACCGGGTAGGGATGCGTTGCCTCCCATTTTGTGCTTGGCCATTTGGGTGACACGGGTCTGGTGTGGCTGGAGGGCCGCCGTTATGTAAAGCCCGATGCAGGCATTTTGGGGAAGGTGCAACCCCCCTCCTCAATGTTAGCCCCATTGTAGGGAGCAAGGTGTCCCGCTTTACCAATGTTAAAATCTGGTCACCTTAATTTAGGGGCTAATTTGGGAAACTGAAATCTGTCATCCAGTTTCCTAAAGTCTTCCCTCCCAGCTCATCCTGTTCCTCTTCTTCATTTTTGATCTCCTTACTTATGTGAAGAAGAGTTGTGGCCCATTTCTGAGTACTGACACAGTTTGAGATTCATCGCCCTAGTAACCAGGAGTGTAAGAGAGGAGGAAATTTCACCTCAATGTTTCTTTGCAAGCTGATCTCTTGCTTTCTGCCCGCATCAACATACACAACAGTTCTGAGCTAACTTATGAGGTCATTGTATAAACAACCAGTTACTGGATGTAAAGTGCATTCCATATTCAAAAAGATATATATATATATATATATATATATATATATATATATATATATATATATATATATATATATATATATATATATATATATATATATATATATATATATATATATATATATATATAAATGATAAGTATTATTATTATCATCTCCCAAAGATCGTCTGTACTAAATCACTATTATTTGACCCTTGTGCATAAAATTTGCCTCACCAAATTGCTACATACACATTTAATTCCTTACAAGCCGTATGCAGCACCTTGTTTCCTCCTGCAACCTATGACTGTTGTCACACTAATGATATCATTTGGATTTGCATTTTTAAAGGGTTGACTTTTTCATTGATTTCTGCACTAAAATTTGCTTCTTCAGATGCAGTCCTGAATTGTCCCCTCACTTGCCTTACAGCAGAGGAATCCCTAGAAAACCGCATTTCATCTTTTCAAGCAGAGCCTAACAAGGTCTACTTCAGGGCTGCCCAATGTGGAAATGCATGCAATCAGGTTTTTCCCCATGCCTGCCATTCTGAGTAGGTTGGACATGTCCTTTACTCATCACCATCATCCTGAGAGACCATTCGTAGTTCTGGGTAAATGCTCTACTGAGTCTGTCCACTCTTGAGTTTGAAGCCCCTGCAATATGAATGGCCCTCAGGTCTTATCAGATCCATAGGACCACCTGCCACATCCCCAGAGCTTCATTGCATAAGTGCAGAGATGACATACCCCCTTGTTTGTTTAAGTAGTACATGGTGGATGTGTTGTCGGTTCTCAGAAGGATTCTCTGATCTGCAAAAGCTGTTAAGGCTAACTGCACTGCTCTAATTTCAAGAACATTAATGTTCAAATCCCTTTCAATAGACCCTGAACTGATTCATGTCCAGAATACACCCCTTCCAAGGAGGCATCTATAGTAAGAATTGTATCTGGGACTCAGGGTCCAAAGGTAAGACCTCCCACATGGTTACTTGACTCCAACCACCAATCAAGGGACTGTAAGACTGCCCTTGGGATAGAAAATGTGTGGAAAGGACTGTGCTTAGCTCTCATATGCCATTTAGAGGAGATCAGCCCTGACTGCTCCTTAGAAGGCCAGATCCTGAAGATGAAACTCAAATACTTTGGCCACCTTCTCCCTGGAGAAGAGCCTAATGCTGGGAGCGATTGAGGGCAAAAGAAGAAGGGGATGACAGAGAATGAGGTGGCTGGCCTGGCCTCCTTTTCAGCTGTATGTCTTCAATAATGGAAGACTCAAATGACAGATGTGTAGATAGGTAATCTACTGACTGCAGTTTAATCTTTTATAGGGATTCTATCCTCCTTGGAGCTGGTTGTGCAGAGGCAGGTTTAATCCAGATTGGAACCGTGAGGTTCTCCAGCCCTTGAACAACTTTTAAGGCTGTAACTGTTGGAGTTTCCAAATATAGCCTACTCAGTATCTTATCCATAGGCCTCGAATCAGAAGTAGAAACATTAAGGTCTAATATTTTATCCACGCAGAGTACTTGCTTCCTGTAAAGCTTATAGTCTTCTCCAGGAGCCTGTATAGAGAGTGGGGATGCAGGATATGCAACTGCCTCTTCCAGAGACAGGTCTGAAGTTGATTTTGGGCACCCCTGTCCGGGTTGGACTGGGTCCTTATCTCCAGCCTGGTATTAGGTATGATACAAACCCACAATCGACGCACTGTCAGGGAAAGCAACGTTCGGATCCATGCCTCCCGACCAAGGGGACAGTCCCATTGTACCACATAGACTGGGGTTTGTTGCAAGACTGAGGCTGGTGTTGGACACCAGCTCAGAGCTGGAATTGAGTGGGACTAAGCTGGTGGGATATCC
The DNA here is from genome assembly GCF_049243985.1 of Paroedura picta. Classification (NCBI taxonomy): domain Eukaryota; kingdom Metazoa; phylum Chordata; class Lepidosauria; order Squamata; family Gekkonidae; genus Paroedura; species Paroedura picta. Next base: position 140,767,950 of record NC_135371.1, on the reverse strand, counting down.
CCCTCCTCCATCTCGAACTCTATTATTCTCAATACCTCTCCTGGAACTGACACTGAATCAAGAGTTGTGGCACTGCGTTGTGGGGCTAGTGGCTGGGAAGATGGTAAATCCCTGGGTATATGGGATATGTCCTTATGCTTGTTCTCATGGGTCTTATTCCGTGGAGGAGGATCCAAAGTTGCTCTCCGATCTGGGACAAGAGCTCCCAACTTGGAAGGAGAGTGAGGAGCCTCAGATGCTGGCATAGCGTGTCTCTTAGGAGTCTTGTTTTGAATGGCTACTGATACAGCCCACCTTTGAACCGAGGGTGTTTTAGGGGTTGATCTCAAGGAGGAGGATCCAAAGTTGCTCTCCGATCTGGGACAAGAGCTCCCAACTTGGAAGGAGAGTGAGGAGCCTCAGATGCTGGCATAGCGTGTCTCTTAGGAGTCTTGTTTTGAATGGCTACTGATACAGCCCACCTTTGAACCGAGGGTGTTTTAGGGGTTGATCTCAAGGGGGTCAGAGCCAAAGTTGTTGATGCAGGAGCTGATGTCGATAACGCTTTCTCCCACAAAGCGGCTTTTAACCAATATGCCCTGTCAGAGAGGGCTTTGGGCATAAAACACAGGCAAGTCTGGCACATACCAACCATTTGGCATGTACCAACCAAGCATATGAGACACCGATCATGTTCATTGGTTGTTGGCATTTTCGTGCTACACTGGCTGGACTTCTTGGAAATTGCCTTTGAGGCTATCATTTGGATGCTCAAAAGAGCAGAAATTGAAGCCAACCTACAAAATCTGCGTAATAGGTAGAAAGATAGGAGCAAATCTAGGAAACGGCCATTTGTCGCGGCGGCCAAAAGGGAACTCAGGAGGGTTGGCACTTCACCCCATGTCATATGTCCACTCAGTGGGGAAAGCTGCCCATGCCCAGTTGGAGGGCAGAGCGCCCTCTAGTGAAGTTTTACTATGGAAGAGTTCTCCATGGCAGGCCTGCACAGTTGCAGTCCCAATGTGGGGCTGCACATCAAGATGAACAGTCATTCAGTGTGTGATACAATATGATCTTGGCAAACAAAGGATTTGTTCCTGTCTCCCTCATTTTACCAAACCTGCACAGAGACAAAAACAGGTAAAAGAAGGTGGAAATTGCTGTCAGCAGTGTTGTGGACCTTCACATCATCAAGTTCTCAAGCAGGAAATGTTCAATGAAGGCAAACTATCATATGGGGTGTTCCATTCTCATACAGAAGTAGTTTCAAAGAAGAAGTTTCTCAATTGTACCTAGAACTGAATTAGTGAATCTGTAAGGAACTCCTCAGAGCCCAGGAATCAATCCATGGGTGGATTCATAATATTTGGTGAATTTTTTAAAATATATATTTTTATTCATTTTTACAGAAAGAAAAGGGGTGGGGAGAGAAGAGAAAAACAGATATTCAGGTTGATTTCAGTACATTCAACCCATAACAGTTTGATTGCTTAAAATACAAAAAGAATATAACTCTCTCTAAAACTCTCTAAGTTAATCTATTATTATTATTATTATTATTATTATTATTATTATTATTATTATTATTATTATTATTTACAGAGCTACCTTTAAAAAAGGATTGTGAAGGTGCCAATCAGGAAATTGATCTATCAATTTGATTTTATTGCCCTGAGACAGAATACCACAGATCTAGTTGAGCAGATAAACTAAGTCCAGTACCATGATAAAAAAGGATCCCCAGTGTTACAAGGCAATTAGGTTGATCAGTGCAACAACTAAATTTTATATTGGATCCCTTCTGTGAATATTAGAGCCCTGGGTAGGAGAAAATTCTATTATAGTTGAATGGCAAGCTGGTTTTAGAAGAAGTTACTCACTAATGGATTATTATATCACCTAGCCTTCAATTATAAAAAATGACTGTGGAGAAAACAGCTTGTTGCCAATAGCTTGTTGTGTTCCTCGTAGTTCAGCTTTTGAATCTATGTAGGGAGGACCTGGCCTGACCTGGATAGCTCAGGTTAGCCAGCTATCTTCAAATTTTGCCTCTTTCAATTCCGTATAACAGAGTACTTTTATTTTAGAGGAATCAAGCTCAATATATATAAAGTAGTGATATTCAGGGGATTTCCACACCTTTTAAATGTAGCGTTATGCCACTCAATTGCAAGCTGAATGATGTCACCCACATCCAGCATCTGGCCCACTGACTGCTTGCTGCATCCTCTATTTTAAAGTGCTTCCCTGGGAATCCTCAAAAGTGGATTTACTACACTAAAAGGTGCTAGCAACTGGAGAGCAACCAGCAGCCAACCAGCAGAAGGAAGATATGGAGGCTCAAATGTGCTAAAGTTGTCTGTAGTGTCTCACTCTCACTCCCATCTCCCTCTCCCTTGTTCATGGGGATGAGAATTACTGTTTAAAAATGACAAACTTCCTGGAGCAATGAATAGGTGACGTGCATTTAGGTGATGCCAGAAATAAAAGAATATTTCATTCAACCCCAGTTCCTGTGATGGGAAAGTGCCAGTATGCGTAGCATCATCACTAATAAAATAAAATGCTTGTTATATAAGAAGTTAGTTTCATTTTTGTGTGTGCAATAAGCTAAATAGAAAACCTTTCCTAAACAGCAATACCCTAAATAGGAAACAAGGAATTACTCATCTCAGCTGTCATAAAGTCCACCATGCAAAACAGCAATTCTCCTCAAGGGAAATGATCTGTGTGTTTTGGACATGTTCTGGGGAGATCCCCAAGCAACACCCGGACTTTACCAATCCTAGGACCTGAGAATATGTTTTCTTAGGGTCAGAAATGACTGCCAAGCACAGGGGAAACCTGAGAAGAAAGGAATCCTTATGCAGGCTGTGCACATTCCTTGCACTGGATGCAGGTGTAGTACTCTCGCCTACAGATGCCAGCCTGCAGGTGGGACCTGGGGATCCCCTGGAATTACTGCTAATCTCCAGATGACAGAGATCAGTTCCCCTGGAGAAAATGGCTGCTTTGGAGGGTAGACTCTGTAGTATTGCCCCACACAGGGTCAGGGATGCCAGCCTCCAGGTGGGACTCCCAACTTTCTTCCTTGCTATTGGGGCATGCAACAGGAGAGGAAGCAGGGGGAGGTCCTATGGGCTATTAAAAGCCAGCCTCCCACCCCCCATACAAGCTCAGGCTCCTTTTCCTTTGCAAGCTCAACAGTTTTAGGCAGGAACACCCCCCCCCCCCCCGCTCCACACTGGCTCTCTGCCTTTATCCTGGCTAAGGAGCATACAGCAGGAGAGGAAGCAGGGGGACAAGCTATGGGTGGTTAGGAGCCAGCCCCATGTCTGTCTTTTTCTCTCTTCCCCCCCCCCCACCAGCCACCAGTCACCATCCCCACACAAGCCCTATCCTAGTTTTATACAGAAAAATGTCCCCACTCAAACTGGCTGTCTGCCTTCTTCCTTGTTACTAGGGCATACAGCAGGAGATGGGCCATGGGCTATTAAGAGCCAGCCTCCTGTCTCCCCCCCCCCAGTCACTCTCCCCACACAAACCCTGGATCATTTTCCTTCCCAAAGTTCAAAGTTTTAGGCAGAAAAACAGAACATCCCAATAGCGCTGCAAGAAAGGAACATTCTCCGAGGAGCTTAAATGCTAACAAGAAGGTTTGATGAGGACTGAGGGCAGAGGAGAGACAGTAGGCAGTTTAAGCTGGGAATAAGTATGCAGCCTCCACTTCCTCCCAGCTGGGAAAACCATCAGTGGCCTAAACTGCTCATGCGATTTAGGGGGAACGGGGAAATCGACAGTTCCCAAGCCTAGCTAAGGCAGCAGAGGAAATGCCCGGGACCCCTTCCAACCCCCTTGTGGACCCCTAGGGGTCTCTGGACCCCTGGTTGGGAAACACTGTTTTAGAGTCTCAGACAAAGGTGGATCTCCACCAATACCTATTTCCTCAGTCACTAAGTGGAATTCCAGGGATTCTCTTGACAGGAAGGGTTTCTTTTGGCAGACTTCTTTCACCCTGCATACTTGGGATACCAGCCACCAGCAAAGAGTCACCATGAAGCCACCCACTACCACTGATAGAGTGGCCAATTTCTGGTTGGGAAATACCTGGTGATTTGGAGGTGGAGCCTAGCTGACTGGAGTTTGGGGAGGGAAGAGGCCTCAGTAAAGCATAATGCCACAGAATCCACCCTACAAAGCATCCATTTTCTCCAGAGGAACTGATCTCTGTCATTTGGAGATCAGTTATAATTCTGGGAGATCTTCAGGCCTTACATATTTTCCTCATAGGAAAGGTGCTCAAACCCCATGATCATCTTGGTTGCCCTTCTTTGCACTTTTCTGAGCTCTGCAATATACTTTCTGAGACTACAAGCAGAACTGCAGGCAGAATTCCAAATGAGTTTACAGGAAAACCTTATTCAAGGGCATTACTGTGTGGGCTGTTTTATTTTCAGTTCGTTTCTTAATCACTCCTAACATGGAGTTTGCCTTTTTCACTATTGCCACACTCCCAGCTGACACGGGGCTTTCCACTACAACCCCAAAATCTCTTTCCATCTCAGTCTCAGCCAGTCCAGACCCCACCAGTATATAGTATAGTATACCATATAGTATAGTATAGTATAGTATGCCAAGGCAGACTGTGAAGCTACAGGAGGAGCTTCCCTGAACTGGCTGAGTGGGGAACAAAACTGGCCAATGAAGGTCAGTGTTAGTAAGGTAAAACATAATGGAACAAACAATAACATTATTTTCTGAAAATAAAGGTTTTTTTGTTCCATTATGTATCATTTTATTTATGCTTACTAACATTGAACTTTATTTGCCACTTTTGTTATCCACTCATCCATTTCAAAGAAGCTCCTCCTGTGGCCTCATAATCTGACTTGGTTTCACCATCCTGAATAATTAGGTAGCATCTGCAAACTTGTCTACGACACCACATACTCCCAATTCCAAATAATTTGTGAACAAATTAATAGAGCTGGCCCCAGTACAGGTACCTTGTGAGACCATACCCCCACTGTTTGCTTTCCTCCATTGAGAGAATTGCCCATTTATTCCAACTCTCTGCCTCCTGCTATTTAACCCACTTTTAATCCATAAAAAGATCCTTCTTTTCCCATGACTGTTAAGCTGATTTATTTTTATTTATTTATTTTTAGCAATTTATTACTCATCACTCCCAGACTAGCTGGCTTGTGGTGGGTTACAATACTTAAAACCCTGCACTAAAACATATAAAATCCCCACCCCTTAAGAAAATCAAAGCCCACCCCAATGCATTTCCACACACTCCATTCACCCCCTTTATGCATCCCGTGCCTCAGGGGAAAGAAGAAAATATGGGGGTCAGCCTGCTGTCCCAACTGTGGAAAGACTTAGGAATCTTTGATGAGGTATCTTTCAAAAGCCCGTTGGAAGTTCAAGTGAGTGATATCTACTGGATTGTCCTTATCCACATGATTGTTAACCTGCATGAGGCAGAATTTTACTTTGCATAAGCCATGCTGATTTTCCCTCATCAGACTTTATCCTTCAGTGTACTTTATTAATTCTCTTTTAAAACAACAACGTCTACTAAGTCACTCCAAACAGATTTTAGACTAACTAGCCTTAAATTTTCTGGAGCTCCTATGGACTCCTTTTTAACAACTGGTAAAAACAATCAGGCTTTCTAGCAGTAACCATAACATCCATACCAAAGAGGTTCTGCTTGAGACAAGAACTTGATTACAATATATCTGTGCCATGCTCCCTTTAGCAAGGAAGTTTTGCTTTGCCTAAGGAGAAGCTTCTGTCTGTAGAGTATCATGTAGGGGCTTGATGTCCAAAGGATCTTTCCGGGAGCTGTCAATGAAGGGACTGCTCACTTGGTTACACTGTCCTCCTTCCTAGTGTCCCAGTGAGGAGATGTTGCTCTGACAGCAAGACACCTTCAAGTTTGATGTCTTTAAATGGAAAGCAATTTGTCTAAGGCTGAATTATTGATTACAATGGAGAGAGTCACACACGCATATACACGCAGAGGAGAGGCAGATAAATGCTTGGCTTGATTTTAAGACAAGCTCCAAGCGTCCATGACTCCATGACACTTGCCTTCTTTTCAAATTACCAGCAGAAGCTAAGTGGGGAGAAGAAGAGACAGAAGTGGGTGGTTCATGGGTCTCAGAGGAAGGATGGAGAGAGTGCTGTCATCCAGGTGGCAGAGTTACCAATAAGTGATAAATAAATGATAACAACCAGAATACAGTATAATTAACCAGCTATGTAAAGCGAGAACAACACTAGAGTATGGGAACAGTTATGAGGAAAGGAGTCTTTCATCTTTAGTGTGCCCAGACAAAACAGCAGCTAATTAGTAGAAAAGGGTGAGTGCTGAACAAATTAATAAGCAATGAATCCCAGTTTGACAGCTGTGCCTGTGTGGCTGGTCTCTTGTCAGGTGTATTTTACTCATGCACAAGGTGACATCTCATGAAATTATGGGACCAGGAGGGGAAAAATGCATTTTCCATTTGCTTAAAGAAGTCAAGGGTAGCCCTTTTAGTTTGTGGCAAGAAATTAAAATTAAAAAATCCTACAGACACGGAAATAATATTCGGTATTGAGGGGGAAGAGGCCTATAATTAATATGGTGTTATTAAAAGCTTAACATAGTACATGGTTGCTATAAGTCAGCAGCTTGTACTGGACCAAGGACAGGAACTCCTGCTGTATTCTCTCAAGGGCAGAGTTAGACAAGTAATCCCACTGATTTGTTCATTACTACAAGCCTTTTCCAGCCAACAGATAGGCATGTGTTTCTCCATCTAAATGCAGCAGTCCTTAGCAATTATTTAGGGCCTTTAAATATTAAGTGGCTCATATACCCTGAAAGTGCCTCGTAGACCATTAAAACATAGGTGCTCATAATTATCCTCATTATCACAGATGTAGGGCTGGGGGGGGGGGGGGAGAGTGAGAGAGAGAGAGAGAGAGAGAGAGAGAGATTTGCCCACTGAATTCATTACCAAGGAGAAAATCAGGGAACTTCATGATTTGTACCCCAGTCTCTTATCACTGTGCATTTTGTCCATCTTGAGAACAATATAAGGCAAAGCTAGATAAATAAGACCAGAGGGAAGTAAAACAGGCATGATTTAAGGTGTCAAAAGCCTATAGGTAAGTTCCTCTGGCCTCATCACTTTCAAGCAACAGGCTGGCAGGAGACAGCAGATTGATTAGCTAAGGGAAATGTAGATGGCGCTGCCTTGTTGATCCACAAAAGAAATCAGGACTAGGAGAAATGAAGAGGGTGTGTCCATAAACAAGTGCTGACTGTAAAAAAACCCCAAAAACAAAACCCAATACCATACTTGTGTAGAAAGAGAAAGAACTTCCAAATGTTTTCTGCTCACCCCTTTCCCCCCTTCCCTCGCTGAGAATTTGATCTGTTTGGCTTTACCACGAGAAGTCTATGGGGCAGATGTGATCAATATGTATAAATGAATACGGCAAAGTCACAACTCTCTAGCATGCTGTTCAGTCTTGCAGTCAGAGGGCTAACAAGTTTCAATAGCTGGGAGACATAATTGGACAAGCTTAAAAGAAGTGCATATTCTAGCAGTGACAGCAATTAAAGCACAAGAATGGCTCATTAAAGGAGGTAAAGAGGGTCTTTAAATCAAGGCAGGATGTTTTCCGAATATAGAAGGTTTAAGCCCGCTCGGATCACACCTGCAGTTTGTAGGATGTCATGCTAAACAGAATTGTTTATATGTTTTCTGACTGTGAGGAACGGGAATCTCAGTGGCCAATAGGATCAGTTTCTGTGGGAAGTGGATTTTAAATTGGTAGGTGCTGGCTGCTGTGCGTGGGTCTTGGAAAATGCTATGAAAATTGAGCTCCCACTGATGTCCTGAACCCTTATGCAGCCCTCCGTCTCAGTAGAGTTTGTTGTCCAACCAAATGGTGAAAAAAATAAACAAATTGGTCCAGTATACATGTGAGTACACGTGCGCGCACACACACACGCACACCCCTCCACATGGATAGCTCTGTTAGGACCAACCAGATTTCAAATTGGGCCATGCACGATTTAAAATTACACTGAATTCTTCCTCAGTCTAGATGCTCAATGAATACAGTACTAAAAAAGAGAGAGTGATGTTCCTGAAGGCATGCTGCTAAATTGAATCCATAATTTGTTTTGCTCTTAAGAGTGTAACGGAGGAAGCCTTCTGCTTTCTAACTGACCTAAAATTATGCGCTGTGCAAAATAAGATCTGAAGTAATATGGTGACAAAAAAGGACAGTCAAGCAATGGTTGGTTCCTCTTGGAAAAGAACAGAAAACGGCAGTTATCTAGCAGCAAAATATTTATTAATTTGACTTCAAGGCCCATAGACATCTGAAGAATTTGAGAGCATAGGCAGTAGCCAGACAGAGTATAATTGCAGGCTTTGCTTGTGGGATTCAAATATAGAACCAAGAAAAGAGAAGGAATCTGCTTGGGTTGAGGACCATCCTGATCTAAAAATGTGCTGTCCCACAATAATGTTTACTTCTTCAAGTAACCCTTCAAGCACTCCTTCTTCAAGGATGTCTTTCTTCTTCTTTGTGAAAAACCAAAGACATGGAGAGGAGGTGCCTAATTGGCTACTTGTGAGACGGTGTTCAGTTTTGAGGGACAGGAAAAGTTCATGTCATTAAAATAGGCATTAGCATCATTTGAACTAGGAGTTACCTCCGTTTTGGCTTTCAGAATTCATGAGCTTCAATCTCCAGTTCCAGGAATGGACTTATTAGCCCATCAAGGCATCCCCATTTGCTTTTGTCTGGATTTCCTGGCTCCAGACCAGGAGACCAGACTCACCTAAGCCCCTGGCCCTGCAGAAAAAGGATCTGGCAGCCAGGTTCTCTGGGAGGAAAGATCCCTGCACCCATAGCTCACCTCCAGCTACAAATACCCTGTAACACCTGGGGATGCCCTGTCAAAGCAGTCCATTGAGGCAGGCTGCCATGGAGGGTGAAGCTGCTGCTGGGAGAGGGACCCCCCTCCACCATCCCCTTGACAGGGCAGCTAGCCCAGCTGCAGAAGTCCCAAGGGTGGTAAGCAGTGGCAGGGAAAGCAAGGAGCTGGCTGTAATGCCCATGTTTACTGGCCTGGTGGGAAGGTGAGGAGGAAACAAACAGCAAAGATGCTGAGCAGAGGGGTGGGGTTAATCTAACCCTGGATGGAGGCTGGGATGAGGAGGAGCCAGGTGGAAGGGGAAAGATAAAAGGAGGGGAGGATCAGGCACGGGTGGTGGATAGAAATAGGAAGAAGGCAGAGAATGAAGGAGTGCACGAGGTGACAGGAGAACAGGGGACTAAGGTGGAATAGAGGCTTCACAGCAGAGTGAGAGAAAGCAGGAGAGACACAGCTGGTGAGGCAGAACTGGTTCTGGCAGGAGACTGGGGGTAGAGGATGCTGGGCAGTCCAGAGACCTTATCTGGCTGCTCTGGAAGGCAGTGCACAAAACAGTGCGATCCCACCCCTACCCTTCTTCACCTGTATCACTCTTGTTATCCAGTGGAAGAGGACTGCAAAAAAAATCATGCGGCCCCCTAGAGAGCACACCAGCTGAACTCGAGCCTTCCTTCATCACAATGGCCAAGAGCCCTGGACCCCAGGGGCCACCCCCTAAGCAACACAGCTGTGGACATGGCTGCTGTGGCCTACCTTTCTAGCTCTTGGGAAATTCTTATATTCTGTGCATGCCCTTTGCGTGCAACAAGCACCAACTGAACATTCCGCCCCCTCCATCCACCTTTCCAGCTGCTCCACTAGAAAACAAATAGATTAAAGACCATAAATGGCTCTTATAGCAAGCTGAGATTTGCAGATGACATGTGCCCCAAGGTCTTTTGCTACCATGGAGATAATGACCGCAGCCTGCAGGGCCAGGGCTGGAGGCGGAAAGAAGGAATGTTCGCTGCAGCCCACAGACCCCTGGAGAGAAAAGACCAGTCGAGGCATACCTGTACTCTAAGGAGAACTTAGTTAGCTCCCTGTTGTTGTGCAGCCACTTGAATTCCAGAGGCCAGCTGCCTTCTGCCATGCAGGTCAGGACTAAACGGTTCCCCTCCAGGTGGACTTGGGTACGAACTGGCTCAGTCTTGAAATAGGGGGAAACATCATCTGCAAAGAAAATGAAGAGTTTACAATGTATATTCTTCCCATAGGTATAAAGAACACAAGAGCTTCCAAACTAGGCCAAGCAAATAGTCCTTTCCATTAATGGACTCATGGTTGGAATCTTCAAATGAATGAAAAACTAAAGGGTAAATTATGGTTTTCTGTATTACTTTCTGGCAGTCAGAAGTTTAGGGACTCCAAGTGTGGTAATGTATTTCTAGATCATCCTGTCAATGAATTACTGTCAATGCATAACTGACAACAATGCCAAAGTTATAAAACAGAGGGCAAAGCAGCCGAAAGAGAGTCACTCCTGCCCCTCCACACATATCTCTTGGGGTTCCTTTATGCAAATTGTATTGTAACAAACCTTGTACATTACATGGGTGGCTAAAACACAAAACTCATCTAATCAAAGCTGTCCATCAGTTGACTAAGTCAGAGACAATAACCATGAGCCATGACAATAACCAACTTTTTAATTACTTTAATACAGGGAGTATAACCTGGGGATGTGGAAGGATATAATATAGCTCAGTCACATCAGATCTCAGAAGCTAAGCTGTGTCAGTGCTTAGATGAGAGACCACCAAAGAAAACTGCAGAAGAAGTAAATGGCAAACCACCTCTGCTTAATCACCTGCCTTGAAAACGCTATGGAGTCACCAGAAATCTCTAAATATATAAATAAATAAGTTGACCGCACTGTACATATGTATAACCTGGTTTGCTACCTTTTGCCTGTCTAAATATTGTAAGAATAGAAGAACACTGGTGTTTGGTTGCCATGGCAAACAATTTAACAAGGTCATTCCGAGATTTGTTTCAAAAATAGCACTTATGTTTTGAAATACAGCATCATTCTTTATCTGATTTATACTGTATGCATAATCCATTTGCGCCAATGGATAGAAAGTGTTCTGCCCATCTCATCTCATGGTTGCTTTATTACCCAGTGGCAGCAGCACTCATTAGATGAGACAGATTCCTTTCCCAGCAATCAGGGAGCTGAGATGACCTCTAAAGCACAGCCACCCTAACCCCCTCTAGAACAAATTAACTTCAGTGCCTGGTAAGTCTTCTTTTATAGCCATTAGGCCAAGTAAAATTTCAGCCACAAACATTCCTCATTAAGCTAACAAGAAAAAGAGCTTGCAAGTAAGACTTCTCATGAATTGGTTAACAGGAAAAAAAAAGTCACAACAGAAGAAAAGATTGCATTTCCCCCCCTCATTTGAAGCTTTCGGAATGCTATGGAAAGGGAAACTGTTCTGAAGGAAGGAATGGCTCCCACAGAGCCCTTTGCATCAGCATGTCTCCCTGGATGAAAAGACAAACATGGCAGAAGATTGGACTGGGCTAGTCTTAAGGATAGGTCCTGTGCTGCACACCTCTCAAAAGTTCCCTACAATATTTTACAAATAAGAATATGGAGATGGTAGTGATGCCAAAGATGGTTCTTTGCCAAAGTCTTTACGCAAGTCTCGCCCCCTCCCTTGCATGCCCAAATGATTGTTAAAAGGTTTTTTTTTGCTGCCTGCTGTTTTCATTTACTCTCAAACAGTCCTGTCTTCCACTGAATTGAAGGCCAAGGAAGTGATGGTTTTGTTGGTGAAACATATTTTGGAAAAACATTACTATTCTACAAAAAGTTAACAACAGTTTAAAAATAGACCTCTACAGCTTCACTACATGAAATGGAAGGCTAAGCATACCATCATTTAGGAGTCTCAATTTACACCTTATTTGTTCTGGAGCAAAAACTTTTCTACCCTACTTAGGGATAGAGAGACAGAAAGGGCTGCTGGACCCCAAATAACGCCAGCTCCAACAACTCCACAAGCAAAAAATTAACACAATATCTCAAGCAAGGCTAAAACAAGGATAGTGGTTTGCAAGGAAAGGCACCAGAAACCAGGGGCCATTCCGACAAGAACCAATGTTGCCAAATGTTCACAGAATGCAGGAATGCTATATAAAATAGTGGAATTTCGTCATTCTGCATACCTTTATTTTTAGTGGAATATAGAAGTCCCAGTAGCGTTTCATTCATTCCCCACAGGTTTCCGGTCTCGCTGGAATCGCAACAAAGGAAGCGATTTTTTCCTGCACTTCTTCCCACCCCTGGCCATCAATCAAACAGAACAGCCAATGGGCTGTTGTGTTCATGCTCCCGAAAAGCCCCTTTCCCTTTAAGAACTGTTTTTTTAAAAAACAAACACTCCCGTGTGTTCAATCGTTGCATACGAGCCGTAAGGGAGTGGCGGGCAATAAATTGAAAGATAATAATAATAATAATAATAATAATAATAATAATAATAATAATAATAATAATAATAATAATAATAATAATAATAATAATAATAATTTTTGGTGGCATAGGAGCTGGCGATTAATTGTTCACACTCTCCTCAAGTAGAAAAAAAAATCCCCCCCTCCGGGGCGATTTGTGGCTGAAATTACGGGCAGTGCCGAACAGGAGGCTGTGTTGTGCTTGGGAACTTAGGGAGGTTTGTTTTACTTTAAATCACTTCTGTGGAGGGACTTTAATCAGAGAAGCCTCGCTTGTTCGTAGCTTTCACAGGTCTCAGGAAAAAAAATGACGATCACTTCTCCAGAAGTTCGGGGCAAGTACGGGGGAGGGACTTTCTTTCTACCGCTACATTGAGAACGAACATGTCTTTCACTGGTTTGCTGCAGCTTGTATGCAGAAGTGTAGCATTTTTTTCAGGGGGAATCCACTTTTCCCTATTTCCCGAAAAGCGCTACAACGAAGCGATTTTTGCGGGAGTGTTGCAGGAGTGTTGCAGATTGTGTGCGACATCATGCAGAACGTAGAATTAGTAGCGTTTACCAAAGGTAAGACTTCTACTACATTTAAGTCATGCGGAATGGCCCCAGGGATTCTCTTTATCGTGAATAGGCTCAGCCGGACCATATGTTAGTTTAAACCAAGCTGTCCCCATGTCTCTTAATGCTTGTGGAAAATATCTTTTTCAAACCAGATTTTGCTCCTGGTTTTACAGTGCTATGTCGTGTGTCCAAACTCTGACCGTTTATGCACTGGGCACTTTACTGCCCCAGTTCTCATGCAGGAGCACAAATCGGGGGCAGATGAGGTGCACTGGGCCAAATGCTCCCCCATGTGGGTGCAGGAAGAGGTGGGGCAACCTTCCACAACTAAAACTCCAGCCTGTAACCCAGCATGAAACCTCCAGTGCATAAACGGTCTCTGTGGCTACACTTTTTGTTCCTGCCACAGAAAAGTGACATTTGGCTCCTCATTAGTTTGTTGCCACCAGAGGGAGCAGATATGGCCAACAACAGTCCTTTCAGGTTTGTTACAAAAGTGTTGCTAGTAACTTCTCACAGGAGGAAAATGGGACTATCACTGCCTTGTTTACATACATCAATTCATTTGTCTGCGTGCAAGCTTACAAATTTCATTGATTAGTAAGGAAGAAAATACAGAGTGACTAAACATCTGTCGGGCCTCTAGCAACTTTTCCTTGGGGGTAGCAAGAAGAAAAAATGCATCTCTTTATAAAGTTAGGGGAGGACATAAACTGCTGATAAAACACAGGGAAAGAAAACCAGAGAAGTGGGGGATACGCTTGTGTAATTTGGTTCAGATAGTTCGAAAAGTACCCGAATCAATGCTGATTCAGATACGTTTTTGGACTAATCCAGTCCAAATTGACCTCCTCCTGAAGTTAAACTGCCCAAAATCAGCTTTGACTGAATTACTAAGCCACAATTCAGGTGCAATTCAGCCATGTGTAGATCAGGCAGTTTAAAATTTAAAGGAACCAAAATTTCCCATCAATTTCATGATTTGTGTGTGTGTGTGTGTGTGTGCAGGAGTTTGAAATAGATGCACCAAATTTGCTGTGTGGCTTCAGGAACCTCTCCTCAAAAGAACCTCCACATTTTAAAAAGATTGGACTAGGGAGTCCAGTTCTATGGGCATCCAAAGTGGGAGCCCTATCTGACCTCTCTTGTTTCCAAAGGTGAGACAAGAACAGAATCTTTTTTTTTTACCTTGCCATTGGAAACAATGGAGGTTGGATGGGGCACCCTCTTTAGGTGCCTGTAGAATTGGACCTCCTGATCCGTTTTTTTTTTTTTTTTGGAAATTGGAGGCTCTTTTGAGATGAGGCTCCTGCAACTGCACTGCAAATCTGATGCCTCTATCTCCAACTCCGCCCCCCCCCAAACATGGAATAGACAGAAATGGAAAATTTTCCATTGATTTTAATGGCGCTGAACTGCTTCAGATTAAATGGAATCGATTTGGCCACATCTGAGCCAGGGAAGGGTGCTTTGGGTGTTTCAGATCCAGTCTAGTTGGGCTGAAAGGCAGCAGAAAATCTAGTTGGTTTGCCTGCTGGAGAGAGTAAGGACATGGCTCCTTTTGAATATACTCATCTGTTGAAAAGCATGGCAGTTTTAAACTGATTGCCCAAGTCATCCTTATCAAATGAAAGCCTAATATCTTCGTATTCCCCTTATCACACCCCATTATTTCCCTGAAGACAGTCTCCTTTGCCATTAGCTTGATCTGATTCGCTTTATACTGGCCACTGGCTAAACCCCAGGTCTTCTGTTCTTACTGGCAAACACTTATGGCCTTCTGGCTACTGCAGTTGCTGACATGAAGCCAGCAGAAAGCTACTCTCTATTTTTAGCATGCACTTTAGGGCCTGGGAAGCCAACATTTCCTTGGTCTGTGGTTTGGGCAATTCTCTCTCTTTGGCTAGACAGTACAAACTATATTGAGTTAAATACTGTAGTTAACCATCAGCCAATGCTCCCTAGTGGCGTTAAGGAATAAGTTAAATCTATGGATAGAGTGAATCATTATAAAAACTAGTATAAAGAAATAGAAGAGAACAACTAAGTGAGATTTAAACAATGTTTAGAGATGCTGACAGATCAACAAGGAAATACATTAACTGAATAGGGCAAAATATGGCAAACGTGAATTAAACATTAAAAAACTTTACAAAAGACATAAGAGAATGACAGATGCCACCAGAGAAGAAGCTTTTGAAGAAGAACCTGCAATTTTAGAAAGTTAAATGAAAGCTGCACTCACAGCACTTTGGAGAAACAAACCACAAATATAGATAGCATATCAATAGAGCTAACTTCAAGCCACAGAAATGTAGTCCATCAAAATCATAAAAGGAATATGCCAACAAATATGGAAAACAAAACAATGGCCCACAGATGGCACACCCTCAATCTTCATTCCAATTTGGAAAAAGGAGAAGTCAAAGAATACAGCAACCATCAGTCCATTGCATTAATTTCTCATACAAGCAAAGTAATGCTGAAAATCTAACAACAAAGACTGTTACTATATATGGAAAAGAGAGATGCTAGAATGGATTCACAAGCAGGATTCACAAAAGGAAGAGGCACTGGAGAGCATACTGGAACTTTATATTGGTTACTGGAGCATGCTCAATGTATTTTTCATAGACTACAACAAGGCTTTTAATTATGTGGATCCTAAAAAGTTATGGATGGCTTCATGCACAACTTAGATTCTGGAAAATAGGATGCTATTAGGATGCTAGAATATGGAGAACTGGAATGGTTTCCTATTGGCAGAGGTGTCAAACTAGGAAGTATTTTATCTCTCTATTCAATTTATATGCAAAACAGATGCATAAGGAAAGCTGAATTTGATTTAAATGAAGGTGGAGTGAAGAAACACTAACAATTTGAGAGATGTAGATGACATTACATTACTGGCAGAAAATAGTGAAGACTTAAAACAACTACTGATGAAGGTTAAAGCAGAAAGTGCCAAAACAGCGTTATAGCTGAGCATCGACAAAAGTAATGACTACTGGGGAATTATATAACTTCAAGGAAGAAATTCAAATTTGTCTATTCCATGGCTCAATCATCAATCAAAAGGAAGATTGCAGTCAAGAAATCAGAAAGAGATTGAGAATGGGAATGGCAGCCATGAAGCAATATGAAAAGATCCTGAAGTGTAAGAATGTGTCACTGGCAACCAAGATTAAGATAACTCATAATATAGTATTTCCTATTACTGTGTGTAGGTATGAAAGCTGAAGTGAAGAAAGCTAAGTGGAAGAAAGTTGATTCATTCAAAATACATTGGAGAAAGAATTATAGATACCGTGTTTATATGGGTCAATCAACTGAATAAACATACTGTACTGTACTGTAGATACTGTGGACCATCACAAAGTCAAATAAGTGGGTTCTTGGGCAAATCAACCCTGAACTTTCCTTAGAAGCAGGGTTGTCATGATAGTTTCTGCACTGGGAATTTGCCTTGCTATACTGCTCATCCAGTGGCTTACTATTCATCTGTTGGTGCCAGGCTGGAGCCCGATTCAGCCCCTCACATTACCCTGCGGCAAGGGAACACAGCCATATCCACATTCCCTTTTTTGCCTTGGACAGCAACAGAGCCTATGTTGGGGCAGGTCCGTGAGGCAGGGGAAGTGTTGGGCTGTCCTGGCCCAGCACCTCCCCCATCCTCACCTGATTATGGCATTCCAGAGTGGACAAAAAATGCCTTAGGCAGCTCTGCTGTGTTGCACACTGCAGTGGTTCCACCTGGGGCACTAATATTATTTTTAAGAACACAGCATTGCCTTTGAGCAGACTACCATGTTCTTAAAAAAGAAAATAAACCCAGTCCCACACCGCCCCACAGCGTGGCACAACCTCACTGCCTCAGCTTCTATGCAGGAGCACAAATACGGGGCAGATGAGGTACACTGGGCCAAATGCTCTCCCATGCAGAAAGTGAAAGAGGCGAGGCAACCTGCCCAACGGAAACTCCTAGCAGCAGCAGCCCGGCACAATAGGGGCTATGTGGTAGACATCCAGATCCTCCCTGGCCATGGGCAGGAAATGGGGGGGGGGTGAGTAATGTTGCCAGATCCAGGTTAGGAAATCCCAGGAGACTTGGATCCTGGAAAAGGCAGGGACCTCAGTGGAGTATAGTGTCATACAGTCCACCCTCTCGAGTATCCATTTTCCCCACAGCAACCGATCTTTGTAGTCTAGAGATGAACATGACTAAACTGAGACTATTGTACTTTATCACAGAATGAGAAGACTCACTGGAAAAGACTGTTGGGAAAAGTAAAAGTCAGCAGGAAGACTCACCGTAAAATGGATTGACTCAATAAAGGAAGTTCACTTTTCAAGACCTGAGCAAGGCTGTTAATGATAGGATATTTTTGAAGATGTTAATTCATAGTGTTTTCGTAAGTCAGAGGGAACTTGATGGCGTATTGCCCAGAGACGAAACAAGCTGGTTTTCAATCAACTTAACAAATATCAAGCTGTGTCGTTGCTCAGTATTATTTTTCAAACACACTTTTCTCCCAGGGGTATAATTTCAAACAGCAATGGCAGAAGAGAGAAGCTTGGCAATCCCAGAGACATACCACCCCAATTTTAAGCAATGAGTGCTGCTCCTTCCATTCTTGCAAATAAACCCACAGAAGTGACTAGCCCATAAATGTTTTGAATAGCTCATCAGTTACTGGTGATATCCAGAAAGAAGATACTGAACAAACAAAAAAGAAAGAAAAAGGAAATGAAAAGAAAAACTGAATACAGCATGGGAAATCCATGCCTGGAATTTTTGGGGGAACGTTGACATGTTTGCTGGGGTGAGTAAATATATATATATATATATATTGTTCCACAGGCAGTTTCTCCAAAAGCTGCTGCATGCGTATGCACAGACTTCTACACACACTGGACCCAGAGCACCCAATAGCCCCACCATGGATAACAACAAGTACTTCCCTGCTCTGGATCTGAATTATTGTACAGCCTTTAATAAGCCATTCATCAAAAGCAAGCCACAACCCAAACCAAAGAGTCTCCGTAATCAATTGCAGGTCCTTTGACTGCACAAACTAGCCGTTGCTATCCCTGCACTTAGTTCATATATAATTGAAATTGAGGCATAAACGTAAGCCAGGAGTCTTACAAGCTTCTGGGAACTGAATTACGATCTCCGAGCTGCCACACCCACCCCTATTGCAGGTGGGATTTGGGGCCATACCCTCAGCAAAGTCACAGCCCTTTCCTCTCTGCCATCTCTGTTCCTACCTAAGCCATTTAGTAACCATATCAACAAGGGCTCCAAGTCCATACAGGATTTGTCTGAGCTGTTTGGCTGCCTTTATTCCCAGCTGGCTTACTGGCATTTTGAAACCGTGCTGGGCTTTTAAGATAGAGGGTGGAATGGGCTGGGGGTGGGGAGTGAGAAAAGAGGGGAGAAAAAAAGAAAAAGAAAGAAAGAAAGCCCAGCCTGCTATTCTATTTGCTAAGTAAAACTGTAAGTTGAAGTGCACAGCTTCATTTTCTGTTTAACAAATGGAATTCCTTTTTACTTCAAAGGCACATTCATATTTCCCAACAGCTTTCAAGTGTACTTTGAATTACATTATTTTTATGCATATAAAAAAAATTCCACCCCCCCCCCCCCAGTTTTAGTTGCTGGCATCACTTTGTTATAAAACAATAACATTCCAGGACCTGTGTGATTAAATTCCTCTTTTCATGTGGGGCCAATTCAGAAAGAGGGGGAAAGAAAGAGCCACTTCAAGCAACAAACAGCACACTCACAACGCACGCAAGCACATTCAGAAAGCGCAATGTTAAAAGAGTTTAAGCTCTGCAAGCCCCCACGCAGGGCAATTTGCTGCAAGGTATGCATTTATATTTTATTGCTTCTCTTGTCCTCTGGGGCTTTTTGGAAGACGAACAAACTAAAGAGAGTCAGCTTCAAGGTGGTAAAATGTTTGAAGTGAGCACTTTACTCCAAAGGTATCACAGTTTCAGGCATGGGTTAGGGATCTGACAGCCCTTAGAAGGGAAAATAGAGTCAGAATAATCTTCATTCACAAAGCTACCATGGGGCTCTGAAGAACTACAGTATTTTAGTCTTAACCCCTATTACAAAGACTCTGACTGCTCTCTTCCGCCCCTTACTCCAACTTGATGGCTAGGGTGGGCGAAGTCTGAATGGGCATCCACATGTCAAGCTTTTGCCTTCCTTTGGCCTCTATGCATGCAGTGGATAGCTCACATTTTGCTTGGCTACCCTCCTGGTTGCCAGCTTCTTTTCTGTTGGGATCCCAATACCTTTAGTAACTGCAGAACCACACATAAATACAGGCAGAAATAGAGCACCAGGTTCTAATCCAGTTTGATTCCTCACTTGCCTGCTGGATGACTTTCCTTTTCTCGCTGGGAAGGAAGGATGACTTTCCTGGCCAATAACAATTCACCATGTGCTCCTTCTAGCTCCCCCCCCAAAAAAAAAATCAGGAATCAGCTCTGTGTCCTCATGCATGCTCATCTGATGTCAGACTAGTAGTTGCGGTGCAGCAAGAAGAAGGAAGGGCCAGAGATCAGGCAACGGCAGAAGGCGGATTATACTAGGAGTGGCCACTACAAAGGTTTTGTGCTGCCTGCCAGTCATAGGGAGTACCATTGCACACTCTTCTTGATTTCTGTGACTGGGGTGAACTCTGAGGCCTGAGCACCCTCCTACTCTGTTAAGAAGCTCATAGCCTCACCTCTCAAGTATCCTACGTTTAAGTCCAGGAATCTCTGACATCTGAGAAGGAGACAAAAACCATGAGACACATAGTTCAATCTTTATGAACAGCAGATCATCCGCTAATCTGGGAGCCCCAGAAAGCACACTTGAGTGCAAAAGTACTGGAAGCGCCGTGTGGGATATCAACATATCAAATACAAAAAGTGACACTGCACAGTTTATCCTGAATAAACCCGTGAAATCTGTTGCTAGTCTTCCACTAAATGAAGTCAGAGCTCTTGCAAGAATTCTAGCTTGCCTTCATTGTTGTATAGATAGATCTAAAGCAAATGGCCAGTCAGAACAATGAAATTCTTGATGCCCTGATTTGCAATGGAAGGGATGATTAAAAGGAGTTACAAGGTGAGAACTGATGGGGAAAAAGAGACCATAGACTGCTTTTAAAAGGTTGGTTGGGGGAGAAAGTGGCCAATTTGGAAAAAAGATCTACAGCCTAGTTTCCGCCCTAAACACTCTAGGTTTATCACAGCAGAAAAGCTACAGATGCACCAAGGAAAATAATTAAAGGCATTTCAGCTCTTTGCAGTCACTAAGCCAGCAGCAGGGGCTTTTGATCTCTGTCACATTCTGTCCAAACAGAGTCCCCGGTGGATTTAAAATTCACCCACAAAACAAATCTTTTACTGGTTCCAGACTCCAAAGACTCACCCACTAAATGGTCTCTGTGATGGCAGCTGAACGGCATTTCACTTTCTACTGTTTTGGTTTTCTTCTTCTGTCTCTAAAGGGGAAAACGCACACGTATGCTCTTCTAACACATTGTTCCCTATAGAAAGTTGGGCACTTAGTCTGAGCAAAGTTTCTGTAGTGTTAGGAAGGAAGGAAGGAAGGAAGGAAGGAAGGAAGGAAGGAAGGAAGGAAGGAAGGAAGGAAGGAAGGAAGGAAGGAAGGAAGGAAGGAAGGAAGGTGATGGCAATCATCCTTGGTCTGTGAGACACACTTGTCGTGGCAACCACTAACAGAGAGGCCTTTGGTCCTTAGAATTACTTACCCTGGTGGCTGAGCAGTGGTATTTGCAAGTGGTATTTGCAAGGCGGTTGTGCGGATGGTATTTGCTCCAAGCCACACGTGTGGCTTGATCTATGAGTTCTTTAAGTTTTTGCTCCCTGTATTAAGAAAGTATTGAACGGCAGGACTAACGATTGCTGTCTTAAGACTGACGATTTGTATTACTCCCTTCCGCAAACAATATGTTTAGAGATCTAGTGCCAGTTCCAAAATGCTGCCTTGCAGAAAGCGGAAGAGATAATCTTCTGGCCAGCGTGGTGTGGTGGTTTAAGAGTGGTGGACTCTAATCTAGAGAACTGAGTTTGATTTTCCATTTTTCCACATGCAGTTAACTAAGAGCAGTTCTCTTAGTGCTCTCTCAGCCTCACCTATGTCATAGGGTGACTGTTGTGGGGAGAGGGAGGGAAAGGTGCTTGTAAACTGCTTTGGAACTGCTTTGGGCAATGAAAAGCAGGGTATAAAAACCCAGCTCTTCTCCCTATACATTACTTATAAGGGAGTTATACGTTGATGATGGCCCATGTTGCTTATGCCATAATCTTTTTCTTACATGAGTCATGATGGAAAGCAGTGATCAATGTACTGGGGACAATTAATTCTACAGAGCGTGCACAATTTGTTGTGACAACCGCTTGATATACTACCCATGTCTATCTAGTAT
Source organism: Paroedura picta (assembly GCF_049243985.1). Taxonomy (NCBI): domain Eukaryota; kingdom Metazoa; phylum Chordata; class Lepidosauria; order Squamata; family Gekkonidae; genus Paroedura; species Paroedura picta. Next base: position 140,746,494 of record NC_135371.1, on the reverse strand, counting down.
ATTTGATTTATTGCTGGGGGGGGAGTAGGGAGCAATTGCCAGGTATTTAATGACTGTGCATTTAATTAAGGTATGGGAACTGGAAGAATGTCTGGATGACCTGATTGACCTCTTGGGCACCTTCTGTACAGATTCCCCCCCCCCCTGGAAACTAGAAACCGAGAGGCTCTGGGCTTGCCACACAGTGGGTAGGATTGTTTTATTGTGTTTTTAACTGTTGTTTTTATGTTTTATGTATTATTTTATATAATATGTTGTAAGCAGCCCCGGGCTGGCATCTCCAGAAAAGATGATGTATAAATCCATTATTTTTTTTAAAAAAATTAATTAAATAAACAAATATAAAATATACATTCTGAGACATTCAGAACAAAGTTTTTTTTTTTATGTAGCATCTGGGATGCTATGCACAATGTATGTGCTCTGGTTGTATTGCCCAAAGGAAATCTATAGCTCTATCCTGAAACAGAGTCAGTCTAGATTCATTGTTTTTCAACCTTCCTAATGCTGTGACCAGAGCCTCTTGTGGCGCAGAGTGGTAAGGCAGCAATATGCTGTCTGAATCTGTCTGCCCATGAGGTTGGGAGTTCAATCCCAGCAGCCGGCTCAAGGTTGACTCAGCCTTCCATCCTTCCGAGGTCGGTAAAATGAGTACCCAGCTTGCTGGGGGGTAAACGGTGATGACTGGGGAAGGCACTGGCAAACCACCCCGTATTGAGTCTGCCAAGAAAACGCTAGAGGGCGTCACCCCAAGGGTCAGACATGACTCGGTGCTTGCACAGGGGATACCTTTACCTTTACCTTTTAATGCTGTGACCCCTTAATTCAGTTCCTCATATTGTGGTGACCCCCAACCATACAATTATGCAAAGTGTTCTTTCACAGAAATTAAACTGAAACTGATCAATGGTGTGAAGATCCATTGTTCATGATTGTATGTACATTGGTTTTCTTTCCGGGGTTTCTCAGTTCCGTTCTGCCTCTTTTCCCACCATCCTGATCTTGCTCTCTTCTGCTGCTCCAGACAGATGAACGCTCTATCTTGATCTACACAACAAGGCGGTCGTGCGGATGGTGGCCTCCTCTGGCCCAGCTGCTTGCCCTGCCACAACCCCTGTGAAAGGGTCATTTGACTCCCAAAGGGGTCCTGACCCCCAGGTTGAGAACCACTGGGTTAGAGAGACCATGACCCATTATGCAAGGGCCAGAATGCCCGCGCTGGTGGTGGCAGGACATCGGGGAAAATCCCTGATTATGCAAGCCCCCACCACCAGCGCGGCATGGCCCGGCTCAGGGCCATGGCAGGCCTGCGTTATGGAAATGTGGGAACTTCTGCAGCTTCCTGGATACTGTGGCCGCCTGCAGGGGCTGGGGTGGGCCGGTGCTGTGCAAAATTGCAGTGCCGGGCCTTTTGGCCTGCTCTGCCCCAAACTACGGTGTCTCTGTAGGGACACTGCATGCCCCTGCGGGCTCCGCGGAGCTGTGGAGCTAGCAGGGACATCACCCTGCCCCCACCATAGCATGTGGAGGGGGCCTGCCCCCCTCCCTCCAGCCCCTCCCCCCCGGCCGCTGCCACTTACCCTGCCTGACAGCGTCCCAGGTGTCCTGGTCTCAGTGCAAAGCGCATGTGCGTATGCTATGCCGGGGCAGCCCCACACACCCCGCCCCTGTGTGTTCCCTGGGAACAGCGGGGCATCATGCCCCACCGCAACGGTACGGCGGCCACCCGACATAGCGGCCACCGTGCATAAAGGGTCTTAGAGAGACAATATATGGAATCACATTCCACACCACTTGTCTTGCCTTTTCAGAGGCAGAGCAGTGGCCAGTACAAAAGAAAGCAGCTAGATCTTGCTCTCAGGCATGCTGCTTTTCTTGTGCAGGGCGGAGGCACTGTTGGGTTGCATTCCCAACTACTGCCACTATCTTACACTAACTTCAAATTAGCTTTGTTCCCCTCCTGTTCCAGCAGTGGTTGCTAGTCTTGTAAATGGACAGATTAGGGTACTTTGTTCCCTAATGGTTTGTCTTTTATCTAAGTTTTTGGTCTACTTCCATTAGCTACAAGTCAATGAGGCCAAGAGTTCCTCCATTAGTCGGCTCAAGAAAGAGCCAAAATTGCTGTCAAGATATCTAGAGAGCTCAGTTTTTACGGAGCATCAGGAGTAACTTAAACTCACACTTCCCTTGGCAAGAGTGATCTTTAGCAACAGTCGGCTGTATATGCTGGAAGAAGGACCCATGTCTTGCTAGACCAGGGGTAGTCAAACTGCGGCCCTCCAGATGTCCATGGACTACAATTCCCAGGAGCCCCTGCCAGCGAATGCTGGCAGGGGCTCCTGGGAATTGCAGTCCATGGACATCTGGAGGGCCGCAGTTTGACTACCCCTGTGCTAGACGATATCAGGCCTGAGTCCGCATTTTTCTTCATTAAGAGGATAGTATCATGGGTGTACATATGGGTGTGTGGAAAGGGGACATCTAAAGCTGTGAAATGCTGCAGTAACTTTATAAATAACCATGGCCAACGTGGTAGATCTAAAAGCATTACTAACTATTCCTGTCTTTTCACTGTTTTGTGAACGAAACTAAAGATTTGTCTCATTGTTAACTTTACACAGGCTTTGAGAAGGAAATGGATCCATTGCCTTTTGGAAAATGTCTGTCTATCTATCTATCATCTACTACCTATTTATCTAATTTTTATGTCACCAGTGCAACAACTTGGCAGTGTACCGTGGGGGGCGGGGTGAAATTCCATACAGGTACAACCATAAAATGTCATCATAAAATCAGTAAACAATTTCTGTAACAGTATCAATGGATGAGGCAATAAAATCAGCCTTCATTTTATCACAAGCTGCTATGAAGCAAGGTGAACTGAAAAAAGTATTATATGAGCTGTGCTGCTGACACATAGTGAGGCCTGGGTCCCAACCAGCCTCCAAAGTGAGTCTCTAGAACTTACAGTTGCTCATCCTCTTTATTGTCAAGACTTGGCACACAGAAAGTGCCTTCCGGGGAGCCTTTCCATCTGAATTGAAGGTCTGTGCATGAACATACTAAAGGGCTATTTCTGCATAGGTTATCCATCTGAGTTTTGTGATGTTGAGAACTGTGCCTTTTCCTTCCTCCCGACAACATCATGGTGCATTCCATGGTGCTTTCCCAATCTTTCACAAATCTGCTTTGCTGTGACGTTTTGGGAAGGACAGCTGGCATGGCAGCTCTGTGCAGGGCCTTTTTACCTATGGTGACCATTCTTTCCACACCAGTGGGGGGCTTTTTTGTTTTGTTTTGCTATTGAATGTTGTTTTAACAATCTGTGTATTGGGGTCTCTGAATTACTGGTTTTTTTTTAAGATCTAGCACCTCCTCCCTTTTTAGAGCCATAAGGGGAAAGGCATATCTCTGCAATGAAAGAAGCTAGAAGCTTACTTTTAAAAAAAGAAAGCTTGGATTTTAGAGAACCCAATACAACTGATATTAAGGTCCTGATTAAAACCTTACTAGCTCTGGTGGTGCAGGTAGGGAGGAGAGGTGCTCCTGGGGGACTGGGGTAGGGAACCTACAGAGAAATGTGCCATGTGGAAGACCTGTTGCAGCTCCACTGGATCACAAGCCCATCCTCATGTGGAAAACACCAAGGGAGCAGCTGGGTTTTATATTTATAACCCAGATATATATTGCTGTGGCTGTGTGGTGAAACAGGCCACCCCTCGCCTTCAGTGGCAGAGATATGCTAAGGAGGTTTCAGCAACATTGGAACAGCACATACAACAGAAAAATAGGAGGGACATCCTGTCTAGCTCTGGGCATTGAAAAGAGCAATCAGAATACCAAGGGGGGGAGCATGAAAAGGGAAAGAAGGGGACTAGGCTTGCTAGTCCTTAACTGGCAAAAAGCAGGAGACTTAACTGGGCTCTGGGGTGGGGTGGAGAGATGGAAATGGAACTGAGGAATGTCCAATGTCACTTTCAGCCATAGGTGACACCACTGCCTTGTGCCTCAGTTTCTATTGGCTGATGGTACTTCAGCAACATGCTAAAGAAAAAATAACAAAAAAAATCACCACTGAGGAACGTGACACCCTATGGTAAAACCATAGAAGGGATCTGATTCTTAAATAAGATTAGTTCATTTGTTACACATACTTGTCTAGTTAATTGCCAACAAAAAATGAAGGCTTTTTGAAACTGAAACATGGACATTGTTTCATGTGACATCGCGGGGTTTCAAAAATATATTTTATTCAATGCCAATGTAGCAAGGCTGTGTTTTATATTTTATTGATTCCTATGAAAGAGTGTGTGTCAGATTTAATACAGATCAAATAATTGGATTGGATTGGCTCCTTGTATACAGGGTGAGCCTGCTTGATGGTCTCTGAGCAATTGCTCTGGGAAACAAAATGTGGGGCAGATGCCCAGGATTAATGTAGCAAATGCTTTCAGGTCTAACACAACTGGCTGCAGGTATAGAGTGGGAATATCCTTCATTTATTCATTTTGCAACATCTTAATCGTCCCCTGGCATGACTTAATCGTCCCCTGGCATGACAAGGGTGCCCCTTGGATTGGGTTTGAATCTCGCTTGCTCTGGTTTAAAAACTGAATCAGATATCACATATTTAAATGCATTCACATCCAGTGGGCCAGTGTGGGGCAGTGGTTTGAGTGCTGGGGTGTTCGGATTCAAATGCCCACACACCCACGAATCTCACTCATTTCTGCTCTTGACCCAGTCACTTCTTGTCAGGTATGTAAAATGGAAAAGAGGAGAAACACATCCACAGCCTGAGGTCTTTGAAAAAAGAATAAGATAAAGATGAGATATGTAGATATGGTGTGTGTCCCCAAAAGCATATGACAGAGATAAGTCATGGTAGCTGCCTTTCATTCTCATTAAAGCTAGATCTTGTGGCTGAGTCCAGAAATTCAGATTCATTATTCATCACTACCTAGGTCCAGATTAGCTAAAGCAAACCAATCTTCCTTATAAAGGAAGACAGACCACAAGGGAGATAAAGACTTTCAGACGTGCAGTCTGGGCAGAGGGGAACTATCTGGGTGTCTTTTTTCTTAATGGTCCTCAATTAGGGTTCTCCTGCCCAGAAAGCTGTTTGTTTGACTGAGTGGGAAGTCCGCATTGTTTCTTGCGCTTTGCCATGCGTCATGAGCAGATAATCAAAGCCAGTTCAGGGCCCCATTACAGAAGAAAGCCATTGCTGCCAGCCCTGGGCACAACTGCCTGGTAATTGTGAGATCAGCGGGGAAGATTGGAACGTCTGTGCAGCTGGGGAAACCTATTTAGCAGATTATTTGGAAAAGAAAGGGAGTTTGCTCTGAAAATAAACAAGGTGAAAATGGATTGGCTACAAATTAGTGGCAAAGTGAAGGAGGGGTGGAATACAGATTGTGAATAGCCACTTCAGGAGTGAACTGAAGATGCTGCACAGGCTGAGCACTGCCCCCACCCCATGCCAGTGGGAGAGAACACATTTACCCACTGATCTCCTAACACTCCTGCATCTACCGCACAGGCTTGGCATACACTTGGTTTAAAGCCATCCCGTCTGACGCCTTTTTTTTTAAAAGCTCATTCTCAGTGTAAGGTAATGAGACTTCTGAAATTTGTATACATTTAAATAAATTAAAGTATGCAAATATGTAATGAGCATTAAGGCTGCAGCTAATTTACATCTTTTCCAGCATGTAATTAGTCAGAATCTGCATATCATTTGGATGAATACAGCATATGCTAAACTATGGTGTTCCATTTACTGTACAATATTCTTCTGTGAAAAATGTGCTCCATTCTTTAAACATTCTTCTTAGATGAGAGTTGTGACCGAAAATGATTTGACCTTGTTTTTACTTTTCTCATTCATTCATTCATTCATTCATTCATTCATTCATTCATTCATTCATTCATTCATTCATTCATTCATTCATTCATTCATTCATTCATTCATTCATTCATTCATTCATTCATTCTATTTTGCACTCACAATTTACAGTATGCAACTGCCATTTTTAAATGAAAACAAGGTTTATAGCTGTATATAAGAGCACCTGGGGACCCATAAGGTCTCTAGCAATGGTAAATCTCATCTAAATGTGTCTAAAGTATGTATTTTAGAAATCCAGTCTAAAGACGGAATTAAAGGTAGTATTATAACAGCATCATTGCCTGTGTCGTGTGCACTCAGCTCATGGTAATCTCTGCTAAACTGGCTTTGTAGGTTGCTGTAGCACTGGGAAACCCGTTTGACCAGAGAGGGTCATAAGATGTGTCAGGTCACACTGATCACACTGTCTTTAGCCTGAACCACACATCTTTCAGCTCCCTTAAAAACCACAGCTGCTGGGAATCCCCTACAACTTCACCAGTATATTTTACTCGGTGATTTATTTACTCTCAGAACTTGTCCACATAATGTTCTATGTAATGTGTGAATGCGGCCCCACTGTTGTAAATGTCACAGTTTATGGTTTCCAGCTGGAATTCATCCAACTTCAGTGTTTCATCTTGGAAATTTCACAGCTCCCTGAATTCATGCATTTGCTGCCCAGGACAAAACTATTTTGTTACTGTTATGAGCTTTTGCTCATGAAAGGTTCTCCAAGTGTAATTCAACCCTCACAGTTACATTTAATCAGAATTCTTAATAGGCAGTGGTTTTCCACAACAGGGTGTGCTTATTTAACTTGCTTTGGGGTGGAAAGGAAGAAGAAACTGACAAGTCCTTCCAGTTTTCCCATCTTTCCGCTATTTAGAGAAAGGAGCATGTCAGAGAGCAGCTCAAGGGTAGATTTCACTGATTTACTCTAGTATCTTATAGAACGATAGCCAGACTAGAAAACAACATGCACTCCAGGAGAGAACTACTCTCATCATGCCTAATTTCCCTTTTATCAACCGACAGCTACGAACAAGGGAGCTCAGAGAAAGGGAGCAATAGTACGTAAGTACTAAAGGCACAGAACATCCACTGGACCTTGCGGAACAGAGCCCCAGGTTAGTGGGCACTGAGTGCTGTGGGCCAAGTTGTGGGGAAGGAAGGAAGGCTGAGCTCTTTGCCGAGGGAAGTAAGACAAAAACAAGGGCTGCTGGGAAATACAGTGAAAGTAGAGATGAGAATTTTGGAGCTTTGTAAAACAGCAGGGTATGCAGGCAGCAAGGGAGTAGCAGAAGTAACAGCCATTTGAGGAGGGGGTCCTAGCAGAAAAACAGAATGGCAGTGGTACCCAGTTCTTAGGTACTTCCTAGCTAGCTGGCAAGAGGAAATCAATGTTTCTTCTTCTAGCGGTCCACTAGCCCAAGAAGTCTGAAAAGGCTGCACAACTGTGAATTATATGAATCCTAAACTCTGTCATTTAAAACAATAACAACAAAGTCCCCTTAGTCTGCTTAGAAAGCCAGGATATTCCTTATTTTTTTTTGGTATTGCCAACTGTAGAGCATTTTTCTCATTGCAATGCTATAGTATTCCATTGGCCAGACACTACAAAGTCCCACAGTATTTCATTTCCACTGAGATAAGCCCTGAGTGGTCTCTGAAAGTCAAAGCTCAGGAGCATGGCTTCAGAGAGTCTCTTTCTTACTCTTGCTACTCTAAGCTAACTCCTGGGGAAGGCCTGTGGCTTGGTAGAACAGCACCTGTTTTGGATGCAGAAATCCCAAGGTTCAGTCCTTGGCATCTCTAGATAAAGGGGCTCAGGTCTGGGACTGGGAAAGATCTTTCTGAGACTCAGACCCTGGAGAGCTCCTCACAGTCAGAGCAGACAATCCTGGCTGAGCAAGGCGGAGCAGTAGACAGAGTCAGTATACGGCCAGTAAGTTTTCTCCAATAAACTATTTCTCAAGATTCCTTTGTTTTATTTTGGTCTGGTCTTGCACTCACAAAGATGAGATGTGAATGAATTCTTCCAGGTTTATGCTGGCCCAGTAAACTCTGGCTCTACTGAATCATCCCTCCCTCAGTTCTAGCTAAAACCCTCTCTATACTGTTCCATAATGTGGATTGTACCACTGGTCCCATCACTATATCTGGTAACTGCCCTCAACATCTGACTGTATGTTTGGTGTAGTAGTTAGGAGTGCGGACTTCTAATCTGGCGAGCTGGATTCGATTCTGCACTCCCCCACATGCAGCCAGCTGGGTGACCTTGGGCTCGCCATAGTGATGATAAAGCTGTTCTGACCACACAGTGATATCAGGGCTTTCTCAGCCTCACCCACCTCACAGGGTATCTGTTGTGGGGAGAGGAAAGGCGACTGTAAGCCTCTTTGAGCCTCCTTCGGGCAGGGAAAAGCGGCATATAAGAACCAACTCTTCTTCTTCTTCTTCTTCTTCTTCTTCTTCTTCTTCTTCTTCTTCTTCTTCTTCTTCTTCTTCTTCTTCTTCTTCTTCTTCTTCTTCTTCTTCTTCTTCTTCTTCTTCTTCTTCTTCTTCTTCTTCTTCTTCTTCTTCTTCTTCTTCTTCTTCTTCTTCTTCTTCTTCTTCTTCTTCTTCTTCTTCTTCTTCTTCTTCTTCTTCTTCTTCTTCTTCTTCTTCTTCTTCTTCTTCTTCTTCTTCTTGCTCCTCCTGCTCCTCCTCCTCCTCCTCCTGCTCCTCCTCCTCTACTCCTGAAAGGGCCTGGGCTTGGCTTATGGCTGGCAGATGGCTCCAGCCTCTCTCCTTAGCGCCACCCCCTCATCCCTCAACCTTCAGCACTCACTGCTGCAAATGATACACCAGAGTGATTCCATTAGCTTCCCCTAGAAAAATTGGCAAAGGGGAAGTGAGATTTCATGGTCCTTTAATTAACCCCGCTCAGGGATGAAATGTAGGCTGCAGAGAGTGAAAACTGACTTCACTACTTGGTCAGCTGCCTCGTTAAAAAGGGCACGTGATGTATTTGGATCCAAGAGGCAGGTTTTCAAATGATGGGGGGGGGAGGGGGGGTTGAGCAAACTTGGGAGTTTTTCCTATTCCTGAACAATGAAACTAGAAGGCAGATAAGAGGCAAACTAGACTATCAAGCTTCCCCTCCCCTTCCCATTTTCTCTTTGACTGGGTCTGTTATTTCTGTCATTTCTGTCAATGGTAACCCACTGTAATTAAAGGGACAAATAAAACATGTACCAATTAACTGTGCAGCCAGCACTGTAATGGAGCCACTTTTCAATGAGGCACAGCTACTCTGACAAGCACAGAGCAATATCAGTCACTCACGGGTGAAATGGAACCACTTCCTTGGTAAGCAACGGCAGATGCCCGGCACACCCCTACAACGTGCTCTGGTGAAGGGCAGGCAGACAATACCAGCAACTGAAATGGCTTTGTAGAAGATTCCTTCATTCGTCACTTTATTTTATCTTCAGTATGGATTCCTAAGCTCAATTTCTGCCTGAGAGTGACTATTCTGACAGCCACCAGGCCATGAGCATGTCAGGCAATGTGTTGGCACAAATATGGCAGTTCTAATAGAAAATAAGCAGCTAGCTACACTGTCAAAGTGGATACCACCATTGAGGGCCAGTGTGTATAGTGGTTAGAGCACCAGACTAGGATCTGATAGACCTCTCCCCATTCTGCTGTAGCTCTCTGAGTGACCAAAGCTTAGTAATCCCCCCCCACCCCCGACCCTGATTTCCTTGGAGAAAAGCAGGATAAAGATGTGCAGGCTATTACAAATTCTCTTCCCCTTCCAGTTTGCAACAATCATGTCTGCTGTTCTGACAGCAATGACAGCAAGGAAATGCAATGGCCAGAGGGCAGATGCTTGTGTCACCAAATATTCCTTGTGCGGAAGTTGCTTCATTGTCCAATAAGTGTCATGTAGGAGCCAACCTTCCTCCAAAGTAGCCAGGTTTCATCCAAAGTATCCATGCTTTGGGCATTGGTATATAGGCACCTGAGGCCACTTGCCTCTAATTCCATTTGATCTGGCCTTCCCAGGAGGGTCACTGCTATTTGTCCTCCTACATTAGAATCTCAAATTGGCTTTCCCCAGCAGCTGGTACATTGGTGAGAAAACAGGTACATCTGCAAGGCGTGCTAGAATGTGTAAGCCTGATTCAAAACAAGCAGGCACACGTTGCAGCCCTGAAAAGATTAAAGACAGCATTTAGTGCTGCTTTTCTCTGCCAGTGTGAACTCTTATCCCTGATGTAGAGTGATCCAGCTGGGGTGGGAAAGGGCTACCATGGTAAGTACCTTCCCACATGCTTTGAGTTTCGAACAGCCATGGTTCTCCATGCCTCTTTGAAGTGCCAGGGCCATCTGCTCTTTGTTCAGGGCTGAGAAGAAACCCAGCTGTGGGTGAAAGGCGTTCCTTAATTTGGTTATTGATCATGCCATCCTTAGGCCATGCCAGTCTTCAGAGTTAGTGGCACCAGTGCTCCCTGTTCCTCAGCGCCATCTGCTTCATCCCACAAACAAACTTTGTATGAATACCTGCAGTGTTTGGAAAGCCTGCCTCTGAGTTTGCTCAGCCATCTGAAGATGCATAATGGTGGATCATGCCTACTGCCTCCAATCCAGAATGGAAGGCAACTGTTGCTCGCCAAGAATCAACCCACTGCAACGAAGACTGATCCTGAGTTTAGCGTACCCTGCATTGCTTATTGATGATACCGTTAGGAAGACCATGTGGATCAGAAACCTCTTTAGGCTCAACAGTGTTCACAAGGACAGAGCCTTCCCTACTAACCAGTCAGAGGTGAGAGGGATAATGGACATGGCCTGATCTGTCTGAGGGACACACTGAGCCAACATGCATCTTCATAGAAAATCAACACATATTTCTGCTAGGTGGTGCTCATCTGGCCCAGTCTTGCCATACCATCACAGGTAGGATAGCGTACAGGAACAGGCTCACTCAGAAGTGCTGCACTTGCATAGGATACTGGGATGCATAAAGGGTGGCTCGCTAAATCCCATAATGCTGACACCTCTGGGTAAATCTCTTGATAATCCTGCTGAATCCCAGTCTGGGCTGCAAGTACTGGCCAGTTCATCATTCAGGCAACGCTTGCTGCAAGCACAAGGAGGTTTGACCTTAGCATGCTCTGTCGTTACACATCGGTCAGCTGCCACTCTCCAGCTCAGAACTGGCTGCATTTCAGCAACATTGCTGAGCGCACAGGCACAATCAAAATGGTAAAGCCTCATTAGCCTCCCACCGTTGTTCCCTTTGCTTTCACAACAAGGCCACTGCCTGAGGCAGCCGCCCTGCTCCTGCCTGGGAAGACTGAAGCAGAAAAGCTACTAACAAGAGAGGGCCGAAAAATGGAACACGGAAAAGAGTGGAACGAATCCAGCCGGGCGGGTAGCATTTTGTTGTTTGCTGGGGGAGCAGCACAATGCAGAATGACAAATACGGCGGTGATCGGTCAGTCACATGATGTGTAGGATATATAAAATACAAGCACACTTAGTCGAGATAAGGAAGCAACTGGCAGGATAATGTGAGAGGCATGAAAAATGGGTAAGGTGACTGAACAAAAGGGTGGGAGTTGATGTATAAATTAGAGGAAGGGGGGATAAATAAGAAAGGAAAGGGAGAGGGGAGGCAGAGGTACAAGAGAACATGAAAAGGAAAAGAGATGGAGTGGTAAATATCTAACTCTGATATGGAATGAAAATAAGCCTAAGCACATACAACTGCATTTGCACATTTCATTCCTTTGTGTATCCAATCTGTCAGAAATTCAGACTGTAAACTTTTCAAGGCAATGACCTAACTATTTTTGCAGCTGTCAATTTGTAAAAGTGTCCTGCACATAGATCACAGAATCAGAATCACAGAATCATAGTTTGAAGGGGCCATACAGGCCATCTAGTCCAACCCCCTGCTCAACGCAGGATCAGCCCAAAGCATCCTAAAGTATCCAAGAGAAGTGTGTATCCAACCTTTGCTTGAAGACTGCCAGTGATAGAACATACACATAATAGAACACAATAGAACCCTGACCTGGATAACTCAAAATATTAATAAAAAATAAATAAAAATGTGACCACTGGGAACTCCATTCCATTTCCTTCTGTACGTCTGCCTATCTGCCTGTAAGCCATCCTTTTCCTGCACAGGGACAGTAGCCATACGTGACCATTCACATGACAATTCATTAAGTCCCAAGTGCTGACCTACGCATTTCAAAATCTATTTACCAGACACAAAAATCAGCCCTGACCTAGGTAGCCTGATCTCATCAGATCTCATAAGCTAAGCAGGGTCAGACCTGGTTAGTATTTGGATGGGAGACCACCATAGTAGTCCAGAGTAGCTATGAGGAGGCAGGCAATGGCAGACCACCTCCGAGTGTCTCTTGTCTTGGAAACCCCATGGGCTGTGCCTGTGATCTCCTTCTTTCCAGTGCTCTGCTGCAGGTAGTATGGTACAATGGGTAGTCAGGTAAAGAGCTCACCCCGTTGATAGCAATAGTATTATTATGATTGTTGTTGCCGTTATTTAATCGCTAAGTAGTTTCTACTCCCTTGGTTCCAACACCACATCCAAAGAAAATGAAGGAAACATAGTTGTGCTGTAGCAACAAAATTGCCGCAACAATAACTAGGAGTCTAATAGCATCTTCAAGATGGATGCTTAAAAGATTTCTAGCATAAGTGTTTGTGGGCTGGAGCCTACACCTTCACCAGCAATTTACATTGCCTCTGATCCACTAATATTTATTCCACAGGAATAAAATATATATGGTTGGTGCCACTAGACTCCTCTTTATTTTTATAGAGGACCAGCATTCATTGCCTAATTTACCTGCTTGTTCCCTTGCCTCCCAAACAAGTCACTTCTCCAGATATGTGAGTAGCCGACAGTTCTGTGTGTGTGGCGGGGAACAGAAGCCAACTCGCTGGCAATATTAATGGCAACTGACAATGTCATTATTCAGTTGGAGCAAGGAATGGAGGATGACTGACATTTTGTCAGGAGGGAACTTCGGTGACTCAGCCATGATTGATGGGCTCAGTATATCAACAGCCCATTTCCAATTCACTCCTTGCAGTCAATGGCTGCCCAGGAGAGAAGTAATTCATTCCCCTTTGTCCCCCCTCCCTACAAACAATCTGCTGTTTCCCTTCCAGCATCAGAAATGATCCAAGTGACACCTGACCCTGACGCCTACAAATTGTTCCAAGTCCACAGACCCCTCCATCTGGCAGAGGTGAGATGGGGGAAGAGGCTGATCCAAACCAAGTTTACTCCCAGTCAATGGGGTCACATAGGAACATATTTTGGGACAATGCTGCCATCCCTATATCCTAGACAGAGACTTGTCCATCTCACTCAAGAATAGCTGCACTGAATTCAGGCCCTAGATTAGTGCAGCAGCCATGCTGTGGTTCTTAAAACTGGCTCTCGCTTTGGAAACAGGAGAACTCCGTAATTAACAGCAGAAAAGAGCTTTAGTCAGGATTGGCAGGAAATGGGTGGTGGGACCAGTCAGGGCTCAGAGCTCATTTCCCATTGTGAGTATGGAGCATTCTAGCCAGATTCAAAGTTGTGTACTTCAGAGCTGAGCCAGAAACATAGGAAACTGCCCTCCAGATAACCTCCCAGACATCCCCCCCACACACACCGTTTTGAATAACATCAGTCCTTACACCAGTGCCATCAGAATGAAGGCTGCAGTTAAAGTGCTGGACTTAAATTGGGAAAGCCAGATTCAGATCCCTGCACAGCTGTGCAACACATAGCCTCAAGCAGATCATTATCTCTCAGACTAATGTACCTCCCCAATTTGTTATGAACTTGATACAGTCCACCTATTGCGACCTGCACTTCTTTGAAGCAAGGCAGAAAAAAACTCAATCATTATACCGCCTATATAACTCTGTCTCAAGCTCTCGTGTCATTTAATCTAACCTAATGGTATTCATTCTAGAGACTGCAAAAGGTCACATGTACCATGACCATCACCCAGAAGACTAGGGTTGCCAGGTCCCTGCTGGCCACTGGTGAAGGATGTTGGGATATGGTTACCGGATCCAGGGTGGGAAACTCCTGGAGATTTGAGGATGAAGCTTGGGGCGGTTAGGGACCTAAATGGAGTACAATGTTGCACATCACACCCTCCAAAGCATCAATGTCCCCCAGGGGAACTGATCTATGTAGTCCGGGGGTGAGCTATAATTCCAGAAGATCCCCAGGTCCCACCTGGAAGTTGGCATAACTACAAAAAAGGGTCAGATTTACTTCTGGAGGCTCTGACTGGATGGCTTGGTCAGAGTTGCCTGAGTTATAACCTCTCAAAGATAGAGGTCCTGTGGCTGGGGAAGAAAGGACCAGAAGAGGAAATGTACCCCCTCTGTCTTGGCAGAGTGCAGTTAGCAACTTTGTGCATTGTCAGGAATCTGGGGGTGATCTTTGATGTGTCCTTTTCTATGGAGGCTCAGCTCACAAATCAGCATGACAAGCATTTTGCCATCTTCAGGCAAAGACACTAGCTGCTAGCACCCTATCTGACCCCTGAAGACCTAGCCACAGTGATCCATGTGACAATCACCTCCAGGTTGTATTACTCTAACTTGCTTTATGTAGGTCCACCCTTGGCTTTGATTTGGAAATTATGAGGGTACATAATTCAGCTGCACGGGTCCTCATAAGGACCCCTAGGAAAGCTCATATTTGACCTGCTCTTTGCCAGCTGCATTGATTACAAGTAGAATTTCAGATCAGATTCAAGGTGCTTGTGTTAACCTTTAAGGCCTTGTGTGGTCTGGGCCCTGCATATCTGTGGGATCACCTATCCCAGTATGAGCCAAAGAGAGAAAGATGAAAAATAGGATTGACTAAGTGGCTGAACAATAGTCATTTTCATTCAACCGTTATCGCGCCTTTTCAAATGTAGAAGCACAAACGGAGTCTGCCAGAACGAGGTCCCCGTAGCTTACTCTCATTTTCAAAGATGCACACCAGCTTCTCTCAAACTTTTTTTCATTGAGAAATCCCTGAATATTCCTCAGGCTTTGAGAAACCCCAGAAGTGGTGTGACCGTGCAGAATATGATAGGGCAGCATAGCCGAGGCCCCTCCTCTTCCCACCCCTTCCAGGCCCATCATTGGCCATTATGGGAGGGGGGTTGATATGACCATCATATCACCTGCTGTTTAACAAATTTAAAAAATATATATTAAAAATTAATTATCTTCCACCCATTCTAGAAACCCTTCCAGAGCCATCAAGAAACCCCAGGGTTTCACGAAACCCTGGCTGAGAACGCGTGACCCACATTTTCATCAGTGGCTAACTCATTAAACAATAATACAATATAATCACCATAATATAATGTTATACAATGTTTTCATCTCTGTATTCAATGTTGAAAACATTGTCCATCATTATAGTATGGTGATTATATTATTACTAGAATTAAAACCCGTTGTAGCTGATACAACAGGTGCTAGAGGGGGGGGAATAGCAAAGACAGCGCGCGATAGTAAGGAAGAGAGTGATTAAGATAGAGAGAGCTTGGCATTGGGAAGACAAAGGGGAGGGGTTGTCCAGTCTGTAACGGCATGAGGTGTGGAGGGTTGTGGTGGCGTGGTGACAAATGATGGCGTGGGTGTGGGTATCAAGAATCTGTGGTTTGGAGTGTTAGTTGAGTGTGGGAGAGGACTGAGCTTTGGTCATTGTGGCATAGCGCTTAAATATGAGTTTTCCAGAGCCATATCTTCAGATATGTGAAGGGAAAAGCAGACTGGAGACTCTTCTTAGGGGGAGATTACATGGCAACTAATTCCTCCCAGTTCTGTGGCCCTGCTCCTTCTGTCTTCATTTTTTTACTGTTGATATGTTATATGTCCACATGCTTCTTTCAATGTTGCCCCTTAGAAGAAGAAGGGCTGGATTTTTGTACCCTGCTGTTTACTAACCAAAGGAGTCTCAAAGCGGTTTACAAACATGTTTTCCATTCATCTCCCTACAATAGACAACCTGTGAGGGTGGTGGGGCTGAGAGCTCTGAGAGAACTGGGAATGGCTCACAGCCACCCAGCAGGCCTCAGGTGGCTCTAAGCAGTTTAAAATGACCTTCTCTTCCTCTCCCCATAACAGACACCCTGTAAGGGAAGTGGGGCTGAGAGCTTTGAGTGAACTGGGAATGGTCCACAGTCACCCAGCAGGCCTCAGGTGCCTCTAAGCAGTTTAAATCACCTTCCCTTTCTCTCCTGTGAGGGAGGCTGCTAGGAAGGGAAGTGAGCATAGGGGCCGGCCCAATCATAGGGCCCGGCTCGCTGCACCTTGATTGGCCCATCTTCAAGCTCGGACACCCCAGACATGCTCCTTTCACAGGGCCATTTCACAAATATATAGAGGAACCATGGATAAGGATTGTTTAAGGAGTTAGCTACTGATGAAAATGTGGATCTTTGAAAATGTGAGTAAGGTCTGGGACCTCATTCTGGCAGACTCTGTGCTTCTACAATTAAAAAAGTGCAATAACTATTGAATGAAAAAGACTTTATTATCCAGCTACATAATCAATCCTATTTTTATCTGTAACCTCCAGGTGAGGTCTGGATTTCTCTTGGAATTGCAACTGTTCTTCGGGTCACAGAGATCAATCTTCCTGGAAGAAACAGCAGTTTCAGAGGGCAAACTCTATGGTATTTCATAGATTATGGGTGAAATTGCTCCCCAAATTTCCCCATCTGCAGGCACTGTCCCCAAATATCCAGGAATTGCCCAGGCTCCAGTTCACAACCGTAACTGCTGGGCAATTTGAAACATGCAACAGGAAGTAGACGATACATCACTCTTACTCATTTAGGCTTTAAAGCTGAAAACTCTGAATTGTGCTTGGAAATGAAGAAAGTAATTTGTCCAAGACTGGTAAAATATATTATCTGTCATCCTTACCACCCAGCTGTCTTATGTATTTTCAACAAGGATTCTGAATCTCCTTCAAAGTCAGGCTCATGTAGAGCACATTGCAATATCTAACCAGGATATGGTCATAGATTGAATAACTGTGGCAGAGATTGCTTTGCAAAAGTAAACTAGCAACCCCTTTTCTTGAGGCTTCCCTTTGGGACAGCAGGAGGGGAGGCAACGTCTTACAGTTTTGTTTGGGGTCAGGCCTGGCTAGGCTTGCCAGCTTCAGGTGGGGATGTTCTTGGAGATTTTGTGATGAAGTCTGAGGAGCAGGTATGTCTGATCCCTGCTGAGCCCTGGGGCACCTTTCCCCACATGCCAGGCATTCAAGAAAGTGGGGGGGAATCCCCCACCCAAAACCTGCAGAGCCAGTGCCCCCCCCCCACACACACACACGCTCACACCTGATACCCATCTTGCTTTGGAAGCTGTCTGAGCAATCTTGGACCATTCATATACTTTCCGTCTAAATTACCATATATACCCGCGTATAAGCTGAGAAAGGCTTTCGATGTGAAAAAGAGTGCTGAAAAACTCGGCTTATACATAAGTATATACAGTACCTCACAGGGTTGTTGTGCAAATAAAAAGAGGAGAATAATGTCAACTGCTGTGGTCCTTACTGTGGAGAAAGGTGGGATACAAATGAATTAAATAAAGAATAAATATAACTGAAAGTGGGAGGCAGACAGACGGTAGGTCGGTGAATGCCTGAGAAGGAGAGAATGAGGCCGGGAGAGGATATGGAGATTCCCAAATAAGTGAAAAGGTTAGGAAATTCCTAGAAACTGGGGAAGGTGGAGTTTGAGGAGGGGAGGAACCTCAGAAGGTTGAGAAACACCCCCTGGGGCTGCCCTCATCCCTTTTCCCATTCACTTTCCCCTCCCATCTTTTAAAAACATTTTTTAAAAATTTACAGGACATGGTACAATTTGGTTCCTTTAATTTGGTTCAGGGGGGGCACGGCAGCAGTGGATAGCTTAACACAAAATCAGATACATGTAGATTGGTGGGAAGGAGATGGGGTTGTGAACTCAGGTTAGGAAGTTCCTAGGTATTTGGGGAGTGGAGTTCGGGGAGTGTGGGGTTTGAGGAGGGGTATAATGTCCTAACTCCAGCCTCCATAGTATTTCCTACAGGGAAACTAAGGTTGACAATTTCCATGTGGGGACTGGAGATCACCCAGAATTATCACTGCTCTCCACACGACAAGGTCATGTCCCCTGGAGAAAATGGCTGCTTTGGAGGGTGGACTCTACTGCATTATTTGCTGCCAGGTCTCTTCCCTCCTAAATTCTGCTCTCCCATGGCTCCGCCCACAAATCTCCATGTATTTCCTAAGTTGGAGCTGGCAATCCAAAGGGGAACTGATCTGTGTACTTGGGAGATCCATTGTGATTCTAGGAGATCTCACAGTTGGCAACCACAGGAGAGAAGGAGAGAGGAAAGGAGGAGAGGATATGTGAGCGTTCAGGCAAAAGGAAAGAGGAAATATTGGGGGAGGGGGAAATGAGATGCCACCCAAAGTTTTGCACGTCTCCACTTGTATTATACTGATTCTGAAAAAAGCAAATGCTTTCAATGGTTATGTTGCTTTCTGGACAACCTTTCTGGCATTGACCTTTAAGGCTGTAAATCACCCAAGCCAGGAGGGCCTTTTTCATAGGAACCTACCTGTGTGCTGAGATCATCAAGGGAGCCTATGTAATCTAAACTCAGAAATGATCCATGGTACGGCTTTCCGTTTGGAATATCCTTCCCCAAAAAGTTGTTAGATTCCCTCTTCCGGAAGCTTACCAAAATTCACACAAACATTCTTTCATGGCCAGGGTCAAAAGTTAGTGATTCTGCCACATACTGATGCAGTCTGTTTCTTGGGATCATTTGGTTTGATATGAATCTAGCCATTGGGCTGTGCTTTGCCATTTCTTTAGCCTTTGATTGAACCCTGTACCTGTCACCATTTGCCATGCTAAGTGAGGTTGGTCGACACACAGGTTGGGGGGAGGGAGAGTTCTGGGGAACGGGGACTGTGTTAAGTGTCCTTGGTTTCTTCTCTCTTGGTTACAAGGTCTTATCTGGCTTTTTGCATAGATTTGTTATGTCTTTGATCCTTCATAATCTGTTTTCCCACTAGGACTCAGGGGGCCTGGGCAGTGCTAAGGGATATAAGTAGCCTGATGCTATTGTTTTTCAGTCTTGGCAGTGTATCGATAAGGTCTACTCATATATTTCCAATAAACTGATCTTTGCACCAAAGTCAAGGTCTTTTATTGTGGCAATCGGTAGAAACCTCACAGCCGGGATTTTGGAAATAGGAACAAGCTATTTTTCTTTTATGTTGATTGTGTCCATTCTGGCTGTCCTGTGATAAAGTGATTTTTGTTTCCTTTATTTATTTAACCATTTGTTTCCCCTTCTACTACATTACAGTATTATTAATAATAATAAAACAGCACAGTGTAGCAGCTAGGCTCTGTCTAGACTGAGTACCAGTCTAGAGCAGTGGTCCCCAACCCCCGGTCCGGAGACCAGGACTGGTCCGTTGATCAGTTGGTACCGGGCCACAGCTCCTCCTTGTCCTCCTCTCCAGCTACTGCCTTGGGGGCTGCCCTGCCACTCTGCCACCGGCTCACCTTTGGTGCTCTCTGGCGGCCGCCATGGCTGGGGCTCCCCCTTGGCATGGCACTGTGCAGCTGCTGCTACTAGCGCCGCCCATCGGGAGGCAGGAAGTCAGGGGTGCCGGCGGGAAAGCAAGCGGAGCAAAGGCTGAGGCAGCAGTGGCGACATCCCTTGGCAAAAGACTACCTTCCCCCCCTGCCCCGGGCCTCAGTAAAATTGTCAAGCGTTGACCGGTCCCTGGTGATAAAAAGGTTGGGGACCACTGGTCTAGAGAACTAGAAGACAGAGATTCAGATCTTCACTCTGCCATCGAAGGCCACTGGGTGATCTTAGGCTAGTCACTCTTCTTCAACCTAACCTGTGTGACTTGGCTGTTGTTATGTGGATAAAATGAAGAAGGGGAGAATTATGTTGTATGCTCATTTGGGTCCCATCTGAGGAAAAAATCTGAAGTATAAATACCTAAAATAAATAAAATTTCCCCATGCCCTTTTACTTATCCACTAAGAAAAAGCCAAAACAGAGTCAAAAGTTGTCCTTTAAGTGCCATACTCTGAAACACTGGGAGACCCATGAATAGATCTCCTCTCCTGTGTTTTTTCAGGACAAATACCAACTTCAGAGAGGACCCTGGCTGTGGTAAGAGTTATGGTATGTACCTTTCCCTCTTCCATTCTTTTCCTGGCTTTATTGGACTCCCAAAGCTGTTATTTGACCCACAGGGGGATAAAGAGGCAATCATATCAGGGGCTGCATTTTCCCCTCACAAGGCAAATAGCAGCATTGGAAGGCCAGTTGTGGTCTGGAAAATACCCTATCTTAATACATTCTAAATTTTTATCTTCTGTGGAAATACACAATCTCTCTATCATGGATACAGCCTGACAATGTTTGCCAGTGAATCAAAATGCAGTTCACATTTAGTAATTTTCTTAATGTTAAAATTTTCCACGAAGACTGCATTTTAAAACATGCTAACCAAACGTAAATATATCCCAGGTCCATTATGCATATTGCTTTTACAGAACTGTTGATGTGGATTTTATTAGGTAAACTGCCCCGAGGACTTTTAAACTGAAGGGCCAGTTTAAATTTAATAATCATCAACATCCTGTTATATGCAACACTGACCTTGGCTCTCTTTGGGCACTAAAAAGGTGTATTCTGTAGCCATGTCCATCCTTGAAACTTGGATTTTTATCTGTTCTTGAACCCCTTTTGTACTCGTAATGTTCCACCCTCATCTTTCCTAACTCTTCCAGGAACCTGAATTTGCTTTGATTACAAACTTGAGGAACAGATAAGGCAAAGTGTGTGGCTACCACCAACCTGGAGTTTGATCAGAAGATGAAGACCACAAACATGTAAAACACAGCCAACACACAAAATCAACATAGTCACGTTCGCATCTGTGCTAGCCTGAAAATGCAAACTGCTCTGCCCTAGCATGTCTGTGACTGACCAATTATGCACAGTGGCAGCCGCACCAGACTGCCACTTGTTCCATGCTGTGGGGCAGCATACCCCCACCACATCCTGTGTACACATGGGGGACAAAATTCCCTGGCACACACAGTCTGCCCCAGAGTTTTGTGTGCACATGCAGAACTCTGAGGCAGACAGATTTTGCCACACTGCGCCATGATGGCAAGGAGGGGCAGAGAGCAGGGTGGGTGTCCCTGCATGAGGGTAGGATAGTGTGGCAATGCTGTCCCACCATCGTGGGGGTCGACAAATGCCCCATTTGGCTCTGCGATGCCACAAAGTGTCCTTGCTGGGACAGCATAGGCAGGGGAGGAACCTGGCCTAGATGGCTCAGCTCTTCTCTGTACACACTGCCCAGCATGAGCATGACGTGGGATATCAGAGGCCCTTAAGTGGGCCAGGAGAAGACCGGGCTGACAGCGACATCATGCATCTGTAGGCATTTGCCTCGTTGCCGTGCGAACACTGACCTGGCTTATTCCTCCCATGCATAATCATTTACTGAGACACAAATTTGGCTATAAGACCTTACACTGTATCTTCTATTCTACACTCACATGCATCCCCTATGTTTTGTGCACAACAGTAACACACTGCTGTGAAATGTAGCCCACATGCCCAAACCCTGACCACACCAACAGATGCCCCCTAGTCTCTGGCGGAAGTCTTCTGCTGTGCTTTCCTATTGACAGTGCTTCAGAGTGGCCCCCACCATCAAAGGTTGCTTATTCTAATCCTTTCTTTGCCCATCTGCTGTGACTGTTTACACTCTACTTGCTAATTAGCGACTAATTAGCGAGTGCAGAAATTCATCACTTTCCAAACACATAATGGTGGGGAGAAGCCAGAGGCGGCACCAGTAACATCTGTTCTGCAGCTCACAGCCAGAGTGGTCCAGCTAACATGACCAGAAGAGGTCAGTGCCCACTGTGTTTGCCAAGCATAGACCATTTGAAGGGCCCTTTGCCCCACATTCTGGAAATGCCTTTAAATCCCACCTCTTAACCATACCCGCGCACTGTTTTCAGAGCCCTGAGGTCACTCACGTTCTCTTAAAGGCTCTTGAAGTCTGCTCCTCCTTTTCCTTTAACAATGTCCTTCAGCCTCAATTTATATTCCTGTTTCCCTTCATCATCCCCCCCCCCAAAATATTTATTTTTAAAATTGCGCAGGCTGCAAGAAGATGGTTGGTACTTGCCACAAGCCTCTTGAACTCATTTATTTGCCTATGGTTTCCCCCCAATCTTTCTTTCTTTGGTGCATTTCTCGGTCACCTGATCTGAAACTTGCCCAAGTGGCTTATGCCAGGGGTAGTCAACCTGTGGTCCTCCAGATGTTCATGGACTACAATTCCCATGAGCCCCTGCCAGCAAATACCCCGGCTTATGCAACAGGCACTAGAAACCCCAGGAGCTGTGTGTACTTTTAGTGAGGTAAAGCCAAGCTTCCTTGTCCTTCACAATAAGTTACTGAGAAAACACAAGATTCCTGGAAACTTTATTTAGATGGTAATTCACCTGTGCTGTTAAGTCCCATCCATAACCCATCATTAAAGCAGATATAATAATGCGTCTTTCTGTGACAAAGTTTTATCTGTGTTTCCATGAATGTTACTTGCCTATGTCACAGGTAGAGGTATAAAATCCCTCTGATTTATTCCTCTCAAAAGTGCTCACGCAGCTAAAAAAGAAAAAAAAACACATCACAGGGCCTATTTTTTATCTCCAATGATACTTGACATTTGTTCCCTCTCAAGTATGACCCCTTAAATGACTTTTCTGAAGATCATCTAAAAAACCTTGAAGCAGATCAGAATTTCAAGAAGGAGCTCAGAGGCAGATGTGGCAGGGCTACCATTGAGATGACCACAGAATGTTAACCAGATGTTAATGACATTGAGAAATTTGCATCAAAACCCTTTTTAAACAGCCCAAAAATATGCCATGCAAGGAAGCGGTAGAAGTCACCTGTATGTGGAAATCTCCAGACCTGCCAAAAATGGATATTGTTCTATTAAGACTTATTAAAAAATGAGCTTTGAGAGAAGATGTCCCACAGAACTGGGAAGTTCCAGGAAGTCCAATCAACAAGGGCACATTGAATAGAAACTTTGAGCCTTCTGGATCCCTATTTGTATTATTTTAAATTCAGATTTCCTTCATCACCAGCTGCTAGACATGTTTTTACATGAAATTTTGGGTTGCTATGGGAACCCAAAATGCTGCTCAAACTCGAGACCAGATTTTTTAATGCTCATGCACAGGGCTTACCCCTAGATTGTAGGGGTGGGGGCAGGTTAAGCAAAGATTTTTCTTCAAACTTTTGAGTCCCTAAGAATTAAAGAACTCTAGACTGTAGTCATGCCTGGTTCCGTTCTGTTCATTTGCTGAACCGCGCTGTAGCAGTGGGTTATAAAACCAAATAAATAGAAATTAAATATATAAATTTATAAATGCTTCAAGTAACCAAATAACAAAAATGGTAATGACTGGGGAAGGGAACTGCAAACCACCCCATATTGAGTCTGCCAAACAAACCCTAGAGGGCGTCAGACATGACTCGGTGCTTGCACAGGGGATACCTTTACCTTTTAACAAAATAAACCTCTTTGAAAACCATGTTTTTTGCTATGCCCAGTAGTGTACCAAACACATGTTGTCCCAGTTTACCCTGTCTGTTCAGACACGTATTAGTAGATGTGCTGACTGTTGCCCCCACCCCCACCCGGCTACCCTCAGCCATAAGCATCTCAAATTGTCTCAGACAGGAAAATGCTAAGAGGATCTGGTTGGAATGGAAGAGGGAGTCATAATAGAGGGATGAGAATTAAAAAAAAAAAGATAGAATTGTCTCCGGTCCTTCTTGTCCCTGCTGGCCTTTTAAGACTAGAGGAGACTAATCTCTCTTAATGGGATCAAGATCTTTTCCACTTTATTTACATAACAGGCATTCTGTGCCTCACCCTGTGCATTAGAAGAGCGAAGCTTTATATAGGGCACGAGAGCAAAACATTATATAGGGCAGGAGAGACCAAATATGACTCTGATAGTAGGTAATGGAACTTAATACCACCTATAATGAGTCACGGAAAAGAGAAAGAGCGGACTGATTGTCTCCACCCTCCCTAGTAAATCCCTTTGTACAGAGGGGGACAGCAGCTTCTAAGCCTGCAAAAATGATGCAGATTCCCAGTGAGGAAGCCAAATGGACAAGGCTGCTAACAAGGCAGATAAAGAAGAAGTCCATCAAAGGGGATTAAAAATCTCTCTGCTTCACTACATACCCACACACCATCAGCCAGTCGCGCACGTGCATGTGCGCGCGAGCACACACATACAAACACACACATACAGACACACACAGACCCAGGACTGGGGTTGTTTTGTGGACAAAGACAAAGGCAGTGGCAAACCACTTTGTCTCTTGCCTGGAACTCTTTGTGGATGGGGTCACCAAGAGTTGGTTGAAGCTTGATGGCACATTCTTCTGTTAGGGGAAGTCCCTTGTTCATGGAATGGAGAAGTCGCCAAGGCAAATGGGTGTCCTATGGCCCAGAATTAGGCAGGTATGATACAGTGAATGGAAGAAAAGTGTGTGATGGGGAAAGAAACTGGGAAGTGATGACCAGCATGAGGGAAAGGCACTGATCTACCATGCTTTTTGGTATGCCACAGTCTTCTCCCGGATATCTGCTTCCTGACGAGTCAGCCAATGGACCAGAAGTCAGGTCTTCCTGCTGTTTTTTCCCCCTCCTGTTTTGGCTTGTCAATCAATGTCAGATAGCAGAAACTCCCAATCACTTTCCAGCACAATGTTTGAGCATACACCCCTTCCCACCCCCCCTTGTATAATTGTTTTTAAATAAATGGCTGGAATTGCACTGCAACAAAATTCCGGTGTAATGAAATTACACCCAGTCCACTTTCTCAAGTGAGGGGACAGCGTGGTTGTGTCCTGTAAAAATTATTTTAAGTAACTGAGCTGTGAAACTTGGTGGCTATTCTATTGTTCCCCAGCGTGGCTCTGACTGGAGCTGCGCTGGGAAGCCAAGCGAAAGTGGTGGGGGTGCCCTGACTCTCTCCCTCAGCTCCCCAGCGTCGCTGTGACTGGAGCTGTGCTAGGAAGTCAAGCGAAAACGGTGGGGATGCCCCGACTCTCTCCCTCATCTCCACAGCCAGCTCTCGCAATGGGTGGCAGCAGGACTCCCATGGCTGACCCTGCCAGCTCTGGGGACAGGAGATTGGGGTTTGGCAGGACCCTACGCACCATGGTAACTCTTGCTGAATGGGGTTGGAGCCAGCAGTAGAGCCTCCCTACAGCTTTGGTGGTGGGCCACAGTGGCTTGCAGTGCTCCTTGGCTCCACAAGGCACCTTCCTTCAGCTCTACAGGGCTGGTGTGACCAGAGCCTATTTTAAATATTTAAAAATATTTTTATAAGGTTTAATTGCACTGTTACATGATGACAACTTAAAAAAAATGTTTTAGAAATGTTTCCCTTGGCTCTGCAGTGCGGCTCCAGGGAACGGGCTCCCTTGCTGACCCTGTAGAAGTGGGCTTTGAAAAAAGTCCTTTAGAAAAAAGGCAGGAGTGGGGTATGGAAATGACACTTGGGGGTGGGTGCATGGTTGGAATGGTGGGGAAAGGGACAGTCCGAGTTTTCCCTTCCTGGCCTCCCTGCTGCTACTTTCAGTTTCCCCCATGGAACCGAAATGGGAGTGCGGATTTATCTGCATTTCCTTATCACAGGGCAACTGACTGACAGAATCGCAACAAACCTCAGACAGCCACGGGAAGGCACTGACGACATCAGGAAGTAGGAATTAGCCATGCAACCAGATAAGCACTGAGCCACCACAAATGTCTTGTGCGGAAAAGGTCAATGCAATCCAATTTACTCCTCTTTAAACCAGGATGTAATTTTATAGGATAGTAGCTTTGCAACTACGCTGAGTCCCAAATTTTAATGCTACCTAGAGATCAGCCTCTTTGCAAATCAGTCCTAAACTCATGACTAGCCCCATTCCAACTGCTAGGTCCAGTTACACTGCTGTGAGTTGCAGGTAATGTACACTTAAGTTGCTTCATGGGTCTCTGCTCACATGTAACCTGACTATATGTCCCCTCAAAAATGACAGGTCAGGCCAAGAGTAGCCTACCCATAAAACCTTGCATGTCAGAAATAAGCCATAAATGGGGTCTATGTGAAGCCAATTTCAATCAAGAGTTTTCCTTTCCGTCACAAGTGTGATGCAATTAATCTGCACACAGAACTGGGCAATATGATCTCTCCCCGCCCCCCAAGGACAACAGGAATTAAGGAATACAGCAATACCTGGACCAGTGCCGGATCTTATCAATAACCCTGTATTGTTTACCTTAATCTCTCTTTGGTGAAGTAATCCTTCTGGCAGCCTCCTCTTGTCCTTTAATCACTGGAATGTCAAAACCCCATTGGCAAAGAATCTGCTGCACCTGGACTCCCCTCCCAACCAAAATACAGATGTGGTCAACTTTAAGGACTTGCCCAGAGTCTTTCACCAGCCCAAGAGGTTCGCTAATCTGGATCATCCATTTATGAACTTCTGTTACTTTGACACAGCCCAAATGATCACATCAAGGTTTTTGTCTTAAGACTTCCATGCTCTGCTCCTAGTCCCCAAAGTACAAAATTCACTATAAAAAGAGAGCAGAGACAAGCCATCTTTGTTCTCATGCTTAGCTCTTCCTTGCATACAATCAAGCTTGCTGGCAGGCTGGTTCTTCCAGACCATTTTCTTCTTGTCAGATGCTAAATATATTTTTCTCTGACCTTGATTCTATCCCTATCGCACTCACTCATCTCTTTACTTTTATGTTCTCTTTACTTTTATGTTCTTATGTTCTTGTAGGGATTAGGTGGGACTCGGTTGAGAGCTTGGCTGTCTGGCTGGTATATCGTCCTCCCAACGCGCCACCAGACGCCCTGCCCCGCCTCCTGGAGGTGGCGGCTGTCTGGGCGTTGCAGTTCCCCGGGCTTCTAATCCTGGGTGACTTCAATGTCCATGTGGACGTGCCCTCTTCAGGTTTAGGTGGGGACCTGGTGTCATCCATGGCTACACTGGGGCACTCGCAATTTGTTGCTGGGCCCACCCATCATGCCAGCCACACACTCTACTTGATTTTCGGTGCCGGGGTAAAGGTGGATCTGGATGCAGCTTCGGCTGTGCCGTGGTCAGACCACTATGCCCTGTGGGCCTGGCTCAAGATACCACCCCTTCCCCAGTTGGGTGGCGAGCGTATTTTAGCCTCGCGATGAGGCTACAAGAACATCTTATCGCACGCTTATGAGGGCGTATGAGATCGCGGTGAAAGTGGCAAAGAGAGAGTTTTTTGCCGTGGAAATCGCGTCCGCAAGCTCTCGCCCGGCCCAATTATTTAGGGTAGTTCGATCCCTTACCACCCTTGAAGGGCGCCAAAATTTTAGTCAGTTGGAACTTGGCAGTGAGGCATTAGTGAACTATTTTGAGGATAAAGTCTTGCTGCTCTGCCATGACCTTCCCGCCACGATTAATACAGTAAATGAACTGGAGGCCTGTTGGCCGCCTTTGGCAGTGAGGTTTGATGGCTTCAGGTGGCTTTCTTCCTCCAAAGTGGACAAGGGATCGGTCAGGGTGACCACTTGCCCCCTTGACCCCTGTCCTTCCTGGCTCCTCAAAGGAGGTGGCCAGAGGATAGGAGGCCAACTCAGGGACATTATCAACTTCTCTCTGGGTTCCGGGGAGTTCCCTGAGAGGCTGAAGGAGGCAGTGGTTCACCCTCTCCTGAAAAAAACGCTGGACCCACGGGATCCTGCCAGCTACCACCCAGTATCACACTTAGCGTTCCTGGGCAAAGTGTTGGAAAGGGCCGTGGCGGACCAGCTCCTGGCTTTCTTGGAGGAAACTTCGGCACTCAATCCATATCAGTCTGGCTTCCGTCCTGGCCACGGGGTGGAGATGGTGCTGGTCGCCCTGCTGGACGACCTCCATCGCCAGCTGGATAGAGGCGGGTCAGCTGTGCTGGTCCTCTTAGACCTGTTGGCGACCTTTGACATCGTGGATCATGAGATATTGGTCCACTGCCTCGCCGGCACGGGGATAAGGGACACAACCTTGCGCTGGATACGCTCCTTTCTCCAGAACCGGACTCAGAGGGTTGCAGTGGGAGATGAGTTCTCATGTCCTTACAGACTCCCTTGTGGGGTACCTCAGGGCGCGGTTCTATCCTCCACTTTGTTAAACATCTTTCTGCGTCCTCTGGCCCAGCTGGTGCGGAGTTTCGGGCTGGGTTGCCACCAGTATGCTGATGACACCCAGCTCTATCTCCTAATGGATGGCTGCCCGGACTCCCCCTCCGGAACCATTTGCCAGATGTTTGGAAGCAGTGACAGAATGGTTCGAGCAGAGGTAGGTGGGGGTAGATTGTGATTAGCTGCCGCCATGTTATGATTTTTAATGTCTTTTAATGGAGTTTTAATTGGGATTTTTAAGACAACTGTTACCTGCCACGAGCCTACCCAGGGAGTGGCGGGAAATAAATCAAATAATAATAATAATAATAATATGGTTTTTTTAAAGAGCTTCTTGTGGCGCAGAGTGGTAAGGCAGCAGATGTGCAGCCAGAAGCTTTGCCCATGGGGCTGGGAGTTCAATCCCAGCAGCCAGCTCAAGGTTGACTCAGCCTTCCATCCTTCCGAGGTCGGTAAAATTACCCAGCTTGCTGGGGGGTAAACGGTAATGACTGGGGAAGGCACTGGCAAACCACCCCGTATTGAGTCTGCCATGAAAACGCTAGAGGGCGTCACCCCAAGGGTCAGACATGACCCGGTGCTTGCACAGAGGATACCTTTACCTTTCTGGTTGTTTTAGTTTAAATTGAATGCATATTGTTAGGGATCCTTTTTATTCATATTGATGCAAATCCATTTTATTAATTTTTAAGAAATGCCTGTGCCTAAAACTTCTGACCAGACATTCTCTTCATATACACTGGTAGAGTATTTTACTCACTGCCCTCTTGCATTGCTTATATGTCTCCTATAATTGCTAATTCCCCCATCATAAATTCAGGAGGCAGGTCTGTTTTAGGTACCATGGATGTTACTCAGAGTTAGGCTGCATCTGCACAAAGATTATTTACCATCTATTGCCACAGCAAATGTACAGGCATTCACAGTGGCAAGAGAACTTCTTTACAGTTGTGCCCCCCCCCACATTCTCCTTATCACAATCCCATCGCCCGTGTCTCCCCCCACTCCATACACGCATCACTACAGGAAGGCTTTTACAGTCAGATTTTAGAGTGATTGCAATATAGCAGGGAGAAACGCAGAGAATGACCAATTTGGTGGTGACATCATGCAGAGGCTCTAAAAAAACCATTCTAATTTAGACACAAAGCCAGAGCAAAAGCTTTGACTGGGGAAGCAGCATCCCCAGTCAGTGCTTTCCCACAATCCAAAAACTGGCATATGGCTAAATCTTGAGAGATATAACATTTCTCAGAATGATGGACAGCATTATTAATTTTAAAATTTAGCAAGTTAGACTTGGTGCATAAGCAGCAGTCCTGGACCTGTTCCAGCCTGGCCATGGGGTGGAAATGGCTCTGGTTGTCCGGAGGCAGCTGGACTAAGGTGGGTTAGCGCTTGCTCATGCTGTTAGACCTCACAGAAGTGTTTGATCTAGTCAACAGGGGAATACAGAGACTAGTTTTACAGTGGCTGGTCTCCTTTCTCCAAGGTCAAGGACAGAAGGTAGCAATCAAGGGAAAACAATCACATTGTTGTCAGTTCCCATATGGGTTGCCCCAGGATACAGTGCTTTCCCTGATGGTATTTAACTTCTTCATGTGCCCTCTCACACAGCTGGCTCAGAGGCGTGGCCCAGTGTTCCCCAACCCCCGGGCTGTGGCCCAGTACTGGGCCGCAGTGGGGGGAAGGGAGGCACCACCAGTGAGCGCCTCCCTCCCCCCACAGTATGGTGCTCACTGCACCGGGAGCGATCTCCTGCTTTGGCAGCCAAATCTCTCAAGCCGGGGGGAGGCGTGGGCACAAGCACGCAGGTGCGGCAGCTGAGTGTTGAGCTGCGGGGGGGAGGCACGGGTACAAACGAACAGGTGCGCCAGCTCCACACATGCGGGTTTGTGCCTGCCGGCGAGCGCCGCTCTCCCTCTCCCCTCCCCCAGTCCCCGGGCCACCCTCCTCCCCCTGGTCCCCAGCCTGAAAAAGGTAGGGGACCACTGGGGGTATCATGAGTATACAGATGACATCCAGTTCTGTCTGCTAATGAGTGGCCAGCTGGATACACCCCCAGATTCAGTGGCCAGGTGTCTCAAATCTGTGATAGAATGATGACAGCAGAGCCATCTGAAGCTCAGCCTCAAGAAGACGGAGGGCCTGTGGTTGGGGTAAGATAGGGCCAGAAGAGGAAGCACGTCTTCCCTGTCCTGATGGAGTGCAGATGATAACCTTACATATCATCAGGAACCTGGCAGTGATCTTCAACACCTCCCTTACAATGTAAGCTCATATCGTGAAAGTAGCATGCCAGGCATTTTTCTATCTTCATCAGGTGAAGCAAGTAGCATCTTACCTGAACCTGGAAAACCTAGCCACAGTTATCCATGCAACAGTCATCTCCAGGTTAGTTTACTGTAACTCAGTCTATGCAAGTCTATCCTTAATCTTGACCTGGTAATAGCAGCTGGTACAAAATGCAGCTGTGTGGATCCTCACCAGGACACAGTAGAGAGCTCATATAAGACCAATCCTCTAACAGCTACACTGGTTGCCAGTTGAATTTTGGATAAAATTTAAGGTTTTAACCTTCAAGGCCATACGTGGTTTGTGCCTTGCATATCTAAGGGACCACCTCTCCCAGTATGCCCCCAGAAGAACTTCTAATACCAACATGTTGGTGATCCCTGACTCAAAGGAGGTGCATCTGGCCTCAACCAGAACCAGGGTCTTTTTGGCCATGACCTCAGCCATGACCTGATTTTATCGATTATGTCCGTGTAACGTGTATTGTGAACTACCCCGAGCCTGCTAATTAGTAATAATTAATAACAATAACACTGTACATAAACCTAGGAAATCAGGAATAAAATAGGGTGGAAGCAATATGGTAGTTATGGTGGAAAAGGCTAGGAACCTGGGAATTTGAAAATTTCTCGGGTTTGCTTCAACTTGTCCAGTCTCCTCATTTATGAATCTATATTTATTTTCCCACTCCCTGTATTGCTTCATACTCTAAATCTATATCAATATCTCTGTGGTTAGTTTAATCTCAGCACATCTGTTGAGTGTGAAAGTTAGCTGGGTATCCAGTGGTTGACAGCTGTATAAAGCAATCCCTTGCCAGCCACTAAGTTGGTGGCACCTCACAACAGCTGCTAAAAAGCATTAGGATCTGTCTGTTCTGGGCAAGGAGCCAAGAATAAAAGAAATGTAAGAAAGCTCCAGGGTCATCTAGGCCAATCCTTTGCAATGGCAAGATTCCATTCAGCTCACCCACTTTAACAAAAACAAAAATGGAAGGAGGATGATACCAGACCAAACCTTGAAATGACGGTAGGGAATTTGGATACATGGGTAAGGAGAGTGGATTTGAAAGGAGTGCTGGTCAGGTGGGGAGAGAAAAGACATTAAGAAATGCAGAAAAGCTAGTTTCAAGTCCAGTACACCTTAAAGACCAACAAGATTTGGGGTGTGTAAGATTTCGACAGTCAATGTTCCTTGACCTTAGGAGGTAGGATGAGCTTTTCAGTCGAACAAAGACTGGAGCACTACCTTCCCAAATTCTGATTTCCATCTGTCCTGGAGATCCAATGCATAATGCTTGCTGAAGATTTCCTTTCACACTCAGGTCACAACTCTACAGATTTAAGCTATGGGAACTCGGCAATGGAATGTGGCCAATACCCCCTGAGCCCTGAGTAAATGAGCCTTAACGTCCACTGGACCACTGGATCCGAGCAACTCTATAGGCTGTCCTGATCAACAAAACCACATAGTGAGTGACTTGAATGGGAGGAAGCTGTTCTGCCCTTCCTAGGACTTCAGTAACAAATAAAGATTTTGAGCATCTAAGCTGCTTTGTTCTGTCTGAGTAATAAAGAAGAACTCTTTTAATGACTAATGAGTGGAGGTGTATCTCTGATCTCGAGGAAGTCCTCTGGAAAAAAATATGGGTAGATTAACCTCCTATGACATATGAAATTTCATCACTACTTTAGAAAGAACAGTCCTACGAGGGAACACCTGCAAATAGGGGGGATCTGCACTTACCACTGCCATATGTACATATGTCTACTGAAAATGCCAGTTTCGTGGGCAAAAGACCTAACATGGCTGTAGCCAGCAGTTTGAAGGAAGGCCCCAAAGGGACTGACAGAACCACTGAAAGGGTAGTATTCCGGGCCAAAGGGGAAACATATTAACTTAAGAAAATGTTGTGATAATTTATGAGCAAATATAGAATTGCCCTACACTTCAGACTGAACTACAACCAGCACTGCCAAGTGAGATTTAACAGAGGCTACTGACAATTGTCCCTCTGCCAACAAGAGGGGGTATTCCAATACTTTCACCAATGGACAAGAGAAGGGACAAATCCCTCTTCTCTGGGCCCACTCCTCAAATCTAGCCCACCAGAGTCTGCATGCGTATCTAGTAGAGTGCTTTCTGAATTATAAAAGGACTTCCCTGAACCCTCCAAAGAGTAGCCCTCTCCTGGGGATCTTGCAAGTCACCAAACGAAGGCAGAAGATGACTGGGTGCCATGGAAATTGAAACTCTATCAAGTTTGAAACACATGAGAACTTGAAAGTGAGACTTTCTGACATTCGGAGCAGGTCTGAGAACCAATGTTGACAGGGCCAGAAGGGTGCAATCAATATCGCTTCAGTTCTCTACATTTGCATCTTCCGTAACACTCGGGGGTTCAAGGGAAGAGGGGGGGGAGCATAAAACAGTGTTCCTTTCCACTGGAATGCATCCCCTAGGGATCTCAGACCCTGTCCTGCCAGTGAACAGGCCCTGTCCTGCCAATGGGGGCCGTCCTCTGGAAACACCTATTGAAGAATCAACTGATTGAGATATCCTATATCCAGGGACCATTTATATGAGTGGTAAAACTCTCTGCTGAGCCTGTCTGTCTGTAGATATATTTAACTGGCACACAATATGAATGGCTCTTGGTTCCATCTGGAGATGATAAACCTCCTGCCAAATTTGAAGGGCTTCTCTGCAGAGTTGTCTTGAAGACATGCTGCCCTGCTTGTTGAGATAAAACATAACCAATGTGTTGTCTGTTTGTGCTATAACTCTCTTCCCAGCAACCAGATTTGTGAAGGTAGTTTGGGTCATATGAATTGATCTGAATTCTAACAGATTAATATGGAGGGATCTCTCTGTCAGTGTCCATTGGCCCTGAGGTAACACACCCGCACAGTGGGCACCCCAGTCCTGGTCTAATTGTATAAATGAATGCCCTTGCCTGAGGCATCCATAGTGAATGTAATATCTGGGTTCCAAAGGGAACACATTTAAAGATGCTGGTCTCCTCTGACCACCAATTCGAAGAGCTGACAATGGTCCTACGAACCTACGAAGTGTGGGGCAATCCATATCAAAGTGGATCAAAATGCCTCGTAAACCATTCTGTAAAGTCTGCAGAAGCCACCTATCCGTAATGGCAGAATGACTGCCGTTATTGACACCATAAGGTCCAACAGACATTGTAGAATGTAAACTGACTGCCATTGGTTTCTATCCATGAACACTATTATGGAATGATGCCCTCTCCCAATGTCCTCTTTCCACTAGAAGAAAAGTGCTTGCAACACTAGAATCCAACAAGGCTCCAATAAACTTAGCCAACTGGGATGGAATGAATCAAGTTTTCTCCCAGTTCATAACTAAATCCAGTGTCTGACAAAGGGAAAGGAGCTCCTGAACCTACTCCTAAATGACCTCAGGGGAAGGCCATACAAGGAGCCAATCATCTCAGTAAGGAAAAAAAGAAATTTGTCTGGAACATAGGAAGGCAACTACAACCACCAGACACTTGGTAAAAACTCTTGGATCTGTAGAACTCAAGTGGCAAAACCAAATAGTAAACTGACATGGGATCCATGTCAGAACTGAGGTAACTTCCTATCCAACCTATGTGTAAATATGCATCCTTAAGATCTAGGATTGCAAGCCAAGCATTCTTTGAGACAAACTTTGAAACTAGCAAGTATTTATTTAAACCCCTAAGAGCCAGAATTGAACAATGTTTCCCATCCTTCTTTTCCACTGAGAAGAAATGGAAAAGAAACCTTCAGGGGCCAATCCCTTAGGTACCTCTTCAATCACGCCTTTTTCCAAAAAGTCCTGAATCTGTTGTGTCCACTTGGGGAAAATGTTTGTTCTGACCTGTAGCTGCCAAAACAAGGGGAAGAAGAGAACATTTCAGAAGCTGACTAGGTACTTCCTGCAGAGATCATACGATCTTGGAATGAACCTTCCCATCTCCCTAAGTGTCAACTCTTATCCAAGAATGTCAGAACATACCATGCCTAGGAGAAGATCTTTTGCAGGTTGCCTGCAGCAGAAACTCATACCCTGAAGGTCTGTGTGGTTCTTCAGCAAACATGTCATTTCAGGGATAGTCAAACAGTGGCCCTCCAGATGTCCATGGACTACAATTCCCATGAGCCCCTGCCAGCAAGTGTACTGGTTGAATTCTGGATCAAGTTTAAGGTATTGGTTCTTACCCATAAGGCCATTCACGGTCCAGGGCCAGCATATCTGAAAGAGACTGTCTTTCTATCTATAGCCCTTGGAGAGTTCTCTGCTTAACAAACACCAATCAGTTGGTAATCTCTGACCTCATGGAGGTATGTATGGCCCCCACCAATTGGAATGAGTTCCCAGAACACAGCCAGGCCCTGACAGACCTGGCTCAGTTCTGCAGGGCCTGAAAGATGGAACTCTTCTGCCTGGCTTTTGATTGGGACCAGTGAAATAGTAAAATTGACTGGGCTCTCTCCACCAGAAAGATGCCCTCTGAATAAATTCAAGTTCCAGAAGAATGGTCATCAACTGGGACTGTTGATGCTGTTAGTTGTTACTAAGAGTCAGTAGCTAAATTTCTATTACTAACTTTTGTTATTAACTGAATTAATGAATTGTTTAAATCATTTTATGTGAATGATACGCTGTACGCCACCCTAAGCTTGTTCACTGGGGGGGTGGGAGGCGATATCCAAATTAATTAAATAAATAAATACATAAATAATTTTCTTAATTTGGACTGTTATTGTTTTATGTCCCTGCAGCTTGGTTGCTGCAATGATGGCTGCCATAAATCCACAGAGATAAGGCCAGATATAAATGTTTAAAATAAATAAATACCAGTTTAGACTGGTGTAACTCCGTATAAGATAGCATTGTTAATCTCTTTGATTAATGAAACACGGAACAGATCTTCAGCATTCAACTTCAAATCAGGAGGGGAAGAGTAATAGGAAGATCATAATTTCATATGAACTTGCCTGTCAGTTAATTTTGTCATTGGAGGTGACTGTCCTCCGGATATCCCTTTCTTTGAAAGTTAAGTGGGTCTCTGCAGCAGAATGGGTGGTTGCGGAACTGTGACTGGCACAACACCTGCTTTTTGAGCAGGTTGGTGGAAAGCCTGCAGAAGCAACAGTTACCCGTAAATTGGAACTGCTCTGTATGGACATAGGAGAGCAACAATCCCTGAGAGCACCAGTGTGTCCTCCATATGTGCCATGATAGCAAAATGGCAGGGCACGTTAGTTTTTTTGAAAATATACCACCTCATTCAACAGCAGTTCTGGTGGCCCTGTCTCAAACAGGATGTGAAGGCATATTTGCATCATGAGCAAAAGGGGGGGCGGGGGGCTATTACAGACATTAGAGACCCCTAGTTGCCCTTGGTCAGTGATATTAATGGGTTTCATCATGGATCTCCCCCATAGCAAGGAAAGGCTGTGATCTGGGATTGAGGAAGACAGCCTGGAAAACAGCTGAGTGACAGGAGGCACTCACCACCACTCAGCTGTTTCCGACATTTGGCCATGTAGCCGACAAGTTAGCTTACATGAACAAATACATTTCGCTGATTTCTCTAACTAATCCAGTTTCTTTGAGGTTATGTTCTTCTTTCAGTTCTGACCAAAAATTAGCTGTGCAGATGTTATGACATTATGGACAAATTCACAGACATTTTTAGAAGGAAATTCTACATGATTTAACAAACATCCCCTATACATACACACATACACATACACACTGCCCCTGGGATAATGGTAACTCTTTGGGCCATTCCGCACCCAGGAAATATAGTGAGATACTTACCTTTGGTAGATGCCATTTTTTTGGGGGGGGGAAGGGGGGTTTCTTTAAAATAACTTTTTAGAATGTAATCACAATATGCAGGTAAGAGTTATGGCATTTTAAAAGACAGCATCCAGCGTCCCAACACCAAACTGGCACCTGCATCCTCCATTTTAAAGTGCTAGCTGGGGAATCCATAAAACTGGATTCCCCCAACTATGTAGCGCAAGTGGGATGAGAGCAACCAGCAACTACAAGTGAAATAAAAGTGCGTAGCCAAAGTAGCCAAAGTAGCCAAAGTAGCAAGATCTCTGGCTTCGGTGCCTGCTCTCACCCCCACCTACCTCTCCCTTCTTCCAGGAATGGGACTTTTTTTTTTTAAGCAAACTGATGGAGCAATGAATACTCATTGCTTCCTACAGGCAGAGCAAAAAAAAAATTTCCCCACCAGTTGACGCACAAAGCATGCCTCTCAGACCCCCCCCCCCCAAAAAAAAACCTTTAAAAATTACTTTTTGTATGCTTCAAGGCTGGGGGGTGGCATTAAAATAAGCACTATGCATCTACTCATCTATGAGTAGATGCATAGGTATATCAACAGAGAAGTTTCATATAAAAAAAATCTATAACCAGATCTCCTGCTCTATAACCAGGAGGCAGCATGTCTTGACCACTTCTGGGTAGAAATGGTCTCTGTGTGTGAGGAATCAAAAAGACACACGAGGAATCATAAAGACTTGCCAATGTAATGTGCTATTGATTCAATCACTGTTCACAGTGTCCTCCCATTTCTGTAGTGCTCTTCAGTCTTTTCAGATGACTAACCTATAGGGGATTATTCTGACATTTGGACATCCATGTGTCCATGCATCACTACAAGCAACATGTGGGACATTCAAGCAGGGACATGAATATGTATACACACACACACACTCATGTAACATGTACATGCATGCACCCATGCACACTGAACTTGACCTGCAGGTAATCAATCCTCTTCATTCTTTCCCATCCACCAACACCCCTCCACTGTCCCTGGGCTCACATTGGGGTGAACTGGATATTGAACACACTCCATCCCCCCCTGTATCTCCCCAGTTTCTGAGCTTGGTGGCACCTCTAAAAGCTGATGCTTACACTAATAGAGAAGGAAATGTAAGGCTGTGCTACAATTAGTTTGCTCTATGAAGGTAGTCTCACGTTCACCATGTGGTTTCACTGGACTACATTTCCTTGCCATTTTTTAAAAAGGTCATCATAAATCTCAATAACTGATAAGATGGCTGCATGGAAGTAAACACACTCGGGTAACATAATCCTCCTCATCTCACAATAAAAAAATAGGCACAGCGGAAGTAATCGACCAGGAGAGCACTTCATCGAATGATGCCCTTCAATGATGAACACCCCCCCCACACACACAATAATTCTACTTATTATTACAGAAATAATACTTCGTTTTCCCTTGGAGAAAACGAGTGCCAAGTTCAGGAATTCAGTAAAAAGCTGGAGTAACCCATGTATGCAGACAAGCCCTATGCAGGACAGAAAATTAAAGCAAACTGAAGCATGTGGCCAAAGTGATGGGTAAAGAGTATGAGACAAATATACCAATGGAACTGCATTATGAAGGCATGGGAAACACTGGCACTTGAACCCAGGTCTCACCAGTTCTGACTTGCCAGCCTATCCACTACA
Source organism: Paroedura picta (assembly GCF_049243985.1). NCBI lineage: Eukaryota > Metazoa > Chordata > Lepidosauria > Squamata > Gekkonidae > Paroedura > Paroedura picta. Next base: position 140,708,436 of record NC_135371.1, on the reverse strand, counting down.
TCACAGTGGCTCATAAAGCTGTGAAATGGAATAAGGAAGACAATTTTATATCCTGACTAGCATCAAAGCCCGTTGCAGATGAGAATGCAATGGGTGCTAGACTGCCGCCCAGGTCTGGGGACAGGATGCTGTGGGCACTGCCTGGGGGGGGGGAGAGCAGGGGCTGGGCGCCCTGCGCTTCAGTTACCACTGCAAAGCTGGCACAGAAGGGTACAAAGGGTTTGGTGGTGGCTTCGCAGGACGGTGCAGAGGGAGCGGCAGGAGGGAGAGCTCTGGTGCTAGAGTGTTTGTGAAGGGCACACAGGGTTTTGAGGCCAGTGAGTGGGGTGGGGCGAGGAAGTGTGGTCAGAGAGCCATGGTGTGTTGGCAGTGCACTGGAAGCGGCGGGTGAAGGCGCAAAAAGCTCAGTGGGCACCTTAGTTGGGGGGGGGAGTAAGCGGAGGCAGGGAGCCGTCCACTCCCAGCCACAGGCAGGAAGCAGGCACCTTTGGCGCCGCCATGGGGTCACCACTGCTACCTCAGCAGTGCAGTCTTCCGTGATATGGAGCCTCACAGGAAGCAGGACCCTGGGGCTGGCCGTGGCCTCATTCGGCAGTGCTGTTGCCTCCACAGGGCTGCACCCTCCGGCGGCACCACCTTGTCATGGCAGTCGCCATGCAAAGGGCCAGGTAAGCAGGCGGAGGTCCTTCGGGCTCTTCAGCCAGCGTGTGTGTGGGAGCGAGGGCAGATGAGGTGTGCGTGGCTGGTTGGCGGGGACTGACCATCTAGGGGTCAGCCCAATCCAGGGTCATCCAGCTTCGCTTGGCCTCCAGATTGGCCCATATTCCAGGCTAGACAGGCCCGGACGGTCTCCACCCTGGAAGCCGTTTCCCTTTTATTTATAAGGCTAATGGTTAAAGATGTCCGCCCCCTTAAAAAAACAAAGATTCTACCCATTATAGTAGAGGGAAGGAAATCTTGAAAAAAGAGTATTAAAAACATAGAATCCAATAGCATGATTTAAAAAATGCCACTAGATGTGAAGAGTACAGTTTTGCCACTCAAATCCTCAGAAATAGGCAAAGTGAGCCATCAGTATTAATTTCTACAGGAACGCAGAATTTGCACTGTAGACATACAGTAAACATATGGCTTTTTTCCGCACCAGTTTTGACAAATTCCACTAATCTCAGACATTATTTCCCTGCAGCTGCTGTTGTCAAACTATGTTCCAAAACACCCCAAGAGGCCTTGGAACCTGAGTAGGGGATTCCACAATGAGAAAATCAATAATGGCAGACATATTTCTCAGAAAGAGAGCATGCCCATCTCAACCGATCGCCCCTTGCAATATACAAGCACTGGAACATGTTGGTTGCATTCCAGTAGGTGAGCTCAGTTACTCAGAGCAACAGAGTGGCCAAACACCACATTAACTGTGGGTCCAAATCAGGCTACATAATCTTTCACTACCTTTCTTCAGCAAAACTGGGAAGGGGAATTTTCTAATCATCAGACGTTTGCTAAGCACTGCCGTCGCTGAAGCACTCCCCTGTCCCCAACTGAGGTGGAACAGAACTCTGCAGTCAGTTTGGGGCTGTGGCAAGATGGATTTTTGGACTGCATAGCTAACACCTCAGGTGTTCTACTGGAGAATAAGGCTAGACCAGACTACTTGTGCAAGTGGGGGAAAATGGCATCATGCATGAGAGAGAAAAGGCTACAGTTCTGCATGGCCAAGCTTGTGTCTCCGGCAGAGCTCTGGGCATACGAGGAATACTCTCTTTCCCTACAAACCTGACTGAAGCTCAGGCCCACAGCCAGCAGAGAGATTAGGCTATTTTAAGCAGACACATTTCCAGTAATGGCCCAAGCGGGGGATGCCCTGGATTTATTCCCTTTCCATTAGCTATTAACCCAAGAAGAGACAATATGTAGCAAGAAGTTATGATCACACTGGAAAAAGGAACAGTGTTCCCCAGCCAGCCCACTAGCCCAGCAGCCCCAGATGAGTCCAATGTGGAGCTTGTAAAACATCCACCAAGCATATTGAAGTCATGGGGCCTGAAATCTCTTTAACCAAGAGGAGTGTGACTCAGCAGCTGGGAAACATTACAATGGAAACTAGAGATCTTCCTTGCCTAGAAGGTGCTAACAAGCTGCAGTTGTGGTTAATTCACAGACCACCTGGGAGTTGAACCAGAGACATCTGGGTGTGCTAGAGAATAGATATCCCATTGTTCAACATCTTAATCTCACAAACCTGTTTCAAGGTACTCCTGAACATGCACCTGCCAACTCTGGAAATTGGAGGGCTATGAAACATTCCCCCAGATCCCCCGAAAAGACATTTGCAAGTAGTTTGGCACTCGTGTTTCACTTTCTGCTCATGCTTCAGTACTGTTTTCCATTCAAGAATTGCTTCTTCCCCAAATGATCTCATCCAAACAGGGATCAAGTAGACCACATGATTTTATCAAGGCACCACTTAGCCAGGGGGTTCTTACCCTTTAATCCACTGCTGCCTCCCAAGTACACAAATATGCCCCAACAATTTATTACAATCACAGACCAATCACAGTGTCTCAAGGCAGCTAACAAAAGGAACCTGAACTGGGAGTAATGGACAATAACACTGACCCTGGGGCCAGGGCATTCAGTAAATCAACATGCAGGAAATGGGGTGAACTGTGACTGGATAACTCAATGAGGGCTCATCCAGGAGGCAGCCCTGGGAGGATCTGAGGTATCTACAGCAAAGTCACAAATGTTGGCTCTGTGAGTTTCGGGGTGGGGGGAGCAGGCCTGTGGCATGGTGTTCGCTCAGGCTTTTGGGCTAAATTCTACCACAGAGTTTTGCCCAGAAGCCAGAGTGCCACTTCCAACGTACTGATGTCATTTCAGTGTGATGGCAGCATGTTGGAGAGCTCCTGCCCACACCCCAAATCCCCCCACAGCTAAACTGCTTCCACCTGGCAACCCTATCTAGATCCCACTTGGAGGATATAGAAGCCATAGTGACAGCTCTCTGGACAAGTCAACTTTATACAGGTATATTTATGATCCATATGGTACACAGATGTCAGGCATTCATTCAGCGACAGCCTTCTGCCTGATGGCTATTAGCCAACTTCATAATGTTATGTTTGAATCCTACTTGCTGTGGGCCTAACTCCATATTATGTTTTGTACTTGGATCCTCTTCTAATGACAGCACCACTAGACATGTGTGTGACAGTTCCTTGATAGGAATGTAATCCTCAGGCAGCTGGGGGTCAATTCCAACTGGAACCATAGCAGATGGAGAGGAGGGCCTTATGCCTTCCTTCCCCTATCTTTCCATCGCCCGATTTAAGGAGCCAGGAAGGGCAGGGGTCCAAGGGGCACGTGGTCTCCCTCACAGAAGTCAGCAATTTGTCGTTTTGGATAATGAGAGCCACCTGAAGCCATCAAACATATTCTCTGAAGACAGCCAGGGGGTCTCCAGTAGGGTTGTGTGAGGCGGCCGCTGAAGCGTCCATTCCTACCTGTAGCAGCCAGCACCGTACCACTATGGGCGGGAACGGCCACCTCGTACGACCCTAGTCCAGTACCCTTACTGTATGAAATGTGAGGGATAGTTTGTGGCAGAGCGACAAGATTTTAACCGCAGAATGGCTTACAAATGCCTAACAGCGAAGTTCTGACTTTCTAACATTTTGGCGCCCTTCCTCGAGGATTGTAGCCAGAGTTTACTACACCCAGGGGCAAGAGCCCCAGCTCTCTCCTGGTTCACACCAAGTGAGGAAAAGAAACAGCTGTTTTCTTTGCCTTTCCTTCTCTCTCCGCCATTCCCCGCACCAGGGATATTGTTCTAAATCTCCTTGACATCAAAATATCATTGGAGCTGCACTGCACTGAAAGAGATTAAAAAACAATAAAGAGGAAACGAAACCCTCTGCTATAATTACCAACCCTTCGCCGCCAGCAGCAGCAGGGAGGGGGAAAAGAAAAAAGAAAGAAAAGAAACCCACTAAAATTTTAATAGGAACTACTGCATTTAATTTAATGACACATTTTTTCAATTACCAGAATAATTGTTTTATTCATAAAATGAGTTTCCATAAAGAGGGTCATTTTCTTTTGTTTTTATTATTCATTTGTGCAACATATTCAAGGCATAATTCTCCAGCCCTGAAGGGTGAGGATGTGCATTTGGGTAAACAGGCAATGGTTATGTGTACGTGTCTGCATCTCAGGACTCCGTTTCTTTCTGATGGCGACACAAGTTGGGCATTTCTGACCATAGATGTAGAAGCTGTGTTTCAAAGGTCATTCTGTGTAAGCCATTCATCATGTGGCGGTGCTGACCGCTAACACTGTGTGGTTCGCATAGATGTTTGGATAACAAACCATCGCTAGACACACCAGTCTGAGGAGAAATAACATTTCTGATTTCTACAGTGTGTATAACAAGGCATTCTGGGAATGGGACACTGTGATTATTAATGCAGCAGTGCATGCACAAAGCATTTTGAAAAGAATGATTTTCGGAGTTCTTTCAAGATTACACTGGGTGCAGTTACAGAAGTTCATCAAATAAAACCTGTACTTCCCGTTATGAGAACCAACAGGAGAAGTGATACAATCAAATGGAAGTTTTGGGGATAGAAACTGCTTTTACTATAGTGGGAAGGATTTGGATTCTGAAAATTTGGTGGAAATGTTTCAGATATGGAATGGGAATGGAGTAGGATATATGTAAGGAGCATTGGAACATTGTAATTAAAAATTGATGGATTAAAAATACAACCAGAAAGCATCAGTGTCTTGTATGCTTTTCTTCTCTTTTATTGTTTTCACCGTACATCAGGGTTTTTTTTCCCTCCCCCTGTTCTGTTTTTCACTTCTTTCAGTGTGCATGTGAGTTGGGCTTTCTGTTTTTTCCTGCATGGATTTCCCTTCCTTCAAAGCTCACTTCACATTCCCTTTGAAGATTCCTAGGGAGGCAGGCAGACTCGAAGGCTGGGGACGGACAGCCAGAGAGCTGCGAGGGAAGGGGCCACCTTGCCTCACCTCACCATCTCGTCACCTGCCCCTGTTCCTCTCCCATTTGTGGGCACACAAAGGACATTCAAGAGCAGGTGAAAGGCTCAAGCATGGGCAGCAGAGGCAGCAGTGGAGAGACAGCTGAGGTGCTTCTCAAGAGCAGAGCCCTCCCCCCCCCCACATCTCTTCAAACAGCACATACATTTTGTATAAAGCTTTCCAGGTCAATATAAGTATGTGTGTGTGTGTGTGTATGTGTGTGTATGCATGTGTGTGTAAGTATATTTACAAGAGATCTGAGGCTCGTGAGGCCCTGATACATTGCTAGACTTATTCCATTTCTTTTAAAAAACTGAAATGGACTAGAATGGAAAAGTAAGCAATGATGGAGGAGAACCTACTTCTAAGATTTATTGAATTATTTATCTTTATTACATTTATTGACTGCCCTTCCCTCCCAGCCATGCCGGCTCGAGGCGGTTTGCAATAAAATCCATAAAACAGAATAAAACATACTAATAGCAGCAAAATCCCATCGATTCCCTCCCAAGCCACCAAGCCAGACCCAGTTCCCCACCAGCGATGGATGGGCATCCTGGGGACACCAGAGGCTACAGGAAAATAAACACAGCAGGAAGAATCTCATATAACTATTATAAAAAACATGCCCAGCATGAAACTGACCAACAGAGAGAGAGACCAACCCCCCCCCCCAGGATAGTCTGCTGCCAGATTAGTATGTAGAACACATACTCTGTGATTCCAAAATGAAAGTCAGATTTTAAAAAAAGCACAGGATTCAAATTAAAGCTCTCAAATTCAATGATAATCTGAAGTAAGCTGTGCATGCAGAAAGGGCCAGTCTTGGGCCTTGGCATAGGATCTGGATCCAGGAGCTGGAAAAAAGGTTGAGGCATGATCAGTAAAACTTAATGGCACACTGTCAGGGAATATGCCAGGCAGGAATTGGGGCAGAGGCAGACAGAGATTCAAGAAAAATCCGGGTGTAACAGAGCAGAACAAACAAACATTTTACAGTCAGGTCACAGCCAAAGAGCTCTTAAATTGTTGACCAGCTTGCAAGAATCTGCTTTCTGCTCCTTTAACAGAGACTGTTGGGAGGATGGAGCCAAACACAGTACAAGTGGACTTAGTTGAGCTCCCAGTCCAAGGAAGGCTGAGCCTAAAAAGCAATTCCTGGCAGAGAAGCAAGTGTATCTTGATAAAAATGCATCTGAGATTGTGAACTTTCACATGGGTGCAGCCATGATATGTTTTTGGCACTTGTGATAGGATGGGCTCTGAAAAGAATTAAGAGATGGGCCCTGGCTCAGTGGTAGACCGTGTTCTTGGCATGCAGAATGCCCCGAGCTACTGCCTGTCTGTGTAGACAATGCTGCCCTTGATGAACCAATGGTCTGATTCACCATAAGACAGATTTCCTGAGAAACCTTCATGAGAAACCCTATAACTCAAAATTATCCGATTGAATATGGGCAGTGGTTGTGCTTCAATCACTAGAATACTGTTAGGAACAGGCAACAAGGTGCCACTCAGATGTTCTGCAAGGAAAGCCAGTCATCACCACATGAGCCAGAAGCATAGAATTTGCCAGCATGTGCATGGTTCACACTATGTGGCTGCTCCGTTCTCTCTGATGCCAAATTTCAGGCAAGCTTGGAAAAATAATAAGCATGTACTTTGTGTTTGAGAAGGCCACAGAGTATCCGTATACATGTTACTCTCTCTGGATTTCAGTCCTTCCGAAAGAAGGGGTAAGGTGAGCTGAAGGGATAAGGCATGCTTTCAAATACCCCCTGGCTAGCTAATCAGGTATTTTACAGACAAGAACTTTAAACAGATCTTGTGCCAACTTTATGTGAATTACAATGGTGACCCACAGATGATTCTCAACTACGTGATGGCACCTGTTTCCCCTTTGCAAAATGAAAAGCCTTTTTGAGAGGCAGAAATTTAGAACAGGGAAGCAATAGGAGAGGAAAAAGGTGCTCATCTTTTCCCCTTCCCAACTTGCCAAGAGCACGACTTCAGTAGTGTGTGCGCGCATAGAGCTGCGTATTTAAAACTGCATCCACATTCCCACAAGCCACACAGTTAGTTGTACAATTTATCACCACGGGGGAAAAGTATAATATTGCTCATGGGTGTGGCTGCAGAGGAATCCCAGGGCAATCAGAGGTTTGCCGTTTGCTGCCTGTGCCTTGCTCTACACCTCATCTGCTTTTTTCCCAGCCAGTAGGGATAAGCAGATTCATTATGTGGCATGTAGCTATTGATTCCCCCACCCCACCCTCACCTTCTGTCTCTAGTGCCTATGGATGGTGATGGAAGGAGAGCTTTGTGTGCTGTTTCATACCATACATTCCATCACTTTTGCAAGCTAATCCCACCCTCTCCACTTTTAATTGGCATTTTGTCAGAAATGGCAAGCTGCTGGTCAATGTCCGGCCATCCCATCTTCCGAATTACCCGCTACTGTGGAATTTCAAGTGGCTGATCCTGATCATTCATACACTCTTTCCTCCAGTACCAACCCCGGCAGAATTTGCTTCCTTGGTCTGCTGCCGTCTCTTGATGAAGCAAGATTTCCCCTCTGCTAAATATAGCTCGGTTGACTGGAGCATCTGCTAGCCTTGCTTACCAGATGCAGCCTCCTTTGGCTGGGCTCCCAGCTTCACAGCTACAGGCACCCCTGGCCCCTTGCAGGCTGCCAAAATCCTTCCTGGGGCTTTCATCAAGTGGAGAACAAGCAGAAAACCAGACATTTTTGAGCACCAATGGGGAAAGCTTAGAATTCTATCAGGATGGCACAAGATTTCTTCATTTGGTTCAGAGACCTAGACAGCACGGTATGGGGCTGTATGCATAGATACAACTGTGCACCCATCAGTCATGGAGATGCAACTGCATGGGCATGTGCGCCTTACCCAGCAGCAAACTTTGAAGTAAACTCAGAACAGATAGGTTTTCAAGATGGTGGACGGAGGAGATGGCCTGCTATGATAGCTCTGACAAACCCAGAGGATCAACGCTACAATGATGCCAAATTAACAAAAATTTATAAAACCACCCCAAAAAAGGACTGTGTTAATATGGAAGCAGAAAGGATTAGAGGGGAAAGGAAAGAGAGGAGAAAGAGAGCAGAGCGGAAGAAATCTGCAGATGCTGTAAGAAGGAAGAAGAGGTTGGCTCTCGGCCCTTCCTTGCTGGTGGCTGTTTTTTCTGGCTTTGCAGTCACTGTGGCTAAGGGCTCCAGGGGCTCAGTTGGACTTTGATATCACTCCCATGACATCTTGGGGTGATAGGCATGGCCGCCTTGGGACTGCGGGCTGGATCTTGCCCACTTGCGGCTGGGTGAATGACATAGCAGCTGGAGAGCCAACCTGTGGCCCTTGCTGCCAGTTGGCAACACTGCATATGGTCTCTGGAGTCTGGGGCCTGGCGAGGATTGCACTGTGTTATGCTGTCCTGGTGTGGGGGCTCCACCTGCTGTTCCGTCAGCACCCTGTTTTTCCTGAACTCGTTAGGGTGCTGAATGTTTCATTGGCTGCTTTGGCCCCATGACACCTGCTCCATGGGCCTCTATTAGCCTGTGCTTGGTTGGCCTGCTGTCTTTGTCAGCACCTTTGTGCTGGTCATGGTTCTCTTTTGCTGCCTGCTTGGTCTGCTTGGGACATCTGCTTCACCTTGTTGGCTCTGGCCTAAGGCTTGTCAATTTGCTGCCTCCGTCTTGGCTCCTCAGCACCAGCTTTGCAGTCTGTGAGTTACCAGAATGGCAGCTCTGCTTTAGCGTGTGGCTACTTGTAACTTAACCAATTCACTGTCCCATCTTAGCCTGGTGAGACCTTCAGCATACAACCTTACCACGGTTTGCAGACCCAGCTGTTCTGCAGGTCCCACTCATTCATACTCTTGCTGTCCTGATCCACGGACAAAATCCATCTGTCACTTCTGATCTTACGACTACTAATCTGCAGCTCTATCGCCGCTCAGCTTGTGGCAAGTTCTCCAGGATGGAATACCCCAGCATTGGGATGTTCCATCTTTCAGAACTGCCTCCCTTGATCCTATTTAGACATGCAACACTGGGTGATATGCACGGGAGCAAGAAACTGGAGAAATATCAACAACCTCAGATATGCAGATGATAATGGCAGAAAGCGAAGAGGAACTTAAGAACCTCTTGATGTGGGTGAGGGAGGAGAGGGCTAAAGATGGCTTGATGTTAACTAAGATCATGACATCCAGCCCTCTCAATCCCTGGCAAATAGTCAGACTTTATTTTCCTGGGCTCTAAGATCACTGCAGATGGGGACTTCAGCAAAGAAATTAAAAGATGCTTGCTCCTGGGGAGGAAAGCTAGACAGCATCCTAAAAAGTAGAGGCATCACCCTGCCAACAAAAGTACATCTAGTCAAGGCTATGGTATTCCCAGTTGCAACGTATGGCTGTGAAAGTTGGACCATAAGGAAAGCCGAGCGTCAAAGAATTGAGGCTTTTGAACTCTGGTGCTGGAGAAGACTCTTGCGATTCCCTTGGACTGCAAGGCGAACAAACCGGTCAGTCCTAGAGGAGATCAGCCATGACTGCTCCTTAGAAGGCCAGATCCTGAAGATGAAACTCAAATACTTTGGCCATATTTTGGCAAAAGAAGAATGGGACGAGAGAGAATGAGGTGGCTGGATGGAGTCCCTTAAGCAGTCGGTGCGAGCTTAAATGGACTCCAGGGAATGGTAGGAGGATCTGGAGGAAGGCCTGGAGGATCATTGTCCATGGGGTCGCGATGGGTCGGACACGACTTCGCACCTAACAACAATAATGCAATAACAGTGTTTACAGTTTTTTAAAATGCTCCCTGAGGCTCTTTCTCAGCTCCACATTGTGGCTCTCCCTCACTGATCCAGAGCCATGCTTAGGAACTGAGGTGGTGCCCTGCAGCTGTCTCATGGTTCCACTGTGTAGCTCCACCTCACCAACCTGAAGCCATGCTGTGGAGCCACAGAAGAGCTGCAGGGGCTGGTCGGTGAGGCGGAGCTGTGGAGGAGGATGACAGAAGTGACGCTATAGGGGGATGGGAACAATGGCAGCTGACTGGGGAAAACCTGATTTCTCCTGCTTACACATGGCCTACCCGATTGGATTTGTGTTCTCTCGCTGTGAGGCAACTGAGAGGGCAAGTCGGGACAGGCCTGAGACTCTGCTGGATGAGGCCAGGTCCTGTGTGTAACTGGGGGTGGGGGGGGGGGACAAGCAGTGATCTGAGCCTAATCAGTCATGTGGAAGAGGTGCCACTCTCACAGAAGGAGAAAAGGGAAGGGGGTTGAGGTTAGACATCACCAGTAAAGCAGCTTCGCTTCCAGTTACTGCATCTGCAGAAAGCGAAGAGTTTCCCCAAGCTCTGTAGTTTTTATGCATCAGCTCCCCCTACCCAAGCTCCACCCCCTCAAAAAACCCTCCATACTGGCTCTCCACATCCATCCCCAAGACAAACATTCCTATCAGCATGTCTGCACAGAGAAGAGTTCTAGACCAAGCAGGTGGTTCTCCATGACTCACCTGAGGGCCTGACCTATGGCTACAGCACTCTCAACAGACAATTCAAGGGGGAACTATTTCACAGTCATTAGAGGTAAACTGGAAAGCTCTAACTTCGCCTAGTAGTACACATTTTATCTATGAGATGTGCTGTCAAAGCATACCAGAGATGATAACAGAGGAGAAAGTAGAAGTTAACATTGCCAGAAGAAATAAATCATAAATGGTCTTAGGCAAAAAAGGAAGCCTGAAAAGGGAACCCAGTTGCCTACATGGACTTTGATCACAGCTGGACTGTAAATATTCAACTTTCTAAGGGCCCAGATATTCCAGTCTCACTATGACTTCCATCTCCATCTAGCCCATTAGAGCCCATTGCAGTGACTGCTAACTGTTCCCTCCTTCTGTGAATCTCAGGAGTCCTCTGCCGCATGGAACTCCAAGCAGCATTCCCATTCAAAAGCATGTCAGGACACTATTCTTATTTAACAAGAGGATGCTTGGGCTCTGGTGACAGGAAAAGCCAGGTGAGGAGACAAAGCCAGGAGACAAAAGCCAAGGAAAGGAGCACGCTGTGCCTTGTCTTCACTCTGGGCCTGGAGGAGCCTCTCATTGTATATGCTACATTTTCTGCTTGTTAAATGTCAGCATGCGTTTAGGAGACATGAATGTTTCATCAGCTGTTGGGAAAGTAGTTGTGCTGATTTAATAGCACAGATTGTGAGCCTCTGTGTGTGTGTGTGTGTGTGTGTGCGCACGCGCATGGAAGCACAGGAAAGAGCAAAAGTATTCTGTTTGTGAAACAGCATGAATGAAAGGTTTGTATGAAGGTTTGCAAATAAAGGGAATGAAGCACGCACAAGTGTGTTTGTGAATGTGCAATTCATCCTTTTTGCTTTGCAAGGAAGAGTAACAAATGTGTTCCAATAACAGCATAAACAAGACCAGCAGAATGTATGTTGTGGGTGTGTGCTGTGTGTAGGGGGGGGGGCTTTTTATTAGTAAAAATGAGAGCATACGTATATTCTCTTGGTGTACATTAACAATGCAGTCCTAAATAATTTATACCCTTCTAAGCCATTGACTTCCACTATTTAGACAGGTATATTTATTGGACAAAATTTAATTTTTCTTTGTCTTATGTGTTCTATATTCACATTTATATCTATTCTGTATTCTCTTCTTTATCTGTTTGAAATGGCCTATGGTCGATCAATAAATTTTAACTCTATGAACTCTGTAACTAGGTCTGGGTTCAGAAATTTTGGGAAGTGAAGCCCGAGGAGGGTGGGGTTTGGGGATGGGAGGGATTTCTGAAGTGGCCATTTTTTTGCAGGTGATCTTTGTTGCCCGGACATTACCTGGAATACAGGAAGCTCTCCAGCTACCACATGGAGGTTAGCAACCCTAGGTGTAATTCTTCTTAGAACTGAACTGTTGCTATATTTGTAACATATGCAGTGTATCTGTACTGTTCATGGACATACAACGGCGGGGAAATGGGACTGATAGCTATTGTCCCAAAGAAGAAAAGGATCTGCTCACTTATCAGGAAATTTTCTGAACTAATAGAAAGGGCTTGCGTTTACCTGCCTACCTCTCTGCAATGACCTCCCTCCTTGGAGAATTCCACCAGGTAGAGCACCCATCTCTCTACGTGGCCCACCTTCTTGACTGCAATGTATATAGGTTTGCCAGCCTCTAGGTGTGGTCTGGAGATCTTCCAGAATCACAGCTGGTCTCCAGAGAGAGAAAATGACCACTTTGGAGGGTGGACTCTAGGGCATTATAGTCTGTGGAGGTCCCTTCCAAAACTCTGTGTTCCCCAGGCTTCATATGCAAATCTATAGAAATTACCCACGTTGGATTTGGCAGCCTGAATAATATGAGGAAGTAGAAGTCCTGCAAGCCCTTCAGCTCTTTCTACAGGTCTGCAGTCTTCTTCAGACATCTCATGGGAATGCTGATCAATTAGATTGCAGTAGCACAGGGGTCCCCAGTCTTTTTCATTCTGCAGGCACCTTGGAATTCCGACACAGGGAGGTGGGCTCACACAATACAGTGGCTGCCACAGAAAGTGAAACCCACCACAAGATGTCAGTAGTGAGGTTATGCCTAACTTTCAGGGTAACCCGTCTACAGTTCAGGCTCTCTTTCACAGGATGGCTTTTAATCTGCACAGCCAATCAGAAGTCCTGTTGGGCACAAACCCCACCTGGCTTTGACTACTCTCTAAAAAGACTTTGTAGGCTCCAGGAAAGGTGTTCAAGGCCATAATGGCGCCTATGGGCGGCACACTGAGAACCTCTCCTATGGTATGAGCCTTTGTATGTGCTAAATGCACTAAATGCAGAGAGGTACCCTTCTTAAGTCTGTTCTGTCAAAAACAGAGGCTTTTGTGGATTTTATTCCTGCATTCATGGATAGGTGCTGACCCTCGAATACAAATGACTTCTCTTGCTGCCTGTCTTTGTGTCCCGTTTACTTGCCTACCCCTTCTCGTGTATTCAGTGCTCCAGGACAAATATATGTCACAGAGTAATATTCTGAGCATGAAATGCTATGACAGAGCAAGGCAGATGGAACAGTGAGTGACAATCTCCTGTGCACTTTGTATGAAACAGAGAGAGAAAGTGTTGCATGTTATGCAAGACAATGTGGTAGTGTATGCATCTGCACGAACAAATAACAGCATGACAGCAACATGGTGTAGAAGAAGAAGAGCTGTTTTTTTGTATCCCGCGTCTCACTGAAGGAGCTAGCAGCTAGCCAACATCTTCCCCTTCATGTCCCCACAACAGACACCCTATGAGGTAGGTGGGGCTGAGAGAGCTCTAACAGAACTGCTCTGTGAGAACAACTCTGAGAGAACTGTAATTAGCCCAAGGTCACCCTGCTGGCTGCATGTGGAGGAGGAGTGGGGGATCCAACCAGATTACAGCCCACGGCTCTTTAACCACTACACCACACTGGCTTTATGTGACAGTGTGCTCAACTGTTTCTAGAGGAAATGCCTCCTTAACAATGGAGAGTTTGCCTATCTGAAATTCTCAGGGAGGGGGGAGGACACTGTCCTTGGCTAAAGCACGGCTGCCATACTTCCACCTACACTCAGTAATCAATGGCTTTCAATAAGCCTTCCCCTCTCCTTAACTCACAATATGAGGTCAGTATTAACAAGCTATTCACAAGGCTGCTGAGAGGATTACTAGGCACACTTTTGTATAAACGCTGCTGTTGTTAATACAGAGTACTAGGGAAAGAGGTCTCTTTCTCCGTGCTCGCTAGAGAAATGGATGCTGCTCTTGCAGAATCAGGACATGGGAAACCCACAGCTCCCATTCCTCAAGCAGGTGTTGCCCCTCTCCTTGCTCGCTGCCCCCAAGGGAGCTATAATCTTGGCCCCTGGATGGAACTATAGTGGCCCCATTCTGACTCCCTTCGTTGTAGCAATTGGTGGCAGATTAGGCAGCAGAGCTTCCCACAACCTCTTAAAATTCCAAAGATGCAGCTTCCTGTCTTTAATTAAAAAGGCAAGTTTGGGTGCATTGAAATGCAAAGCAGAGCTATCACCTGGAGAGACAAGAAATATAAGCAATTTCCACTTCACAGAGAAGGGCCAGCATAGTGCAGTCGGCCGAGGGGTAACTGTTTTCTCATCTCATAGCAGGCTACCATTGGAGGGGGCTTTTTGGTGGGGTAGTTCCTCAGGTGAGAATTTAAAGGATACAGCTGTTTTTCTGCCCCTTCCAAACAAACACTTTGGCCTTTGTCCCAATAGAACTAGACTGAAAGCAAGTTTTTTGGCAAAGGCCTGGAGACCTTTAGAGTCTCTAAGCACACTGTCAAGTCTTTGGATTCTGTTGGATGCAGGGGTCAATTAATGATAGGGCATTCCCGGCCTGAGGCCAGGACCTGTCAGAGTTGACATTTAATGCAAAGATGACCTATTCAGCACAAGCACAGTGCAATCTGGTGGTATTACTTAGCTCTTAAAATGCAAGCATCTTCTATAAATATAATTGGAGAGTGTGTGATCCCAAGATGTATGCCTCTTGCTCTGCCCAAGATCCACAGTGTCTCCAATATAGTCCCTTTCTTCCATCATACAAACTAAGAAAAAGTAAAACCTTCTTTTCCTTCCAGACTCAGCTGATGGTCCTTCACTGTTCCCTGTCTGCTGCCAACTGTTGCGACATGATGTTTTCATACAATGAGGAGATAGTCTAGAACTCTGCTGTTTGTTAGATTTTATTCAGTAAAGCCCCAGACTTGGAGGGGGGGGGATCTACTGCATGCTACTTTGTGGCAGCACTTTATTTTATCGCCCACTTGGGATCTAAGGCAAACTCATTATTCTGGGCAAAATACATTTGCTGTGTGTCAAAGCCTCCCCCAGAGACACAAATTAAATCCTCCCCAACTTGACCATCACTACTGAAGCTGTGTCTTCTTGCAGCTTATTGCACTGTGCCACCCTGTGAAATGCAGATGGGACTGAGGCAAGAGTTTGAGATGGGCTGGAAGCACGGCAGACAAAAGGGTTGGAAGTCTTAAGATTAATTTTATTTTTACTATTTTCCTTTATTTATATCTCCCTTTCTGCTCCATGGGGAACCAAAGCCCTATGAAGATAGGTTGAGGGACTTGGGAATGTTCAGCCTGGAGAAAAGGAGGTTGAGAGGAGCCATGATAGCCCTCTTTAAGTATTTGAAAGGTTGTCATTTGGAGGAGGGCAGGATGCTGTTTCCGTTGGCTGCAGAGGAGAGGGCACGCAGTAATGGGTTTAAACTACAAGTACAACGATATAGGCTAGATATCAGGAAAAAAAAATTCACAGTCAGAGTAGTTCCGCAGTGGAATAGGCTGCCTAAGGAGTTGGTGAGCTCCCCCTCACTGGCAGTCTTCAAGCAAAGGTTGGATACACACTTTTCTTGGATGCTTTAGGATGCTTTGGGCTGATCCTGCGTTGAGCAGGGGGTTGGATTAGATGGCCTGTATGACCCCTTCCAACTCTATGATTCTAAATCTGACAACCAAATGTAGATTAGTTAGATCATATTTCCAACAGCCACTTATGGCTGTGAAAGTTGGACAATGAAAAAACTGGACAAGAGAAGAATATATTAATTTGGTGAGGATTTTTGCAGGTTTCACAAACAAGGAAATACCACAGAGCAAAAAGTCTGATATATCACTGGTAGGCAACATCATGAAACTCCAGCTCACTTACTTTGGCTATATTCAACTCAATTGAGAAAGCAATTATGCTAGGATTGGTAAATGGAAAAAAGGAAGTCAGGCCGACAAAAAACACGGTGGCTGGATGCGATCAGAATGGACACTGGCCAGAACACTGCACAGCTGAGGGAGGCGGTGTGGGATTGGGGATCGTGGCGACAGCTGTGCCATGGGATCACCAGGAGTCAGAGAGGACTGAAAGGCTGACAACAATAATAAGAACGGAAGGGATTTTATGAAGGAGGGCTGCATGTTTTAGTAGAAAACAACTGTCAGGATCTGCTAATACAGCAGCGTCCAGCCATGGTTGCAGAGGGGGGTAGGCTTCTTTGTTCTAGCTGGGAGTGGTTACATTCCTGTGCTTATCTGGGTTGTTTCACATTCTGCTGGTCTTTGATCTGTGGTGTAGACTAATTGTTAGGATTATGTTGATAAAAAGACCTCAAAAGACCAAGGAAGTTGAAGGGTAGCTGAGCCTTGGGTGCTGAAAGTGGCACCTGGGCCAATGCACAGCCACCATGGGACATCTACTATTGGAACAGCACATCAGAGCTGGGCTGCCGCAAGATGGCAACCACCTGAGCCTGAGCTGTCTGGGAGATGGTGCAGGCTAGAACTGGTGCAGCCGGGTACTAGCAGATGGAGTGAAACCAGTGGAGTGTGGTGCTGGAGCAGGAAATAAGGACAGATGCAAGAGATGATGCACTTACTGAGAGGCCTGTGAACAGGCCAGCATAGGACTGAACAGGCTGATGCCGCCAGAATGGAGTGCCCAGACTTCCTCTGCAGAGGGGACTGTCTGGACAGCCACAACCTCAATGGGCACCACAAGAACTAGTGGTTGTGCGATCTGATCTGCTGGTGACCCCCAGACAAAGACTGATGATGATGGACATGCAAACTGGCTCCTGAGAGTTGCTGGTCAAATACAATTGATCAAGTGGAAAACTGGCACACCTCATAGTGCAGTTGTCCAGGCTCATGCATAAGTGGAACTATACCATACCCCATGGAAGAGAGCACAGTCAGATTCATGGGGGCTAGATTGGAAGTGGCCAACTGGTTTGTGGCTCTATGTGATGCTGATTCCCCCTTGCTCCTCAACTTTGAAGATTTTATGCCTAATCTGAGAGTGTGCTTTGAGGATCCATTTCAAGTACACAAAGCAAGATCCCAATTGCAGAGAGTAGTGGTTAAATGAGGCAGGGGAAGCCTTGTGGAATCTTTAAACTAGCAGAGTCCCCCTGACACCCTTGGGTTCATAATTTCCATGGATTTCATAACTGACCTTCCCCCTACATGATCTGGGTAGTATCAGACATGTTCTCTAAACAAGTCCATTTTATCTCTTGTGAGTCATTACCAATAGTGCAACAATTGGTGTCTTTTTTGAACCGTATCAACAGATTGCATTCTGTGACTAGGAGGGTGGTATTGGATCAGGGCTCGCAATTTGTTGCCAATTTCTATTGGGAGTTTCTGACACTGTCAGGGGAGGAGCAAGGATTAAGATGAAAACCCAGACTGAATGCTTGAATCAAGTATAGGGACACTATTTCAACAGGATGACTGGGTAGAGTTGGGTACAATAATGCTGTCTATCGAAATACTGGAATGTCTCCTTTAAAAGCAGTCTATGGGTGTGAGCCCAAGCCAGCAGCATTGTTAGAAGCCCCTGCAGAGGGACTGGTGGACTTACAAGCCTGGGTGGGGAGGATTCAAACCACATGAAACTCACTCTAAATAAAGCTAAGGACTGCTATAAACATTTCGCTAATCGCAAAAGGTCCCCAGAGTGGTGTTTAAACAGGGGGATCTTGTTTACATCTCCACTAAGCATCTGAAATGCCAACAACTGTGTAAGAAGTTGGGTCACAAATACATGGAACCTTTCAAAGTTGTTAAAGTTGTTAATGATGTTGCAGTGGAAGTGGCTTACCGAAATGTGCACCTTGCCTTTTATTGCAGCCTCCTGGAGAAGACTCCTGAACCTGATGCATGGCACTCCCCAATGGATAACTGTGTACATTATGAGGTATCCGACATATTGGACTCCAGGCATCACAGAGGTCACCTTCAATATTTGGTAGTGTGGAAAGACTTTCTTGATGGGGAACAGGAATGGGTGGACCCTGGACATAGAAAGACACCCATCTTGGTTCAGAGGTTTCATGCAGAGTATCCTGCTAAATCTTCCTCAGGGTGAAAGGGGGGTTGCCTTGGTGTGGGGGGCAAAAAGTCATGATATGCTAGTATAGAAGCATCCAGCCATGGTTTCAGTGTGTGTGTGTGGGGGGAGGGGGCAGTAGCCAGGGGCAGTTACATTCTTTTGCTTATTTGGGTTGCTTCCCTTTCTGATCTTTGATCTGTTTTATAGACTAACTAGTTTCAAAGCCCATTTATAAAAATGGGCTTTGAAAGGGCAGAAGGGGCCAGGAGAAGGAATAGAAGAGGGCCCATGGCAGCTTACCTTGTTTAGGGTGGGCGGCGAGGCTGTCGGCGGGCGGGCACGCAGGCCACTCCAGGCTTGTTGGAGGCGGCAGCAACCCACGCCGCTGGGCGGAGGCTTCTGCTGGGCCCTGGGGCAGCGTCGACGAGTCAATGACGCGGCGAGGCTGTCCCAGGGCCCGGGAGAAGGGTCGGGGCGGTGGTGCAGGTCGCTGCGGCCTTCTGCCAGGTCACTGCGGCCTTCTGCCGGGCCAAGGCGAGCTCAGGGCTTTGGCCAGGTCCATGGACAGGGCAGCCGAGGCCAGAGGCCGGGGCCTGCTGGGCCACCTTCTCTCTCGGCGGCCAGGATGGGAATGGCCGCCGTGGGAGAAGGTGGACCACGTTGGGGGGGGGGGTGGGCCAGTTGGGGGCGGAGTGACACTTGGAGTGGCCAATGGGGAGCCACTTCACGGCTCCCGATTGGCCGCTCCGAGTTTTTATCATGGACTGGCTCCGCCCCTTTCTCCTCCCACCTACTCCTGTTTTATTTCTACCGCTCTGCAGGAGCGGTTTACAGGTTATAGAGTTATGTTGACAGGACAGTGCCAGAAGATGGAGGAAGCTGAAGTATTATCTGTAGCTTGAACTTCAGTGCTGGGAGTGGCACCTGGATGCAACTGGGCCATTGGTTCTCTTGGGAAAATAGTGAGCCTACCTTTCCATACAGGGGCGTATTAGAATGTCATTGGGGGGGGGGGAGAGACAATTGGGAAATATACTGATCTGTATGTACCTAACAAATCAGTTTTAACAAGAAGTACCATGAATTCTGTTTTGCTTTATCAATAAACTGTTTTTGCAGAGATGCCACAGCTGCTTTGTTGAGAAGTTGGTGGGGACATGACAGCAACTGGTGGGGAAAGGGTTAAACACCTCCCCACTCAGATATTGCAGCCTCACAAAAAAATGGGGGTGGGGGGGGGAAGAAATCCAGGCTTTATTACAAGCATTTTGTGTAGTTTGGTCCTGTGGGGACAAGGCATTTCAGGCACTCTAACCACAGTGCACCCACTCTTCTGTGATTGAAGCCAGATCCTGGAAGGCACACAAAGCGTTATGAGGAGCTAGCGTTTCCACAGGATTCCTTTTCTCTGTTCTTTTGTTTCCTTTGTTGGGAAGTGGGAAAACTGCAAAAGTGAAGGGGGAAAACACCTCTTTTCCTGCCGCTCTAATCTGCTTCATTCACACCAAGCGCCACAGGCAAAATCTAACTTCGGTAAATATTTGCTAAAGCAGAAGAAGAAGCCAGAGGGGAGTAAGTTGTTTAATTTTTATGCATTTGTTAAAAGTGAGAACATTAAAGGCGGAAGCATGGGGTGGTTCGCAAATGCACTGGAAAGAAAGGCTCTTTTTCATACAGAGGCAGTGTCAGCAATCAGCTCCAGGGAAAGGTTTTATTCAGAGTTAAAATTTCTTTCAGGGCTCTATGTGTGTCTGTGCGAGTGCCTGTATAGCTAGCTAGCTAATTACAGAGAGAAACTGGAAGGAAGGAGATTTGAAGCTATGAGCTCTCCAAGCCTGCCGTCCTTGGAATCCATTTGTCCGGTATCCTTAAGCTGCAATATTATGAAACATTTGCACAGTGCTAGATGCTGCACAGAACATGCAGATGACACAGTTTTTGCCTATAAGGTTTATTTTAAAAACACTATAATATTGGTCCCAAACCAGGGATATCTAGAAAACACTATACAGGTGGTAGTAGTAGTAGAGCTGGTTTAATATAGGTAAGCATGCCCCAAGAAATGCTTTCTTAAAGAGATGTTTTAAGGCAGGTTTTAGGAAGAAGACAAAGAGGAAACTGAAGCTATTTCAGATACACTTGAAGAAGACATTACAGTGGGAGATGGATGAACATAAAAGAGGCAAATATCTAATGGGCTTATGCTTGAAACCTGGCTCTTAGAGCCAGCTGTTCATGTTACTACAGCATTATGAAGACGTTTTGAAGCCCTCCACCTGGTAGCTGACACCATGCAGAGCGGGCTCACCATGCAAGCTGTTGCATGGAGTACCAGCTAGGTTTGTGCGTGGCGGTGTCCAAATTAGCTGTTCCAGTCCGACGCAGCCAGCACCAGTGCGTAACCCGGCGCACACACGGTGCTCTACACCTGCATGGGCGTGCTGAGTTACGAACCGGCGCCCATGCCTCCCCTCCCCCCCCACGACATGGAACGGCCAATTAGGATGCCGCCATGCACAACCCTAGTACCCAGCAGAGAGCAATGGTGTCAGTTGAGTCTCCTGCATGTTCATGTCCTGGGAACAAAACTTCAGAATCTTTTGACTATGTTCTGAGTTTGCCCATTTTTCTGGCGACTATACTGCAATACATGACAGAATGCTTCGAATCTCCCCAAACTAAAAAACAACAACATTTGCCTATGCTGCAACCTGCTGCATTTGAGCTGTAAACTACGCTGATCACCAAAAACATTTCCTTGATCCTTGAACCTGCCATGAGCTGCCCCCATGGAGGGTGAAGCAGCTGGGAGTCCATTGATAGTTAGAACTATGGAAATGCCAGCCTCTGACACCAGCGGAACTACTGCTGCCAGCAGCAGCTACTTGAACCAGACACTCCAGGATGTCCCAGTCAACTCATCCATGAAATGATGGCTAATGTCCCCAGTGATGGCTTGGTGGAGCTGGAGCTCAGTCCCTTGTGGCCACAGACCTGGGAAAATGTTGCCTCAGGGGAGACGAGAGTCCTTTAGCTGTCCAGTGCTGCACTTGACTACCCCTTTGGACTATGTGCAGGCTGACTTGTCCCAGCCAAGGTCCGAGGGGTGGTGGAATTGGCCCCAACATGGACACATAAGCAGCTGCAAACTGACTTAGGATTCTCAAATCTCTACCCAAAAAATTATCAGAAAATTTGCCCAGTTCACCCTGCCTCTCACCGATCTCCTGAAAACTAAAGGGAAGGGGGAGAAAGCAAAGAACCCGGGGGGGGGGGGCGTTACTTTGGACCACTGAATGTCCACTGGCTTTTTAATAAAAAACTGTTCACCAGTAAGCCAGTTCTTGCCCACCCAGACCCCCCAAAACAATAAACTGTCCAAACAGATGCAAGTGATTGTCAGTGTTTTGTTTGGGGGGGGGGGATAGGAAGTTGCATCCACAAGCTTATCTGTCAAAAACGTTCTTGTTCCCAGAGCAAAACTGGTCAATTTGTGCCATTAAAATAGCATTAACTGAGTGGCAGCTGGAAACCTTCTTAGGTCTGGACAGACTACAAGAATCTTGAGATCCCATGGAAGACTTGGAAGCAGAGTGCAAAACAGATCCACTGGTCAGAGATTTTCTTTCACTTTACTTTAAGTCATCTACCAGGCATGTCCAGTTTCCTGGCAGATACTCTGTCCAGGCTGCCCCAATATGAAAGCAAAAGTGAGGTGGTGGTGGTGGAGGTGGTGCTTAGCCTACACCAACTGGGCTTGCTGGAGAAAACTCGCAGTCAGACTCATGCATTGCAGTGGGAAGGGGGGAGGGTAACAATTATGCTCTCTCCTGGCTGCACAAGGCTCAGGGAAAGTACTCAGAATTATAGGAGCTGAGCTTTCAGCTAACTAAGAAGGGTGGTTTGTCCCCCTATGTCTCACGATAACAAAATATCTGGACATTTTGGTTTTTTGAAAATGTACCATTTCAATTGATGGCAGTTTTGGTGGCCCTGGCTTAAATTAGATGCGGAGGCATATGTCTGAGAAAGACTGTGATTAGGGTGGTAGTTGACTTGTTCTAAACCAGGCACACTTCATTCCCTATGCCTCTCTGCCCACTGTCCAGAAATTGGTGGAGGTGTTTTTCCATCATGTTTTTTCCTTTCACTCTTTTCTTGATCAGGTGGTGAGTGACAGAGGTGCTCAATTCATTGCCAAATTCTGGAAGGCATTCTTATGCCTGAAAGGGGTCAAACAAGCTTTAAGCTCTACCTACCACCTCAAAAGTAATGGCCAGAGATAATTAATCAGGTTTTAGGGCAATATCTGCATTGCTATATAAATCATAAACAGGATGACTGGGTTGACCTGCTTCTATGTGCAGAATATCTGTATAACAATGCTCCCAGTCGAAACACAAGCATTCAACACAAGCATTCAACCTTAGGGCATGCTCCTGTCCTTTTCCTGAACTGAACCCCCCACCTGGGGGCCGAAGAGACATCCAGGAGTGGGCATGGTATGTACAAGATTTTTGGAGGGTACTGTGGCAGTATTAGAAAAAAACAAAAACATCATATAAAGTGTGGGTAAATAGGCTTGTGACCCAGAGCTGCAGAAAGGGGACTTTGTGTACATCTCCACCAAACATCTGAAAACAGTGTCCTAGCAGGAAACTGAGTTATAAGTATGTGGCACTGTTCAGAGTGGTGGAGATCATAAACAAGGTTGCTGTTAGGCTAGAGTTACCCCACTCCCAACAAAGAATCCACCCTGTCTTTCACTTCAGCCTCTTAAAACATGTGCCTCCTCCAGCTGTTTGGCACCCCACCCCTGATCAACTAGTGCCTGTGATGGTAGATGAAAATGTGCATTTTGAAATCTCAACGGTGTTAGACTCTTGAGCAGGGGTAGTCAAACTGTGGCCCTCCAGATGTCTATGGACTACATTTCCCATGAGTCCCTGTCAGCGGTCACTGGCAGGGACTCAGGGGAATTGTAGTCCATGGACATCTGGAGGGCCGCAGTCTGACTACCCCTGCTCTTGAGGGTGCTTACAATACTTTGTGAGCCTCTTGTGGCGCAGAGTGTTAAGGTAGCAGACATGCAGTCTGAAAGCTTTGCCCATGAGGCTGGGAGTTCAATCCCAGCAGCCGGCTCAAGGTTGACTCAGCCTTCCATCCTTCCAAGGTTGGTAAAATGAGTGCCCAGCTTGCTGGGGGGTAAACTGCTGGGGGGAGGGCAGTATATAAATCTAAATAAATAAATAAATAAACAGTAATGACTGGGGAAGGCACTGGCAAACCACCCCGTATTGAGTCTGCCATGAAAACGCTAGAGGGCGTCACCCCAAGGGTCAGACATGACCCGGTGCTTGCACAGGGGATACCTTTACTTTTTTACAATACTTTGTGTCCTGGAAAAACTTGCCCCCTTCTGAGAATGAGTGGGTGGACTCCTTAGACATGAGGCCTCCTGACCTGGTGGTACATTTTCATGCAGAGTATCCAAGCAAGCCCGGTCTTGACCCGACTTAAAACGATAGGAGGTGCCCTTGGGGGTGTATAATGTCAGGAAGTCCCTGGCTTCCTTCCATGATCTCTTTGGGTCAGCTGATCGAAGTCCCATAAGCCCCTTTGCTGGAATATTCCTGTTCCCCTCCCCACACATGGTGTTTGTTGCCAGACCTGAAGGCTAAGTGGTCTTGCAATCAAAGGATGTTTAGGCTAGTGTTCTCACTCCTAGGTGTGAGATGTGATTTGCATTTTTCGTTGAAGATAAGCCCTTTCCTGTGTGAACTCAAAAACATGCATATACTATTGCTGGGAGTGAGGGGGGGATTCCTGTCTATAAAGTATCTTTGATTACTGTGATCCCTGTTCAAAACATCTCAAGGGTTACCTGAGAAGCTGTTTCTCCTGCATGTTCCTGTCCTGGAAATAAAACTTCAGCATCTTTTGTCTAAGTTCTGAGTTTGCCTATTTTTCTGGGGACTTTACTGTAATCTATGACACTGACCAGAGGAGACAGAATTGTCTGGTTCAGTTCTCATATCAGCCTTTGGGACATTTTTTTAACCAAACCTTTAATCTTTTAGCACAAGAATAAGGGAATAAACAACCGTATAGGGTTTTATTTCTTCCACCATGCAGCTTTAGGTATGGAATAAATATTTCTATTGCCCAAAAACTAGGATTTGCCAGGCTACCCCATAAAGCGTAAATGTACTAGGAGCAAGCCCTGAACTGTTCCTGTATCTTCAGTACTGCCCTTCTTCAAGCTAATGTACAGCATTTGAGCTCATATCGCAGCTTGAGTCGTATCTGTTAGCAGGACATCACAATCCTTGTGGCTCAATTAACACTCTACAAAGTGTGAAAAGCCAAACACTTTCCCTCTTCTTTCTGACCCCCCCTCCCCAGTGGCCACCACCACCGCCACCACCACTACCACCATCAAGATGCCCAGAAAATCTGAACAGCATAGAAAAATGTCATTCACTGAACCAACGTAACCTCCCAGCTGGTCTGAAGCAGAGAGGTTTTTTAAAGTTACCTTAAAAACTAACAACATTCATTCCAGCATAACTTCACTGAGTTAAAGCTCACTTCCTTGGATGCCCAGTTTTATATACACACCAGAAAAGTTTGGATTTAAATTCCTGTACATCTGAGACAGCAAGCCATTTCACATGCATTCATGGTAAATTCTTGTGACCATTTTTGATAAGGACAGCTGCTGGTTCACCGGCAGCCCAGCATTAATGAAGAGGCTGGACTGGGCCACAAGGAGCAGTTGCTGCTGGGCTCTCCCCCGCCCTGACTTCCCCTGCAGGTTCGGCTTACCTGGTTGCGGGGGGGGGGGGTCAAGGCCTATTTAGCCAGGAGCTGCCTGTGGGACCTTTCGCTTTGGCTCGTGCCTCTCGGCTCATCCACGGTTTAAATCCACAATTTAATTCACGGCTTAAATTTAAATTCCCGTACATCTGAGACAGCAGGCCATTTCACATGCATTCATGGTAAATTCTTGTGAACATTTTTGATAATGTGAAATTTCTAGGGCAAAGATGGTGAATCAGTCAATGTACCAAAACTACTTGTTTTATTTGCAAACTCCCACCAGAGAGATATGATATCTTAGGCAGAATGACAGAGTTGTGGATGGTACCACTTCAGACTGGCAAGTGTTTGTGAATGTTTCTCCCACATAGAAAACTCCCTGTGACTCTTTCTGCACCAGCAGCGCTGCTCCAGGCTGCCACCGGTTCTTTGTGACGAGGCAGTTTGCCTTGCCTCTTCCTGGATCTAGATGGCTGGACCTGATCTGCCCTGGATTACTGCCCCCACATGAAGACGCCAGGGCAGAGAGGCTCTGCTGTGCTTGATGGTGGTGGAAGGCGGTTGTGTTTTCACCTTCATGAAAATTTTGAAAAATGCCTCAGTTGGCTCCGCACCATCGCAAAATGCCGCAGAGCCAAATTGAGCTTTTTTTGTCCCTTCTGGGATGCTCTAGGCAGAGGAGGAGCCGGGCCTAGTAAGCCCAACTCTTTCCCTTTGACACAGGCCTGACCTGAGATAGGCCTCATTGGTAAGGTGACCAGATTGTCCCACTTTTGGAGGGACACCTGAGGGCACCTGGCAAATTGTACTTATGTTGAAATTATATATATATATATATATATATATATATATATTACAATACTATTTTTGCGTTCTATGCATTCTATGCTCCTGATTCACCCCTCCAAGTTTTTATCATGGACAGAGCCCGCCCTTTCTCCTCCCCTTTACCCCTTAGCCTTTTATTTACCGCTCCGCAGGAGTGGTTTAAAGATGTTACCAGAGAACAGATATAACAGCCCCATGGGGGTAACAATGGTTTTCTGTTATTAATGAAGCAGTGTGCCCCTTAAAAAAATGCCAAAGTGGTTCTCAATGTGATTTGAGAAATACATCCTTCCATATAGACTCAAATTTTGCCCTCTAGAGGGACAGGTAGAGTAACGTGTGTTTGACAAGCAGGCCCCAGTTAATGCTGTCTAAATGTCATGGGCTGTAACAGCTATTCTTAGGCCTGTTTCTTCACTGGAGAAACAAGCTGCAAGGTTTCCAAAGCCATCAACAAACCATAGCTCACCCAGCAAATAAAGTGCTTCTGCTCCATGCTCAACGGCTGCTGTAAATCTCTAGCAAACAGCTACTGAACAACACCACATTTCCATACATTGATTGCCAACCTGGCCAACTTTATGAATCTAAAAGCACAAGTTTCAAGCAGTAAAGAGGCTGGCTGGTCAGTATTTCATCTGAAGGAGTGCTGGCCCAGAAAGCTGAAATTTGATTTCTCAAAAACACTCAATTCTTTATCTAGCGCACCAATTTATTCACACTGTAGGGCCCAATGCAAACAGTTGAAGGAAGAGAGCTTTCCAGAAGTCATATTTAATTGGGCAATTTCCTTCACTACTCAAGGAAAACATTAGTTCTGTTTCTGTAGGTCCCAGACCTGTACCTTAGCTATAGTGCGGGGTTTAATTACTTTAGTTACCAACTTAATTACCTCAGTGAGGCTACATGCCTACTGGAACCTGAAAATCCCTAAATGGTTATGTTTGAGCTCTTATCCTGCCCCTCCCACAAGCACCTGACCCACTTTGAATGTAATCAGGTGGGCTGAGCAATCCTATGCTAAGCCTGCACTGGGATGGCTGGCCACCACACGATTATGGAGGCACTAGTCTATACCCTAAGGGCATAAGTTACACAGTAGATAGCAACCACACCATGGTGGCGAGTGAAGGTCAAGTGTGGAGGCAGCAGCACTATGATGGATGAAGCCACCATAACCAGTTAGGGGTCATGAGGCAAGGGGGTGGAGTCTAGCATCCATCTTAGGCAGGAGATGAAGAGGGTCAAGAAATATGAGTTCCATTCATTTCCACTAGCAGCACACCCCCCCCCACACACACACACACATACACACGTGAAGGGACCAACTCCTGTCAGCAGATCTAGGCACCTGATATTATTGTTGTTGTTGCTATTGCTATTGTTATTTATTGAGCTTATATCCTGCTACTTTCCAAAGACTCACAGCGGCTTACAGACATAAAACCCCCATAAAAGCCCCTGTATAAAACCCATTAGCCCTGAGGCCATAAAATGCCTTACAAGCCACAAGATTGGTAGCCAAATACCTTATTCCCCTGAGCAGACCTCCTTAGAGGTGGGGGTGTAGAAGTAATACCAAGCCTGAGGAGAGGTCATTTTGTTCTTAGCACTGGCCTCAACCAAAGGCCTGTTGGAAGAGCTCCATTTTGCAGGCCCACAATCTCCTGCCTCTACAATGTTACTATCACAGATGTCTTCTTGGAGAAGAAACACAGTTATGAATTTCATTAATACACTCAATTTAGTTCCTCCCTTTGGCCACCAAGGGTCAGACATCATTCACCTCTCCTCTGTTTCATATTTCCAACAAGCCCATGAGGTTAGTTAGGCTGAGGATGTGCATCTGGCCTCAAGCCACTCTCCTAACTTCGATGAAAACAAGTAGGGAATGGAATCTTGGTCTCTCAGGTCAAATCTCACTTTTTAACCACCACACCAAGCTGACTCAGTTGCCCAGGCCACCCTCTGGCCCCTCCCCCTTCACACAGAAGACAATGAGGTAAGGGAAGAACCTGTCATTAGGTTATCTTTGGAGGTGCTACTAGGCCCCTCCTAATTTGGCAGATGACTATGACCAGTGGAATCCAAACAACCATCCACAGCCACCCAAGGGACCTCTTCCCTAGACATGTCCTTGGGAAGCCCTCAGGGGGAGTCATAAATGGGCTGGGGAGGGGGTGGGACAGGAAAGGGTGTTGAGCTCCTGTCATGTAGTCTAAGCCAAACAGAGACACGGTTGTGGCTCAACACAGACCTTATGGAACCCACATCAGGCCTGTCCATAAAAGCTGCATTGAGTCCTGGTTGAATTCCGGATCAAGTTCAAGGTTTTGGTTTTAACCTTTAAGGCCATCCATGGCCTGGACCCCACATATCTGAGGGACCACCTGACTAACTGTACCCCTCTAAGGACAATGCACTCAGTCAATACAAACAGTTTGGCAATCCCTAGCCCCCAAGACGTATGTCTGGCCTCAGCCAAGGCCAGGGTCTTTTCAGTTCTGGACCCTATTTGGTGGAACAAGCTCCTGGAAGAGCAGTGTACCCTTCAAGCACTGGCTCAGTTTTGAAGGGCCTGCAAAATGGAGCTCTTCAATCAGGCATTTGGTAGAGGCCAATGACTACCAACATCAATGAGTTGGCCCCGTCCTACAAGAGCCCCTCTTTTGGATAAGATAAACATTTACAGGCAATGGCTTTAGATAACGGTATGGTAGCACACATTGAACCAGGTGGTTTTAATCTGTTTTTATTTGGTTTTATCTAATGATTGTTTAATTGTTATTTAAATGTTATTTAATTAGAATGTTGTTAACTACCCTGAGCCAACTTGCTGGGAGGGGTGGCCATGTAAGTACAATCATAAACAAACAAACTTGCAAACCATGATGTGAAGACTCCATTCCCCTCCTCCTTGGGGCACAGAACTGAGGATACCCATGATGGCATATGTCTGGCATTGCAGGTGGAACTTGGAAGGGCTGGCTGAGTGGGATGTTCTGCATCAAGAGGAGGGCTGGAAACACATAATGGGCAGTGTGTGTATGTGTGTGTAACTGTAAGATATCCTCGCTGAAGTTTTTGTAGGGTGGAGGCGGTGCTATTGAGAAGGGGGGCTTTGGTGTCTCAGGGAGGGAAATGATTGGTTGAGCCTGCAGTCAGCATCCTGAGCTCCTCCAAACTTAACCAGCAAGGCTGCAGTGGCAGGGGAACTATCTAAGTTTGCCTTGAATTAAATTCAGCAGGTTGCCAAATTTTGTGCGCATGTGCTTAGCACACGGGAAAGACAACTTAAGCTTAAGTAAAGATTTTTAGAGGAATTTTACTATGCATTTTTTATAATGTACCCATCAATTATACAATGTTATATATTTTAAATTTTGTACTGGCTCCCTGATTATGCAATTTTCTGCTATGAAATGTTTTTTTCTTGCCATCTGGCCGCAGTGCTGTATTAAAAATAAATGTGAATTTGCCTTGAGTTTCAATTGGTGCCTATCGACTGTGCCATGTTTTTGTTGGTGTAAGTTTCTACCTCTGGCAGGAGGCGTTCCCAGGCTGAAAGGACTCAGGGAGCCAACTAACTCTGGCTGCACCCCCAAATTACACACAACCACTCTGCTACAAGGACCCACATTTCAGCTGTGCCATGGGGTGGCCACTGTGTCCTGCCTCTGGCACTCAAGAGCAATAGGGCAGCACTGGGCATATCTCAGACATACACCAATGCAAAGATCAGTCAGCTACCTGAGCATTCCTCCCCACTAATTAGGATTGTGCCAAAAACCTAAGCTCCATGTTTCTATGCATGCATTCATTCAGGGTCATACTATACTTTCAATGTGGAGGATCCAGTTTTTGTTTTCTTTTGAAGCAGCCAGAATTTGACTCACACAGAGCACCAGAGCATGGCTTGAACTTCTCCTGTCAGGCTTTGCAGGATGCCAGATGGGAGACGGACTAAGAACCATATGCAAGCCACTCCTTAAGGACAAAAGGGTGTAAGTACAATAACATAACGAAACAACAAAGATGCATTCAGATATGTTAATAAAGAAGCTTTCTAGAGCCCTTTAAAATCCCTTTCAGTACATTTTAACTTGAAGCTGCTCTTTTGCAAAGCTCATCTTGCAGTGGGGGTTTGGCAAGGCAGTGTCACATTGTAATGGCCAACAGCACTGAAAGCTTCAATAAGCAGACACACACGCTTCGTAACTCTGTGGATGATGCTCGCCAGAAGGGAAAACAGCCCAAAGCGTAATCAAACTGTCGGGGGTAGTGTCAGATCCAGGTTCAGACAACCCCAAAAAGGCTGAATTCAGTCAGCAGATCTGTAATATTAATTTCAAAAGTCAAAGTCCTCTTTGCGGACAGGAGGTGCTTCCAAGCTCAGTTTTGAAGATGAGTGTTTAACCTGAATATGCAAGTTAAGCAAGATAGGTTAAAAGAAAACAAACAAAAGAATCCACGGATACTCTGCTGACAATCAGGTGAGAATGAGCAAGATCCTAGGTGCCTGTGGGCTACCTCCTAACCCCCAACTCCTTTAATGAGGTAATCAATAAATTTCCCCTTGACAATTCATTCCCTCCACCAAATAATATCTTCCGGAAGGGAAGGAATAGGTGTTAAGCTTCCTGGCCTAGCAACAGCTAGGGACAATGTGGGCGGAATGGTTTTGTGGGTGGCTAAAAAGGGTCATTCTTAGGTAAAGCAGATTTGGGATCAGACAGCTTTGTAAGACCGAAGCCAGAGGATACTTTCAAGGGCGTGAGGCTGGAGATGTTTTGAACGTGTCAGGCTTGCTTCTTGGAGGTACCCAAAGCTCTCCGTCTCCTCCTAGTCTACAGGCACCTGCACTTTAATCTCTCAGCTCATCCCCTCTTTTCAAAGGCAGCCTGGAAACAATCAACCAAGAACAATAACTACCAGCCAGAGTAATTAAAATACAGGAGCAGATACTTTGCAGGGTAAGCAGGCGAGGGACCAGGCATCAGTTCAGTAAGCAACACTTACAGCCATGTCACAGGCAGCAGCACAAAAGAGAGGGTGACTGCTGGCTATGCTTACCAGTCATGCATTCAAGCTGCACCAGAAAGTCATTTCAGGAGACTGCACTTAACATACAGGGAATTGAAGGGCTGACCTAAAAATTACATGAGACAGCACTGAAGATTTTAATTCTGAGTCTCTGGCACAAGCAGTTCCCTTTGTTATCCACTTTTCAGACCCATAACAAAGCCAACTCACATTCACTTGACATCCACAGAACACGTGTGACCAGCCTCCAGCAAATAACTCCAAATGTGAAGCTCCAGATCCTCAGTAAAGACACTGTGTAAAGACACCTTATAGAAGCCAGGGAAGTCGTGGTTTAAATTTGTAGGAACTTGGCTACTGATTTTGAACCTTTCTGCAAAGGTCCAGATCAGTCATGAGCAAATATGTCACATGCATTTGGAAATAGCTGGTGTGATCAAGGATGGAAATGAAAGACCGAGGATTGCATATTCCCATATTGGCCAGCCCATCAGCTAAAAACGTCCTGACAAATCCTACTTGCTGGGCCCCTGCCCTCAGAGTATAGGTGGGTAGCAACCGTGGTGGGACCTAGGCTGTTGAATACTTTACTTTTGAGACTCACCTGGTGCTTACTCTGTTATTTAGGTGCCAATCCAAAGTCTGTTTCACCCTAAGCTTTTAATTCAATAGCTGACATTTTAGCATTTTCATAGTCTGCTTTTAGCCTGAGAACTATTTTATGAGATTTTTTAAAAAGCTATTCCATGTTTTATGATGTTTCTATATCTCGGCTGAGTTTTTAATCGTTAAGAACTTTTATTGTTACATTTTTATTACATTTTATTTTTGCAAGCCACCTTTATTATATTTTATTATTGCGAGTCACATTATGAGAAGATAAGAGTCACTGGAAAAGACAATAATGTTGGGGAAAGTTGAAAACAGCAGGAAATTAATTTATTCTGTTGTAGGCTGCCCTGAGCCCCTGAAGAAAGGGTGGCACAAAAATGTAACTTTAAAATAAATAAATAAATTCAGCTGGCTCACATGGCTAACCTCATCCCCTAAGAACCCAAACAGAGAGCTGCAAAAGGTATGTGTGTGGGGGGAAGAATACAGCAGTACTATGTAGAGGACCATCCGAACAACTGCTCCCATGAGCGCCATCCAGTCAAACTTTCCATTTGTGTACATGCATTTGGCCTCATAGTTCACACTTATGCAATAAAGCAGAGTTACCATCCTCCAGGTGGTGGCTGGAGAGCTCCTGGAATTACAACTGATATCCGGGCTACTTTGATCAATTCTCCTGGAGGAAATGGCTGCTTCCGAGGGGCCTCTTTGGCATTACACTGAGCTCTTTCCCCAACCCAAACCTCCCAACCCAAACCTCACCCCCAGATTTCCAGGTTTTTCCCCACCCAGTGTTGGAAACCTAAGCAGTAAGAAGCTATATGGATGTGATGGTACCTCTGGTTCACTTTTAGTCCTTGTCTGCTGCTATCATCTCTGAGGCAGAAGATGGTGAAAGATTTGTTTGTCGCAGAGACAGACTGTGAGGATGTAGCAGCCTCCAGCTTCCCCCTTTTCTCCTGGCAGATCTCGAGAATGCCTCAGTTACCAGGGGGAGGGTTGTTCATACCCTATTTGCTCTTTCCTAGCTGCCACAGCCCTCTCCCTCATATACTGATGAGTGGCTTCACTCTTCCTCCTTAGCTCTCCTACAACTGTCTTTTGAAGGGCTCCCTAGGAGAGGGATGTTCCTTGCTTCTCCGGTTATTAGTTCTTGATGGTCAATATCCAGGATTTGGAGTTTAACTCGGTGGAATAGGGAGAAATCATAATAATCAAGAACAGAGATCATAAGCTTATAAACATATGGTACAACAGTAAGTTGCCTGGCAGGGATGGGACCAGGTTGTAGGATGGCCCTGTCTCTGGTCTCAGCTAAAAGCCTGCTTGAGTCCTAGTAGCGCCTTGATTTAGTTGGGAGGTGTTCATTCCACCAGGTTGGGGTCATGATCAAGAAGGCAAGGCCAGGTGAACTTCTTCCAGCCAGGGATCACCAGCCTGTTGGAGTGGATGTAACGTGTTGCTCTTTAGGGAGTATAGGTCCTGAAGGTAGGTAGGTAGGTAGGTAGGTAGGTATTTATTTATTTATTTATTTATTTATTTATTTATTTATTTATTTATTTATTTATTTATTTATTTATTTATTATATATTTGTATACCGCCCTCCCTGAAGGCTCAGGGTGTTTCACATGAAACAGAACAGAAACAATACAGATAACTTAGATTAACAATGATGAATGAAATGAAACAACAAGCAACATGGAACACTAGAAAAATTAAACATTAAAGTAACTCATAATGATAGCCCAGTGGGTTGGGCAGAACTGCAGTGGGTGCCATAGGAGGGAGCTTAGGAGGACGCCCCTTGGGAAGTGATGGTACAGGTCAACCTCAACCAAATGCCTGGTGCTCCCTTTTGCAGGCCCTGCAGAATTGTTCAAGTTCCGTCAGGGCCCTGATCTCTTCTGGGAGCTCATTCCACCAGGTGGGGGCCAGGATGGATAAAGCTTTGGCCCTAGTTGAGGCCAAGCGAGCTTCACTGGGTATACAGGACCTTGACTACGTATGGCCTTGGTATTAGGTGACCAGATTGTAACATTGGTAAAGCTGGACACTATTGACTGGGGGGGGGGGGAGGTTCTTGATTAAAATTTTGGTCTATATGGAGCAACAAAAAGTTTCATAGAATGCATACAACACAAAAATAGTATTGTAATATATATTTTTAAATTTCAACATAAGTACAATTTGCCAGGTACCCCCAGATGTCTCTCCTAAAGTGGGACAATCTGGTCACCTTACCTTGGTACCAACACCTTAAACCTGATTTGGTATTCAACTGGTAGCCAGTGTAACTTTCGGAGGATTGGGGTGATGTGAGCCATCTATGATATTTGGGTGAAGAGTCGGGTAGCTGCATTTCGGACCAGCTGCAATTTCCAGATTAGGGATAAGGGAAGGCCCGCATAGAGTGAGGTGCAGTAACCTATCCTACAGGTGACTGTTGTGTGGATCACTGTGCTGAGGTGTTCTGGGGCCAGATAGGCTTCCAGTACTTTGGCTTGGTGAAGGTGGAAGAATGCCAGCTGTGCTCTCTTTTCTACTGCATAGAGATTTTTGATCTGTTTCACATATGTTGAGCGAAGGAAGGCCACCCTAGTGGAAGACTAGCCTATTGTTCCGAGCAAGGGGTTTGACTGAGTATCCTTTTTATCTCGTCCAAGTCGGCTGTTCTGCCAGAGAACTATGAGAGAGGAGCTAGCACTTAGGGCCTTTGGATAACATAAAGTTTATAATGTCAGGGTCACAGAAGGACTTGTTAGGCAGGGAAGAGAAGTGACCAGGCTAACATCCTATTAGATTGTAGACAGAGATAACTCGCTCACTTGGCTGCTGGCTTAGAATTTCAGAGCCAATGTAAACATACAGAAAAAATCTAGTGCTAAAATTCCCTCTCATTCTATTCTGTACCAGTTCAGGCTTCAGTGGTGTGTGTGTTTGTGTGTGGGGGGGTATCTGAATGCTTATCCATGGTGAAACCCCCCCCGCCCCCCACACATTAGGAAAAAAAGAAATACCACGAGAGGTGGCTATCAGACCACTGATTTTCTAGGCAGAGGAAGTGTTTTTATGGAGAATCCTTCAAACATGCCATTTCTTATATGCAGCCTTAAGTATTACAGCAGGGTTTCTCAACAAGAGTTTTGTGAAACCCTGGGGTCTCTTGATGGCCCTGGAAGGGATTCCCGAATGGGTAGGAAGTAATAACTTGATTCTTTTATAACAAAAGTTAAACATTTATTGGATGATAAGACCATATCTGGCCATGTTGACTCACCGACCCACCCCTATGGCCAATGATGGGGTGGGAAGGGGAGGGGCCTTGGTGGACATGTACACAGCTAAGCTTCCCAACCACAGTCTGCACAATTACACCACTTCTGGGGGTTCTCAAAGCCTAAAGAATGTTTCAGGGGTTTCTCTACAGCAAACTTTCTCACCCAGGGTTTCGTGACAGTCCTGGAGCGGTTTCCTGAGTGGATGGGGGTTAATACATTTTTCATATATATATATATATATATTTTAAATATTTATCGGATGATATGGCCATATATGGTCATGATAACCCACTCCTCTCAAAATAGCCAATGATGGGCCTGGACGGGGTGGGAAGGAGAAGGGCTCTGGGTGGGCGTGTACAGCTATGCTTCCCAACCATATTCAGCACAATCACACCACTTCTGGAGTTTCTTGAAGCCAGAATAATGTTTCAGAGGTTTCTCAATGGTTCAAGAATTGAGAAAGGTTGCTTTACAGTTTTAAAAAGTTGAGAAAGGTTGTAATACATTCTGCGAAAAGCTTTTTCACTTGATTATGCAGTATGCACAACCCACCCATATAAATGCACACTTCTCTCTTTGAAGGGAGATGGGTTCAGTGAAACCACTGAACCCTAGAAAAATGACTTCTCGTGGGAGGGAACTAGAATGGCACAGCCTGGAATAGACTCAGCCTTCTGAGCATCTATCTCCCTTGTCCTACCAGTAAGTTATGTCCCACATCCTTCCTCTCCTCTCCTTCTGCCAATCACAGGTTTGCCCTCTCCAGACAACAGAAGCCATTCCCCAATCTTTGTCACAAGCTGCCACTCACTTGGCAAGGCAGCGGTGTCAAGCAAGCAGACTGGATTCCTCCAGTCCCAGGCCAGCAGTCACTCTTTCAGCCAGTGCACATGTTATAGAGGATTTGCACGTAGACAGTCTCTTCATTGCCAATCAAACACCGTCTCCATTTCCCAGCTTGGCCAAGCACAGATCTCTAAGCAACTCCGGCACACGGAGATGGACTGACAGTCCAGTAATTGGGAAGGGAGTAGACGGCAGCTCATGCTCTCTATGTTTAATGCCCTGTGTTTGCAAAAGGAAACTGGGAATGAATTTCCTGTGGCTGGGACATCAAGAATCCCAGAGAAAAGACATGCTGTTCTATGCGAGGGATAACAGGGAAGACTGCCACCAGTTCTTCTCTACAGCCATTGCTGATGCTCGTTCATACAAAATCTAAAGCATGTCCTCCTGTGCTTGACAGACTATAGAAGTCAGTGGGATTAGAAAAGTATAACTCTGCTTGAGATAGCATTGTCATTCATTAAGTGCTCTTACCTGCAAGTAAAGAACTAACCCATCCAAGAGAAAGGTCTCTTCCTAGCTGTACTTGCTATTCTTTTCTATTTGCAGAGTCCTTTTCACACAGCAGAGAGTTTTAAAATGACCTCAGTCAGAAGTCAGGGGAAGTTCATTCTCCTAGTTCTGTCTCCTAGTTGCCACTGTATTTTGCTCCGTGTGTAGACAACCCTCATAACATTCCCAATTAAGCATCACTCTGACTGCAACCAGCCAGAGATTCAAGTAAGCCTCAACACCCTCAGACAAAGAACTGAGCACAAGTGGGAGAATGAGGTCTTGCAGTACAAATAGTGTGTTCTTTCATTTCCAGAGGCATGGGTGGGCCGCAGAGTCTCCAGACCAAGTCAACATCTCCCAGTCAGGTCTGCTCTCAACATCGGTCTTCTAGGGGTACAGAGATAGATGGATGGGTTGTACATAGTGAAGTTGTGAAGCTTTTCTCTAGATCATACTACTTCAGGTTGCAGAAGGGTTATAACACCCATGTATGAAGCTGGAAATGTTTTCAGAAGCCCATTACAAAGAATGATTCTCAAAACCACTCATATATTCCTCTGGAAATTTATGTACAAGTGTTAAGGTGCCTGAACATTTCCTGTTTTTATCACACTTTTATTAAGATATGTAGTCTTCATTTGAGAATTGAGCCAGAATCTCTCCTTATCCTCCACTGAGAAACAGCATCAAGGATCCGGAAAGTGTCCTGAGGGTCTCCTGTTCGTTTAACTCCTCATACATTCATTCACTGGTACCACACAACAATATGTATTCTGCTTAATCAAGTTGGTAGTCATTTGTTTATTATTGTTTGATTTGTTCCAATTTGGTTGTCTTGTCTTATTTCAAAAAGACACAAATGAGACAAATAAACTGAAATTGAATTCTGCTCGGACTATTCAGAAACTGGCTGAAGTAAATGTCTGATTTTGATTTCTAAATTTCCAAGGTTTTTTTTGGGGGGGGGATCAGGTTCTCCCAATTCATTCTTCTACTCTGTTCCAGAATTGTTGAGAAAATTTAGAGCACAGATTTTGGACTAGGCAGAGAGTAAAGTGACTGGCTCAAGGTCACCCAGCCGCTTCCATGGCACAAGTGGGGATTTGAACCTGGATTTCCCAGACTGATACTTTAACCACTACACCAAGCAGGGGCTCATGATGGAATAGCATGTCCATGCATGTGTGTGTCTACATTTCTTTTCTAGCCATGATTATTATTCACTTTATTTTATGCTTATCATTGAAAATAATTTTATCATATTGAGGATGGCCCTGACCTGGACAGGCCCAGCCTAGCCTGAGCTCATCAAATATCAGAAGTTAAGTGAGGCCAATGCAGAGGCAGGCAATGGCAAACCACCTCTGAGCTCCTCTTGCTTTGAAAACCCTATTCGGTCATCATAAGTCAGCTGTGATGTGACAGCAAAAAAGAAAACAGGAGGGGAGTATTAAAAAGCTATCTGCCCCGGGCGCCAAACAGGCTAGATGCACCACTGCACATGTGCACGCACAGAGCTCTTCTTCTAAAGCAGTGGACCCATGCAAACAAGACTATGAAAGGGACATATAATTCAGTATTCATGCTAGCTTTGATCTAGAACAAGCAAGCCTTTTCTTCAACAAAGAGACTGACTGCTTAGGTTGTAAGCTACAACAATATAAATACATAAAAGTATTTTAAAAGGTTACAAATTGAACAAACAACAAACTTATTTGATTCAGTGAGACGAGTCTAGTGTAATATTTATTTTTTATAATTATATTTCTATTCCACCGCTCCCAGCATAGCTGGTTTGCGGCAGTTCACAATAAAATCATACCATAAAACATACCAGTCAAAAATAAAAAACATTATAATACCCTAAAAACGAACCCTCAGAAACATAGGCTTAGATCGTGGTTTGAAGAAACAACTCCTTCCCCAATGCTACCACAGTTGGAAATTGTGTGGTGTAAAATTGAACAGCTGGTGATGGCAAAAAAGGGGGTAGCTCATCCTGTAGGTGGCCTCAACCAAATGCCTAGTGGAAGAGCTCCGTCTTTCAGGCCCTGCGGAACCCAAAGAGTATGCTGTATATAGGTCTCCCCTTGGGCCAGCTCAGAAAATCCAGTGGGTGAAATATTCTAACGACTGGTTACTATCAAAAACCAGGTGGGAATTGTAGTCCATGGACATCTGGAGGGCCACAGGTTGACTACCCCTGGTCTAGACTATCCAAGTTTCATCAGATCTTGGAAGCTAAACTGTGTTGGCCCCATTTGGTATTTGGATGGAAGACCACGAAGGAATTCCAGGATCTCTAAGCAGAGGAAGGTAATGGCAAACCACCTCTTAACATCTCTTGCCTTGAAAACCCTGTGGTGTTGCCGTAAGTCAGCTGTGAACTGAAGGGAGGGGGAAAGGTGGAGCATGGAAATCACTCCCATTCTGCAGTCACTTCACTGGGTTCGATTCAAGGTATTGGCTGTCACCTATATAAAAACACCTATTGACTTTGGACCCTCATACTTGGACCTCTCCTCCTGTGATGCACCATGACAAAACTGCTCATCTGAGCAGGACCCTCTGGAGGTGCCACCCTGCAAATGGACAAGATCAGTGCCTGTTCAAACATTTGGCCCTGATGTAACACTTGCCTTTTGGAATAGCCTGCCTGATGAGGTCAGCAGGGCTCCCGCTCTCCTGGCATCACACAAACAGTGCAAAATAGAAATATTCAGGAGGGCATTTTTACACAATAAGAATATACTATAACAATATAAACATATATTTATATAACTTCAACAGTAAGATGTTTTAATGAAGGGAAAGGGACTTGTACAACTGTGTATAGTACTACAATTTGCCTAGAATCTCTGTGGGAAAGGTGGACCATAATTAAATTTTTGTTTTTCAGGTTTGTTCCATTTTTTTAAATAGCAAAACACCTGGCAAGTTCCAACCTATTCTGTGACCTTGCCCAGCCTAGTTTTAGTTTAGGAAACGAGCAACTCTGCAAAGCTTTCTGGGTATACCTGTAACAAATGTATTGTTCATATCCTTCCATGGTTTAGTTAACAGCCCTCTGCAAATGCCAATTAGGGAGGGAATTCCTCTGCCCCTTGTGTTTTTGACTCCATATTTCTATAGGCTACATATCTGGTATATGTGTTAAAAAGTCTGAACACCTTACCTTATAAACAAAGGAGAATCTCCTGGGGCTGATGTTGTAGTAGTTTATTATTTAAAAAAATTAACCAAAGCTTCATAAGATAGAGTGCTTTTTGCTTTCAAGCCTCATGTATCCAAAAGGGGTCCTTTTCGTATGGGGGTGTATGTGTGTTCAAGATTCATCTGGCTATGAATATCACATACCCACCCCACGCACAAATATCCAAAGAGTGCGAACTACATTATGGCATCTCATAAATAACTTTACACTCTGTTGCACTAGCCACCCATGTGAAATGTATTGGGTATACATCTGTGGGGCATTGTCAATGCATGATGTCAGCCATCAGAGAGACCAAAGCTGGGAGTGAACTGAGACTGGCCAGGGAAGCCCACTATAACAAGAAAAGCTTCTTCAGATATGTGAGGAGCAAATATAAGGAAAATGAGGCACTAGGCCTGCTGTTGGGTGAAGATGGAGAGTCTCTGACAGAGGACAGAGAAAAAGCAAAATTTGCCTCTGTTTTTTCCTGGAAGAATATGGACACAGCTAGGGATGGTATTGGCAAAGTATAATGTCTGGGTGGTGGGTTGACACAGAGAGGTTGTTGAGAGGCACCTGGCTTTATAGGATGAGTTCAAAACCCCTGGGCTGGATGGAGTGCACCCAAGAGTGGTGAAAGAACTTTCTGGAGAGCTTGCAGAATCTTTGCCCATCATCTTCTGGAAGACTGGAGATATGCCAGAAGACTGGAGATGCGGACACAGGAAACTACAGTTCAGTGAGTCTGACCTCAGTTGCAGGGAACATAATGATGCAGATTTTAAAGGAAGCAGTCTGCAAACATCTAAAGGACAATTTGTTGACCCTGGGAAGTCAACATGGATTTATCTTCAACAGGTCCTGCCAGATCAACCTGGTTTTCCTTCTTTGACTGAGTGACATGGTTACTAGATCATGGAAACTCTGTTAATGTTGTTTACCTGGATTTCACTAAGGCTTTGAGAAGGTTTCCCATAATGTTCTGATGGGTAAACTAGAAGCCTGCAGACTGAAATTTCAGACAGTTAGGTGGGCAGGGAACTAGTTGGAAATACCGCACCAAAGAGTAGCTGTCAATAGTGTGGCAGTGGAGTGCGACAGGGCTCAGTATTGGGTCTGGTACTTTTCAAAATTCCTATCAATGATCTGGCAGAGGTGGAGAGACTACTCATTAAATTTGCAGATGACACAAAATTGGAAGGAGTAGCGAACACCCCAGAAGATAGAAATAGAGTTCACTTAGATCTAAACATGCAAATGAGAAAAAGATGTAATTCAATAAAGTTGAGTGCAGAGTTCTACATCTGGGTCACAAAAATGAGAAGCATGCATACTGGATGGGAGATACACTTCTGGGCAGCAGTGTGTGTTAATGAGACCTTGGGGTACTTGTGGATTGTAAGCTAAATATGAGCAGACAGCATGATGCAGCAATAAAGAAGGCAAATGCAGTCTTAGGCTGTGTCAACAGAGGCATCACATCAAAATCCCAAGCTGTCATAGTCCCGCTATATAACACATTGGTCAGACTGCATCCAGAGTACTATGTTCAGTTCTGGAGGCCTCACTTCAAAAAGGACATGGACAAAATCAGAGGGTGCAGAGGAGAGCAATGAGGATGATCCAGGTCCAGGAGACCAATCTGTTGCAGCTACTTGCAAAAGCCATCCGTTCAGTTGTTTGCCTTCTCCCCCTCCCCAGCCATGTTTTCTTCTTTAAACATCTCCCTGATTCCTTTTCTGGTTCTGGGGAAAGGCTGAGGGACCTGGGAATGTGCAGACTGGAGAAGAAGAGGTTGAGAGGAGACATGGTTGCTCTTTTTAAGTCTGAAAGGTTATAACTTGAAGCGGGACAAGGAGTAGTTCCCATTGGCAGTACAGGATCTGACCCATAATAATGGTTTTAAATGACATGTAGATAAGTACCGGCTATATATCAGGGAAAATTTTTCACAGCCAGAGTAGTTCAACAGTAGAATTGGCTGCCTAAGGAGGTGGTGAGCTCCCCCTCACTGGCAGCCTTTAACCGGTGGCTGAACAGATACCATGAATGCTTTAGGCTGATCCTGCATTGAGCAGGGGGTGGGACTAGATTGGTTGTCTAGCCCCTTCTGACTCTATGATTCTATGAGATCTATACTTTGCAGCCTCAGTTGCTCCCATGGAATCTATTGTCATAATTATGTCAATGCTGAGCCTCCTCATGTGTTTGAAATCCTGATATACTTGCTTTGGCTTCCAGAGGAGGAAATAGGCAGTGACATAGCCTATGCCATGCCCACACCTGTGCCGCCACTGTTGGAGGAGTCATCTGTGCCTGTGCCGCCAGCTCCACCACCGCTGCTGTCAGAGCATGCAACTGAGGAGGTGGGGCCAGGCAGTGAGGATCCGAGGAACAATCAGCAAGATCCAAGCCCTGATCATGGTGAGCAACGAGGACCTATCCAGGCTGATACTCTGCCCTTCTTGCCAGCATTGGCCCCGACAGCCTCAGCACCCCACTCTGGCCTGGAGAGTTCGCCAGAGTCCAGAAGACAGTGCCAGCAGGTTGACTATAACAGAGCGCCACCGGAGTACCCAGCTCATGGTGCGCTGTCAAGGACAATGGGGCCCCCATCAGGGTATTTTGACTGACAATGCCTAAGGTCCCAGGTGAGGCCTTTCAGGTCTTGGCCGGTGGTTGCACTTAAGGGAGGGTGGAATCCAAGCCTCTTTGTGGGTGCAACTGCACACTGATGCTACCTCATGTTCCAGACCCTTGTACCTGCTTTGGCAAAGCTCTGCCTGACTGACTACCAGTTTCTCACCTCTGTTTTGGCTCCTGGACCTTGGCTTGGTAATTCAGACTACTGACCTGATTTCTGACTCAGCTTCTGACCCTCGCTTGTATCTTGATGATGCCACTGCCTTACCCCTCAGACTGCATCCCACTTGGCTGGTAATTAAGACTCAAACCGGACTCAACTAAGTTCCTGGGACATGATTTGGGGCTCGGCCACTCAGCCAAGAATGTAGTGACTCAAACTTTCCCCTGGGTGCAACCGGGTAGGGCAGCACAGCCCTAAAGTGGCATGTAATTACTAGGGTTTGGGTTTGTTTTTTTTTAGTGCTTACTTCTCTGGGTTTAATTTGTAGTCCAGAAATTCTCATATTCTGCTTTGTTATGCAACTGACTGACTGTTTATTTCCTCACCTTCTCCGTGCTAAAGAAAAACATTTGCATCCTGTTTTCAATTGCGATGGGGATTCTTGCAGTGAGCAGTACTGCAGATGATTAGTGTAGTAATTGAAATGGACTCCTCCCTAGCAGCTACCTAACTGTGGTGACACAGAACAGGACAGTCAAATGCCCCAGTAGGGGAACCAGGATCCCAAACTATGTATAGCAGTTGTGTGTGCATGTACACCTCTGATGTGCAAAAACATAATTGCATTTGATTAATAAATCAGGAGGAAGCCAAAGGAAAGCATGTAATTTTAAGCCAACAGGGCTCTGATTAGTTCTAATTGCAGTCAATAGGAAGAACAAAAACAAGCCACCAGCTTTGGGTGACCTAGCTGTATTCTTTCTTAGCACAGATATGTAATATACAACTGCATGTATATTTAACGGAGCATGATGAGTAATTCCTTCATCAGAAATGGAAAAATCAAAGGTAATTGACTACTGAATTGCAATAGAAGACATGTTAAAAGAATCTAAATCAGCATCAATTAGAAGACGGGCTAATCAATTACCTATGTAAATAATATATTTTCCTTTAAAATAAATGGCAATTGTTACTGAAGTAATCTCTGAAGTTTTTTTCTGAACAGAAGACAAATCCACTTCGGCATAATACAGGTGAACTACATAATCCCCATGCATGCAACAATGAATAGCAGATTAAAGATTTGAATCCCCCACATTGTAGTCCAGCACTCTAGCCAGTACCTCACTGGCTCTCATCTATCCAAATTACCATGCAATACAGCATAACTTAGGTTTGGTTCAGCCGAAGCAGCAATACTGCGTATGCTATCAAGTGCTGTTTGAAGAGCCAAGCAAAACAGGAGGCAAACTGAGCAATCCAAACACCCCCACGTATATGACCTGATTGGCAGTTTAGCACCTGATGGGGCTAAATTAAGAGACTCTGAATATGAATGTCTGTATAGTACATAGAATATGAATGCATTCAGGGTTAGTTAGAATGACAGCCAATTCACTGGTACCAAATTGCTAACCAGCATTTCCAC
This sequence comes from Paroedura picta, assembly GCF_049243985.1. Taxonomy (NCBI): domain Eukaryota; kingdom Metazoa; phylum Chordata; class Lepidosauria; order Squamata; family Gekkonidae; genus Paroedura; species Paroedura picta. The sequence continues at coordinate 140,665,097 of NC_135371.1, read as the reverse complement.
TGGCATGTCTCAGCTAACTTGTGCCCTGCAAGTATCACTTAAAAGCTCACAGTGTGCAGCCAAGGCTCGAACTGTTTCATTTCCTCAAGTTTGCTCATTGACCTTGGGATTAAAATAGTAGTAAATCCTCTTTAGAACTCAGGTGCCCGGCCCAAGGCTGCCCAAGACCTCTGTGACATCAGTGCAGCTCCATCAAAGCCAGCCAGAGGGGCTTTGCCACCTTTGCCTTCCAAGTTCATTCTGGCATCAAGGCAGAGGACGGGAGTGAGGAATGCAGGATCTTTACAGAAAGCTTGCGTCTTGAAAATCAGCGGTCTTCATTTAACATGGTATCCACACACGATGGATGTCTTGTGTGTAAGTAACTGGCGGATATCCTTGGTGGGCATTACAGCTTCCTCTACACAGTGTTGTATCAAACATGGGAGTCCAGTTTAGTTTCCAAGCAAGGTTTATTAAAAATCTTAATCAGCTATAACAACTGCTCTATTGTTCAGTAAGGCAGCCTAGGCCCAGGACAAAACTCCAGCCTCCTACTTCCTGTTTCCTCTCCTATGCTGCTATGTCTCCCAGCAGGCTCTTTGCTATTTATAGGTACTTCTCTATCTAAGATCACCACAATAGGCTTTTCTAGTGGAAAATGGCATAGAGTTTTCTGAAAACTTGCTAGTCAGACCAGCTTTAGGTAGTGTTGCCAACCTAATGCTTTAGGATGCTCTGGGCTGATCCTGCGTTGAGCAGGGGGTTGGACTAGATTGCCTGTATAGCCCCTTCCAACTCTATGATTCTATGAAACCTGGATAATTCCCAGAATTACAGCTGATCTCCAGGTGACAGCTTTTGAGAGTGGTCCCTATGGCACTATACCTGTCTCCCCAAATCCCACCCTCCCCAGATCTATCGCCAAATCTCCAGAAATTTTCAAACCCAGAGTTAACAACCATAGGTTTAGAATCATCATATTATACAATTGAAAGGTACTGTGCTCCTAGCAATGCAGCCCAATATCACATTAGGCTTCTTAGCTGAACTCATCCAGTGCAGCCAGTTGCCTCTTGACAACCTCTATGGCCATGTCAGCCCACCTTGCCCACCACCATCCCTCCTGGTCTCAATTCTAAATGCACATATATTCTCTATTCCATTCCTGAAGTAGGGATGCTAGCCTCCATGTAGGAACTGGGGTTCCCCTGGAATGACAGCTCATCTCCACAGTACAAAAATCCATTCCCCTTTGAAGAGTAGACTTTATGGCATTGTACCCCACTGAGGTCCCTGTCCTCCCCAGAGTCTACCTCCAAATCTCCAGGAGTTTCTGCACCTGGAGGTGGCCATCTACCTAATCCAATCCCCGGCTGGCTGCCAGAGGAGTCCTGGGAACCCTACCCTCACGAGAAAAAGGATTGTTTTTATACCCCTTAGGAAGACATGGAAAGCACACATTCAGCCTGTGTTCTCCCAGCTGCACAGGCTCCAGATTGGAGACCGGATCAGGTTCAAAGTTTTGTTACTCAGCTTTAAAGCCCCAAATGGCCTGGGACTCTCATATTTTCAGGACTGTCTCTTCCACTATGCCCACCAAAGAGCACCATGATCTAGTGACCAGAACTGGCTCAGGGTTCCTGGCCCCAAAGAGCTGAAAACGGCCTCAGCCAGGACCAGGTGGAACACTCTGCCAGTGAGACCAGGACCAGTTCAGCAGGGCTCGTGAGGCAGAGCTGTTCTACCAGGCCTATGGTTGACTCCAGAAATAACACCAAGAAGATGCTGCCTTCCCTGCTCAAATGTCCACCGGCAGCCATTTGGCTCCACATGGCCCCCAGTAAATCTTACTTGCTTGTGCAAAAAGAGGTGGCCAAATATCTTTAATGAAACTGACTGTATTTTAAGACTGAAATTAGATTTAAAAACTGAAATATATTGAAATATTGTATTTTAAATCTGTTGTAAAATAACTTAAACCCTCTGGGGAATGGCATGGTAAAAATCTTTTTAAAAGTTCACTATCTGAAGAAGTTTCAAAGTGGCTTACAATCGCCTTCCGTTCCTCTCCCCACAACAGACACCCTGTGAGGTAGGTGGGGTTGAGAGAGCTCTGACAGAATGGCTCTTCAAGAACAGATCTAACAGGTCTGTAACTAGCCAAGGTCACCCATCTGGCTGCATGTAGAGGAGTGGGGAATCAAGAGTGGCAGCCCCTAGTCTGCTTCTCCAGACTAAAGGCTGCCACTCTTAACCACTGCATCACTACACACAAATCTGTGTGGTAGACAATAGATAAGAGGGAAGCCTCTAATCTGAAGAGCCAGGTTTGATTCCCCATTCCTCCTCATGCAGCCAGCTGAGCCAGTCATAGTTCTGTCAGAGCTCTCTCTCTCTTCCTCTCACTGGGGAGAGGAAGGGAAGGTGATTGTAAGCCGCTTTGAGACTCCTTTGAATAGTGAAATGTGGGATACAAAAATCCAGCTCTTCTTCTAGGTTAAGCTGAAAGGAGGGTTCCCTTCTCCAGCCATTTTCTCCAGGGAAGCTCATCTCTGTGCTGTGGAGGTAAGTTGTAATTCTGGAAGACTTCCAGGCCCTACCTAGAAGTCGGCAACCCTAAGTGAGAGAGAAAGTGAATCGCTCAAGGTCACCTTACAAGTTTCATGGCAGAGTGGGGACTCAAGTCTGGCTTTCCCAGATCTAATAACACCACCACACTGACATAGATGGTTAAAATTGTTTCTCCATTCAGAAGAAAAACCAGTAATCCATAGAATTGCAGTACATGTGTTCTGATTTGTCTGTGTCTGCTTCCCACTGGGTGTTGCTGCTTTCCGCCTCCTTCTAGGGCAGTATCAAAACTACAGGAAACTGCAGCCTAAATGGTAAAAATTGGGTTCTGTGGGAACAGACAATCGGGAGAAGAGGCAGATGCATTTTGATTCTGTTCAGCACAGGCTTCCTGTACCGAGAGGCTTTTTGGAATGGCGGATGATACTTTACCAGCCTTTTTAAATATACATAGGCCAGTCAGCAGGAATTAAGTCCTCAAAGACCCTCTATTTCTGCCTGCAACAGGGGCAGTTTCGGTAAGTCAACCCGCCTTTGTATTCCGATGCCCATAAACTGTACCTCAGTTTGGGGAGGAGATTTTAAGTGGTTCATAAAACCTTTAACAGCCACAGCCACGGCTGCTCTCAAAAAGGCCTCATAATAGAAGTGGCCTGATGCCTGGATGAAGGCCAGTCTGGCTGGCTGTAGCTGGCAGGGCGGTGATCTTCATTCCAGGAGGACTACCCAAGGAAGTAACAGCCCCTGTCAGCTAGGGCTGCCAACCACTGTGCCAAGGGAGATAATCAACTCCTCCACTTGCCAGCATCATTACCAGGGGACTTTATTAGCACTTCCTAGCAAGCACACGGCTCCCTACAGTTTAGATCACACTGTGAAGGAAGCATTTGCATAGTTCACTTTGTCTTGATTGATCCCACTGGAACCAAGAAGGCTAGCTGCTGTTAAGAGCGTTTTCAAGCCCCTGCAAGGAAGGAAAAAACCATATTCTCCTCTCCTTTCACTTCAACCTCTTAACCTGGAACTCTCTATGGGGGGGGGGGGAGGCACTATTTTCAGCTCTGAATACTATGACAGGTGGTTGGCACCAAAAACAAACAAAATATCTCCCAGTGCTGCTCAGTGATGAGGGACCCTTCTTCACCTCTGCCCACACACATTTCATCAAGCTAAATCAAAGCAAGCTTACACTGGCCTTGCTAAGAAAAAAAATGCCTGATAATGGAACAACACAGTTAAGCTGGCTGGCTGCTCAGGTTACTGAAGAGGGATGCGCTGACCACCAAGATGGTGGGGAAACTCTGGTTTAGGTAGGAGGTTTGAGGCAGAGGAATACAGATTTTTAGTTAGTGGGCTAGTCAGTTTATTTGTTTGACCAGCAAAAATTAAATACAACCATAAATTTAGGCAAACTTCCATAACACAATCCAAACTGGCTTCAGCTGAAGAAGCTGGAATTTGAAAAAGACTGCTTAAATCTCCTTTCTGGCATGACCAAGGCCATCCAGATTTACCCCCAATCTCCAGCTTTCCTGACTATAAGGCTGTACTAGCGTGATAGTGAAGCTATTGGTGCACGTATGAGGATGGTAGGACTGCATGGAGACTAACTTCAGGCTGCTGCTTGATCTGCACAGTTAATACAAATCAGAGAATTCCACTTTTCTGGCAAGAAGTTTTGTGGGATTTCATTTTGTTAAAACACACTCACACAGGTTCTGAAGCGTCTACAAAGGCCCTGCAGATTAAACGGGTTTTGACAAGGGGTTAAGAGGAAGGTGGAGACTGGGTTTCCCTGATGACCTTCCCAGGCAGAGGCAGCAGCATCAAGGGAAGAGAGAAGCGGGCAGTGATCAGTTTGCCCAGACAGAACCAGAAAAGGAATCAGGGAGATGTTTAAAGACGAAAACATGGCTGGGGAGGGGGAGAAGGCAAACAACTGAACGGATGGCTTTTGCAAGTAGCTGCAACAGATTGCCATTTTGGGGCTTCCAACTACATACTACAACTTCATGCTGAAAAAAAAAACATTTTATGAATAGACTGAGAGAGTCCTGAAGTTACTGCTCAGTCATAATAGCTTTATCAGTGCTGTGGCAAGCCCAAGGTCACCCAGCTGGCTGCATGTGGAGGAGCGGGGAATCAATCCCGGCTCACCAGATTAGAAGATTGCACTCCTATCTCTACACCAAGATGGCTCTCTAAAGTTTGCAGAGTCCTTGTTCAAGTGATTATTTCTTAAACTGGAAGTCCAACATTTCTGAAATTCTCGGCAAGATTAAACGCTTGTTTCCACTGGTCTGATTTGATGTGCAAAGCTTTTGTTCAACAATTACACCTTACCTCCATAGTTCACTCACTCAATAAATAACTCTGCGCATGGCCTCCCTCACCCACCAGGGCCTGGAAAGTCTGCAGGCAGCTGTTATGGAACTCAACGGCAGGGGCAGCTCTCACGCAGCAGGGATCTGCAGCCTCTGAGCCTTGGAGGGAAGTGGAAGGAGGAGGGGTGGTCAGGGCTGGGGATGGAAGGCAATTGGCTGGCCACTGGACAGACAGGCAAGCTGGTTGGAGAAGGAGGCACTCAGGGGCGGGACAGCCAAGTGCTGAGTGGCACTTAAGCCATGAGACACGCTCCTCCTCCAAGGCCTTACCAGAAATATATTATGTGGAACAGATATTTACATGTAATTATTTAAGTAATTTATATATTTTTATTTATGTAATTTATATATTTATATATATTTCCCAAGGAGCACAGGTGTACATTATTCTTCCATCAACCATTTTTCCTACTGAGGTAGGTTAGACTAAGACAGTGGTGGCTCCACCCAGGGAGGGGCTTGTGTGGGTTCCCTGCTGCTGATGTGGCTGCAGATAAAGCACAGCAGCAATGGGGCTTTCCCAGGACAGATTGGCTTACAGTTCTCCTGCCCTGATCCTCACTTTTTTGCAATTTTTTTAGAAGTTGGCAGTGGGATATCTTTACACCACTCCAGCAGAGCGGTATAAATAAAAGCCTAAGGGCTAAAGGGGAGGAGCAGTGGCGGGCACTGTCCGTGATAAAAACTCGGAGGAGCGAATCAGGGGCCACGAAGCAGCTCCTGATTCGCTCCTCCAAGTGGCACTCCAGGGCCAAGTGGCCAATAGGGAGCCGCACAAAGCTGCTTGGCCTGTCCTCGAAACACCACTCTGCCGAGTCAGCAGTCCTCCCTGGCAGCCCTCCTCGCCTCCCTGGCCTCCGCATGGTGAGTCCTCTCCTCCGGGGAAAGGGCAGGGCCGCTGCGTCAAAGACGCTGCTCTTTCCCCGCTGCCACTTACCCACTTTGGCCGGGAATGAGGGTGACCGCCAGGGACGAGGGTTCCGCCATGCTGCCGTGCCTCGGGAAAGGATCCCTTGCCCGGTGACGGACCTGTCCGCTACATAGTGGCGGCAGCCCTGGTCTTCCACGCCCTGACCGGCCACTGTGGAACGTGCCCTGCTTACCGCCTCTGCCACACTCCTGCCCTCCGATCTTGCCGCCACCCAGGCAAACACATTGCCCACGCCGCCACCGCCCATGCCCTTCCCGGCCTGACCCAGCCAGTCGATTCTGACCCCGCCAGCTGCTTCTGCTCTTCCTCCAACTTGATTGCTTATCCTTCTCCCTCTTCAATCGGTCCTGCCGATTCAGACTATCCTTGGGAGGAAAGGTGTAGCAGTGGCTGGGCCCTCCTGAAGTCCTGTTTTCATACATCCTATTTTCCTGTCTTTCCTTGCCAGAAGCAGCATGTTTTACAAGGCAATAGCTGTTCCTTGACCTTCCCTCGGGACACAGAAGGGGGCTGCCACGTGGGAACATTCCCCTTCACTTTGATCTTGGCCAGGTTGGCCTGTCCTCCCAGCAAACCTCATTTATCATCCAATTCTCGTACGTAGAATGGAAGGCACAATGGGGCTGACATCCTTTATCGCTGTACCTTTATTGATGACCTTTCAAAGCTTGCTCAGGGCAATGCTCCACTCCAGTACGCCTGAGCTACAAGGTCATCAATTATCCAGGTAAATAAATGAGGTGTCCAGAGCCCCATCTCGTCTTCCCCCCTCTCCCAATACTTACAGTTCATATTCTTTTAACCTCCATGCTAATTTCCACTTTTGGCCTTTCCATGGAGTTTTGGTGACGATGTAAGATGAGCTTAACTAATTAGACAGTATGGAACCAGAAATTTGAAATACTTTGGGAACCAGGAGTCAGATACACCATAGGTGAAGATGAAAGGCACCACTGAAAGAATTATTTGACTTGAATAGGTTTGCTGTATTAATACTGGTGTTCTGTAATCTGAGATATATTCTCAGATGATTAAATTAGATTAATTAACATACAGCTCCAAACCACCTACAAAACCCACACAATTTGCCAAACCATAACCTAGCAAAATATTCTTAGTCAACACACTATCAAGGCTATGTATTAAAAAATCATGTAGCATACAGGCAACCGAAAAGGATATAATTAGCCACAGGATAGCGCATGCTAGGATAACTCACAGTGTTGATGCTACATATTATATGCACACCAAGCTAGGATGTAGGAGATGAGAATAGGAAGTGTAAAGGTAAAGGTAAAGGTATCCCCTGTGCAAGCACCGAGTCATGTAGACCCTTGGGGTGACGCCCTCCAGCGTTTTCTTGGCAGACTCAATACGGGGTGGTTTGCCAGCAAGCTGGGTACTCATTTTACCAACCTCGGAAGGATGAAGGCTGAGTCAACCTTGAGCCGGCTGCTGGGATCAAACTTCCAACCTCATGGGCAGACAGCTTCAGACAGCAATATCACTGTCTTACCACTCTGCGCCACAAGAGGCTCTTATAAGTGTTCTTCTTATAATAAGAAGTGTAGGTAACTGCAAAAACAAAATAAATGTAATGCTTTTTATCAGGAACAATCAATATTGTTGGAACATGACTTCCATCCTGACTGGGGCACAATTAAGTTTTGCACACTCGCAGAGTTTCACTTTTACTTTTGAAAAACCCAGGTGGATAATAGGGATGAGCACTATCGACAACATATGCCCTCAACCAGTCTTTTGTGATGGCCCTGGAGGGGTTTCCCAAATGGGTAGGAGTTAATTAATTTTTAATATATATTTTAAAAAAATGTTACACATTTATTGGGTTATATGACAATTCATGGTCATGTTAACCCACCTCCCCTCTCAAAATGGCCAGTGATGGGCCTGGAGGAGGTAGGAAGGGGAGAAGTCCTTGGTGGACATGAACACAGCTATACTTCCCAACCATACTCTGTATGATCACGTCACTTCCGGGGTTTCGCGAAGCCTGAAGAATATTTCAGGGGTTTCTCAATGGTAAAAAAGTTGAGAAAGGCTACCACATATATATATATATATACCATATATATATATATATACTCTTCCTCATCCTTCTCCCCAGCTGCTGCCTCGGGGGCTGCTCTGCCATTCTGTTGCCGGCTCACCTTTGGCGCTCTCTGGCAGCTGCTATGGCTGGGGCTCCCCCTCAGCGTGGCACTGTGCAGCTGCTGCTGGCAGTGCCCCCCAGTGGGCGGTGGGAAGTCAGTGGTACAGCAGGAAAGTAAGTCGAGCAGGGGCTCAGGCGGTGGTGTCCCTCGGCAAAAGACTATCCCCCCCCCCGGGCCTCAGTAAAATTGTCAAGCGTTGACCAGTTCCCGGTAATAAAAAGGTTGGGGACCACTGCTTTAGCATTTGTATTCCTGGTTTTGAGGAACATAAATGCTTCCTTCCATGGCCTCTAGTGCTGGTTTAAAAACAAGAGAAACATGGGAAGCAGGAGGAAATGGCAGCCATTTCAGTCTTCACTGTAATTTCTCCCCAAAACTTCAGCACAAAGCAGGTCTGAGAAAGGAAACCGTGGGAGGGGCACAGATGCACCACAATGCTGTGGAAAAGCAGGGCAATCCCCCCCCCCCACTTCCCAGCAGCACTGATCCCAGGGCAGGTAACCTGTGTGGAAATGGCCAGAGTGGAGTCAGCCAGCAAGCCTTCATGCAGTTCCTGACACTGGCTTACTTAAAGTGAAAACAACAGCAACCCAGGGAAGACTCTTCAGGAATTGCCTATAAAAGTCTGCAAAGAGCAATAGCTCAGAGGTGTGATCTGCCTCGTTTTATCTCAAGTGAAAGCATTAATTTCAGTGTTTCAGCAATGAAGGCTGATAGAAGACACTGCTCCTCAACTACTTGCCCAAGATAAGCTTTAGATTGTTTCATACTCATCTCCAAAACAAACAAGAAGAAAACAACACCCCAACAATTTATTTTTAGAACCTAAACCTGGTACCTTTGTCACATCCCCAATTCCTGTGAAAGAAAAGTGTTTCTTCAAAAAGGAAAGTGATACCAAAGCTAAAGGCAGCCGCTGAACTGCTGGGCAGGGACCCAATCTGATCGGATGTTTTAACCAACACTCCCATCTAAGAATCACATGAGCCCATTATCATCACGAAACTCACAAAGTTGCAGATCTTTATCTACCGCATCAAGCTGAAGAGTAGCGTCCACAGCTTCCCATTGCTCTCCCTGACCTCACTCATTTTCCACCTCACAACTCTATTCAGAGACTTTGTATGCAATGGAAATTGAAATGTTTAAAACTTCAAAACAGTTAAAAGAAGACTTTTCAGATATAAGGGCTCAGTGCTGGATTTCTTAACATTCATAGAATCATAGAATAACAGAGTTGGAAGGGACCTCCTGGGTCATCTAGTTCAACCCCCTGCACTATGCAGGACCCTCTCAACCCTATCTCATCCACTAACCTGCCATCCCCTTAAGCCTTCAAAGAATCAGTTCTGGACAAGAACATGCCTTTGTCTGGAGAAGCCAGGCTAGCCCAATCTCATCAGATCTCAAAAGCTAAGCAGGGTAGGCCCTAGTTAGGAGTTTTATTGGAGGCCACAAGGGTTGCTATGCAGAGGCAGGCAGTGGCAAACCACGACTGAATGTGTCTTGCCTTAAAATCCATAACGGGTTGCTGGGGATGATTCCAGGTTTTGGTGGGTTCTGGACAGATAATGCCAGGGCCCCCATCTGCCCCCTGACAGCCCCCCATACCTTTCTCCCCCCTATGCACACCTGCAAGCCCCCCACCTGCCCATGCACCCTTCTGTTTGCAAGCTCTTCCACCATCCATGCTCAGTTGCCTGCTCTCTGCCATTGCCATTAGGAGTGCCACCACTGTGCACCATCCACGTGATCTTCCTCAGTGAGGCAGTTGGGAGCATAGGCACACACAGATGGCAGGGAAGGTGTGTGGGTGGGAGTCAGTGGCATTGTCCCCACTAAAAGTCCTGGGCCCTGGCAGCTGCTGAATTCCAGGGTTTGCTGAATTCCAGTCCTGTACATCACCATAGCTTGGTTGTGACTTGATGATACTTTCCACCACCAAGAAGAAGCACTGTAACCAATTGTTTTAAATTACCAAACCACTTGAACAGGGGGCACTTGTACTTTGCTAGAAAGAAAGTCGCTAGCATAAATGGCAGATCATTCGATCACTTCCTGTCATCATTCGATCACTTCCTGTCATCATAAAACAAGGATACTCTATACAAAATCTCAATGGTAATGTACTCCCTTAAGCTACTCTGCCCATTCTCCCCATAGTACTCCTTCATACCTCTCCTTTAAGCTCCACTCCTCTGCAAAGCTTCCCATCCATTACTCCTCATCACTGATTTAAATGAAGCCGACATACATGCAACTTAATTTACTCAACTTAATTTACTTAATTTCATTGCTAGGTAGCCTTGTCCCTTTCTTTTACCTTTTGTTTACATTTAGACCATACACTCTTTGAGGGTGAAGGACTTGATGTGTGTCGCTAAAGAATGTGCACACTGATTGAATAACAGTAGCAGCTTTACCACTTTATACCCCCACATTCTATCAGAGAAATATATGTTCCTCCATATTTTGAATGTACCCTGAACAGCATCAAGTCAAGTGAATTGCGTGGGCAGGGTACGGACCCGGTTTCACACCTTCCCTTTAATGCTGATGTAGTTAAGAAATAAAGGAGAAAGACCTTGCCTGCATTGTGAAGATTGATAAGGCTCCATTCCCTAACTTAGCCTCCATGTACAACTCAATGACAGGCCTTTGGCTATCAGCACCACTAGGGAAGAGATTTCTATTGAGATGTAGATTTTGACTTTCTGCAGGTGATACACTTTCCCTGAAGCACGGAACAGGAACAAAACTTTCTAATTACCAGCAGAGATAGGCAGAAGACAGTGGTAAAGGTCAGGGCTTATATGATGAGTTGCGGGAATGGACAACCGTCTCATGCTCTTCTGTTGGCTAAGAGGGTTTGAAAGGCAGGTGTCAAATCTTCCATTAGCAGCTTGGAGGGAATGACAGATGACTGACCTTGGATGCTAGAAGGAGACAGCTTGAGGACAGAGGCCCAACTGTGGTTTGAAGGATGTTTCGGGTCCTCATTTTTCAATTCATTTTTTTAAAAGTGCAAACACACCATCATCACTTCCCTTATCTCACAGCTCAATGTCCTTCATTGTCCAAGGGCAAAGCTTTTCTCGTAGACTGCAGAAAGGACCAGTTCTGCACCAGCTAATAGAACCAAAACATTCGCAGAACTATATGCAGGAGGGGAAATCAATGCCCATTATTGGAAATCGTCCAGTGCTCACGTTCAGCGCACATGAAATGATCACATAGTACTTCTGAGTATGCACAGAGTGCATTTTGCTTACCCTGCAGAGACTTCACCTCTTCTCCTTACCTAGGATTATGGGAAAGCGCTGTGAGGTTAGCGGGGTTTCACTTCCTTATCATTTTATGCTAGTGACAAATTGCTTCTCTCCGATGCCATACATTTAATGCATATAATCAGCTCACATGGAAAGCCTCCACAGAGACATAGTTTTGGGGGCACTGGCAGAGGTAATTGTCCATATAGCCTACGGTATCTGTAAAAGAAAGCCGATTAGGCACATTTTTACAGCATCTTCAATGGGACTCCCACTAGGATACTGGCTGCTGTCAAAAATTGCACCACTCTTAGAGCCAAGCTATGTGACACTGAGTTCATCTAACTGAAACGCCAAATTTGTCATTGTGCCCCCACAAAGGAATGTGGAGACCCCTACACTCATCGTACTCAATCTCAACCCCCCCCCCACACAAATATTTCCTGTCAGATGACCCCTCTTCCATATATTTTAAGGATAAAAGACAGGTGTTCATAATCCGCTTGCACTTTCCCCCCACCAATGACTAAAGCAGCTGGTGGGGGAGATTTACGACCAGGAAAATGGAACAGGGTTTCTCTGGCTCCTGCTATGATGGGGAACTTTCCTTTTGCAACCTTTGCCATCTGCTTTTGCTCAAAGGAGAAAATTTCTTTTTTAAAAAGACACTAGTGTAATGAACATTCTGTCATCTCTTCTGGGGAAAATCTGAAAGTGACTTCACATTCTTTAGGAATCAACTTTATAGTTTTACTGGAAGTGACATCATGGTCATGCTCTGCCAGCATTCCCCATGTCCTGCTCACCTAAATTCCTGCTTGGAATTCTCAGCATTACAGTCCTAAATCAATGTCAAACACCCACAGCACTGGCAAATTTTATTATGGCGATATTAGGTTGCCAACCTCCAGGCAGAGATTTGGCACCTTCTAACATTAAAATTGCTCTTTTGACCACAGAGGTCAGTTCCCCTACAGTGCACCTTCCAAAGATGCCATTTTCCCCACAGTGATTTGTAAACGATATTATACCCTGCTGAGGTCCCTCTTCTTCCTCAGCTCCACTTTCATATCTCCAAGAATTCCCCAACCCAGAGTTGGCCACCTTAGTCATCACCACATATAGTGTAGCCCTTAGAACAGACTTTCTCAACTTTTTTACCATTGAGAAACCCCTAAAACATTCTTCAGGCTTCGAGAAACCCCAGAAGTGACATGATTGTGCTGAATATGGTTGGAAAGCATAGTTGTGTACATGCCCACCCGGAGCCCCTCCCCTTCCCACCCCCTCCAGGCCCATCATTGGCTATTTGGGGGCAGGTTGACAGTACCATATGGTCATATCACCAATCGGGAAACCCTTCCAGGGCTGTCAAGAAACCCCAAGATTTCACAAAATCCTGGCTGAGAAAGCCTGCCTTAGAAAGTAAACAGCAGAAAGAATGGAAGACCGAGCTCCCCACTTAGGTAATGCAGAGCCCTATGCCGGAAATAATTTATTTATTTTATATGTTTTATTTTTTCAATTTTTTGACCATCCCTCTCCAAAAATGGTCTCACAGTGGATAACATCATTTAAATCTTTTTCCTTTTGGGTACTCTCCATTTCAACAATCCCAGGAATTGAATGTGTGGGTCTTGTGTGGGGCACAGTGGAGAGTTTGGCCATCTACATGATGCTCTGATGAACCTCTTGGAGTTGGGTCTGGTCCCTACAGAGAAAGCACCCCCAAAACCCACCCCATCCACAGAAACCAAAATAATAGTTTGGAAGAAGTGATTAGGAAAAGAAGGGGGGGGAAATATCAGAATCCCTCAGTCAAACCATTGATGTCCTACAAGCTGCCAGAGTAAGCTTTCAAGATATTTGCAGAAGGCAATGGTTAGCTGGGAGCAATTAGCTCACTTGCAAAGAGCTTAGTTTTTAAGATCTTTGCACAAGGCAAAGGTTAAGTGGAGGCAACTAGCTCACTTGCAAAGAGCTCAGGTTGCAGGTGCAATGCTGCGATTGGCTGGCTGGGGCAGGCTGGTAATCAATTACCTGTGTATAAGCCGAGGAGGTCTTTTAAGTGCTAAAAACTGTGCTGCAAAACTCGGCTTATATGTAAGTATATATGGTAAATAAATTCCGCTAGTAGCGGGTTACTAAAATGGATCTATCTGAAATGACAGGAAAAAATCCATTAGCAACCAATCACTGAAATGGTATACAAAGGCAGTTTGAAAATGGCTATAGTGAAAAAAGTTTCCTGTGAGAGAACAAAAGCTGAGGCCATTGTCAATAGAATGCTTGCTCCACATTCTGCTGCTATAGCAATTCTGGATTTAAATGAAATATTCCGATTAGACCTTTCCACAACTGGCAGCAACCATGGGCCACAAAAGACTATCCCCTGTCGTGATACATTATTTTCAGGAAGTGCAAGGTATTAAATCAAAATCAATACAGATTAACAGCATGCCAAATGAAAAATCAGAAATAATAGTGGACTGTGTTACACAAACATTCTCTGGTTGCATTCTCTGGTGACAATACAGACAGTAATTTGGGAGGAATCATTTGTTCTATGAGCAAAACTGTCTTCCATGCCTTGAAGCATGAATTAAAGAGATAATTAGTTGGTGCTGGTTGTCCAGCACTCGTTCTTCACAACTGTTCTGTTATTGCAGTCTAACCTATGTGACTAGTCATGTCTTGAGTTCTACAAATTTCTATTTAAACAACCTACTCTACTGAAATCTTCCACAAGTATTCAGGTGTCAGTTCATCAGAGGTATTCAGTCACTAGCTGGGAAATGGCCAGTAGCTTTTCTGTAACATTCATTAGAGAAGAAACACCTTTAGAATCCCATGCCTCTGAGTGTGCTATTAAACCTCATACAGGAGGAAGAAGTCGTTTGAGAGCAGAGTGGCAGCTGGTTTGGGATGTTTGGGTGATGTGGGAATTCATGCAAGATGCAGGAAAGGTCAGTATTAGAGCTGAATGGAAATTGAAGACGTCTTGAAAAAAGAATTATTCACAACATAACCTACTCCCTCTTTTAGCCATTTTTTAGGAAAGCTATGACCAGATGTGAGAATGTTCACCCATTGATATTGAAAAAGATAGGGTCTTTACTGGCATTTGACATCATAACACAGCCAAAACTGACTGACTACGATACAATGCCATGAGGTCATCATACTAGTTACGCATAGTCAGAAAGGAAACGTCATTTCAAAAGGGAAAAAAGGCATTAATTTGTTACTAAGAGAAACAGACAATAGGCATAAGGAAGGCCTCTGGGCTCTTCAAGGAACATCCAACATAGCCTTATTAAGAACAGCATGAGTCTACTGGAATGGTCATTGTAGCTGATTTCAGGAGATGGGGAGATGGCTTTGGGTACTGCAAAGGTCAAAAGAGAATAAGTGGTTAATAAAAGGTGAGCAAGTATACTGTAAGCCTTGGATATCTGTTTTTCCCCTCTTTACTCTTAGGACAAAAGTTATCTATTATATTCAGCTACAAGCAGTAAAACCTGTCATGTACTGGAATGCAACGAGTGCTAGGTAGGAGTTCCCTTTAAAGGTTCCCTCCTACTTTCACAGGCAGCTTTGCTTGTGAAGGTGGTGGAGATGTTTAAAGGGAGTGGGTGGCCACCTACCATCTGAAAATGACAAGCAAAGCTGCCTGTGAAGGTGTGGGGAGAGGGATGGCCGCCTATGAGCTGAAAATGGCAGATGTACCATCTGACCCATTTAAATTCCATCCCAAGCTGGGGAACAGTTTAAATATAGCAGGAGATATGGCTGTTATTCTCAGCTGGTAAGTGGTAGCCCGCTCCCTTTAAATCCCTCCCCCACAACTTCACAGGCAGCTTTGCTTGTCATTCTCATCTGGTAGGTGGCAACACACTCCCTTTAAATCCTTCCCCCTATCTTCAGAAGCGAAGCTGCAGCTGTCATTGTCAGCTGATAGACAGCTGCCTGCTCTCTTTAAATGCTCCCCCTACCTTTGCAGACAGCTTTACCCCTGAAGGTTAGAGGGAACACACTTTAACAGGTGTGCCAAGATTTAAAGATTTAAAGCCCCCTCAAGTGGGCCTGAAGGCATTGGAATGTTGAGCACATGGCTGGAAGTACATGCACTCTTTTATATGTTACAGAGGTGTGAGAAAAACTAAGGTAACTTAAGGGACATATCTTTTGAATAGTCTGCATATTATTTTGAAATGGCTTTCCCCCTTTCAGTTGAGCACATGGGCTCAAGAAGTCACTCCCAGATGTAATTGCCCATCAGCACCTCATCTTTGCCACCCCACACAAAAGCAAGTCAAAAAGGGCAATTAATAAGTAATCATCAAACAACCTCCCCTTTCTCTTCTGATTTTACATTCTTCCCTTTTTGTTTATAGCAGATAATTGTGGACACATCTATTAATCTTTGTAACTCACTTTGTTCCGATTACATTTGTCTTCCCCTTCTTCTATCGGCTCCCCCTGCTGAGATCAGGAGTTTAAAATTCCTTCTGGCTATTAATTAAAAGCAAGCTCTCTGTTATAGTAAGTGTACTTGCCACAAATTAATAGCAGCTCTTCTTAATCAAATCTTATCTCCTCCAAATGCACATTGCGGGAGTTTGGTATCTTGGTCCACCAGGGCGTGAAATTTAATTTCCCCTACCCTACTTCCTCACTATTTGGGTCAGATAATAGAAAGGAAGAAAATAAACATCCCAACCCATATCGAGACAACTGTTTTTATGTTCAATGTGAACTCAAGTGCCACAGAAAAAGCAGGGGAGGGGGGAGGAGAGATGAAAACAGTCCCAGAATCATCTCCCCACAGACATGTTCTGTTTCTCAGCCATTTACCTCATTTAGACATAGTTTCAGCAGATGACCCTAACATTTCTGCATTATTTAAAGAGTAGAGAATGAGCAAGTGGGTTTTATATTTCCCAACCTGTGTATGGATTTCAGTAAGTAACAAGAACTTTCCTCTTCTGGAGAGATCACACATATTTGCCACATATTAAGTTCAAATACATTCACGTGCAGAAATTTAGTGTCTTTAGTCTATTAAACATGCCACAACTATCAATTAGTCCAGTTGTTTCCTGCTTTGCATGATATGTGGCTTCTCATGTGAGGTAAGGACTAGGGGTGTGCATCCTGTTTAACCAAGTCAACCTCCCCCTCTCCAACAAATAAATGCCTTATTAATTTCCATTTGGTATTTTTAAATAAAGCCTGGATTCTACAGATTCAGCTATTGGATCACTAAAGCCAAATTTATTTGGCTTTATGATTTGCTTTGATTCAGGTTTCCTGAATTGCTGCTGGTGCTGGGGAGAGAGGCGTTTAAAGGGAAAGAGAAACAAACTTACCTTTCAGCTCTCTCTTCTCTAGGGGTCTTTCTCGTCTTTTGCTCTGGTTTGTAGGAGGGAGGGGGAAGAGGCATCTTTGTTGACCAATGGCAAAAGCCCCTTTGGGGGAGCTAGAGGTAACCACTGCAATACATTTTGCATTGGCCTTGCAATAGTATCTGAAGGTTATGACCTTGTTGCTGGTTTCAGCTGTGGACTCAAACATAACAACCTTGCTTTCTCCAGCCATTTCCCAGATAACAGAAGGGGTGAGGGGATTTGAGGGGGGGGAAGGTTTGGGGAAAAACTGCTTTTTGAAACTTAGGGATTCTTTTGAGGAGAAGCTCCTGCACATGTACCAGACCGCTAAAGAGATTTAGGTTCAATTTCCCATTGGTTTTAATGGCTCCCTAAGCTATGATGGAGCCAAAAAAAATCAACTCTTCTTCTTCAGTAAGTATACTGAATACTAGCAGTAGAGGTAGGGCTCTGGATAGGCCCAGTTTTGCTGAACCTCAGAAGTATATTGGCTGTTGCCTCCTTTGCCTCCTGTAGGAACAAGTCCAGACTTTGGTTGATTCCACATGGCGATGGCTATGCCATGCCACTGCTGGTGCTGCTCCTCCACTTCCTGTATCCCCATGGGGGACACATTTTGGCACCAGATGCTGTTCGCATCAAATTTCTATGTCCTGAAGGATTCAGCTGGGGTGGAATGGTTCCACCATGGTTCCTGTTTTGTAAGAAGATGGGACTGAGTGACAACGCAATTCCAACTTCCTCAAAAAAAAAAAAATTACGGAGCCGAGTGGGGCATTTTCTGTCTCAACTGGGCCTCCATAGGTTAAGGTGACCAGAATTTTGGGGCTGGAAGGTGGGATGCGCTGCTGCCGAACAGCAGCGAAGTGTGTGCGGCTCAGCAGTGGTGCGTGTGGTAGCGGCACGGTGCGTTCAGTAGGGTGGCAGTGCCCACCCTCCCTCCCTGGCCTCACCTCGCTTCCCACACGCCTTTCCGTCAAGCCTCCCATGTGCCTGCGCGCCTTTTGTGTGACTGCGTGGTGTTGGCTCCGGATGGCTGGCTGCTGGCGGGACAACTTGAGGACCCAGGTGGGACCCAGGACTAAGACCAGGGAAGCGGGTGTGTCCTGGGATTTCGGGACAGATGGGCAACTTACCATAGGTGGGGGAGAAGCTGGGCCTGTGTTCCCTTCCTGCAGGGCAACAGAGGGCCTGATCCATGCCAGGCCCGGGATGGGGCTGGGACAGTGCGATGTTGTGTGGCTGTGGAAATTGGCTCCACAGCCATATGGGCACCAGCTCAGCCTTTTGCACCCATGCAGAACTGGCCTTGAGGGACTAGTGCCATGGCAGGGGCTCAAATCAGACCCAATTGTCATCAGCACTTAGGCCCTCCTGAAGGGTCTCTTGGGGTTTCTTCATCTCACAGCCCTGCTGCTTTGTGTGGGCTTGGTACTTTGAGTGAGTTAGGGACAGTTTGCAATGATACTCTCAGAGGCTCCTTCAGAGGTTAGAACCCAGTAAGGCATTACTGTGTTGATGACATGAGAACTGGGGATGAGTGGACTCCATATCATTCCATTAGTCAATTCTGGAATACTGAAAATGGATTTGTGCATGTGCCATCATCCTTTGCCTGCTACACCCTTTGCAATCTTCTTTAAAGATTGTTTTTCTCCACCAGTGATCCAGTATGAAATAATAATAATAATAATAATAATAATAATAATAATAATAATAATAATAAGTAGTAGTAGTAGTAGTAGTAGTAGTAGTAGTAGTAGTAGTAGTAGTAAAGGAGAAGGGGGAAAACTCATCTCTGAAACAAGCAACTATATTTCCTTCTTATGTGTTTGTGTATGTGTGTACACATATACTGCCTCGCTATTTCCCTGTTTCAGTGTAAAATGTATTTTAATTATGAAATAATACAATGCATAATAACATTATAGTCACATAGTAATCTTTCAAAAAAAATTAAAACATTGGAACTGCTACCTCAAAGTAGTAGAGCCTGATGTACTAAAACCACTGCTCGGTGAAACTCCTACCTAATAGTAGGAAAGACTGAAATTTGATAATTGGAAGTTCAGCAGGCCAGATGATCCCATTCGAAAGAATGTTACAGAAAACCCCAAAGGTCCCTCAAAGATCATCTACCACTTACCATCAAGAATCCCTAGATCTTGAGCCATCCCTGGCCGTGTCATTTTTCTATTGCCAACTGGGAGAGGGCTGCACTGCCTGCCAGCTGGAGTAGCTTCCGTGTAAAAGGGCAAAGTCATTTCTGGCCTTGCCCATTTTCAGGGTAAGAGCAGCTACAATGATATTTATAATATTATTTATGTTTTCATTTATGAAGAACATCAAACATTAGACTCAATACAATAATTAAGCTTAAACAAAACAAAACACCCCCTGCTTGCAGGTTTGTAATCCAAAGAAACACTGAGATTATTAGGAAAGGAGAAGGGGCACAAAAGGGATTTCAGAGAGAATGAATTCCAGAGAAAGAAGATGGCAAGAGAGAAAGGATAGAGACAGGAAAACTGACAGAATAACCTGAGACTCAGAAGAGGGAAGAGAATCACTATAGCAGAGATGACAGAAAGACAAACAAAGGAAGAGAAAAGAGATAGGAGTGGTGAGATTTGAAAACAAAAGGCAGTAACTTAAGCTGGATCTGATAAAGAAATGGGAACCAGAAAAGGGAATGTAACAATGGAGAGACATGGGCAAAGTAAGATACAGGTGAAAAAGATCAGATGAGCAGCAGCAGAAGAGAGAGAATGAAGCTGAATAAAACAGAGCTAGAGCAAATGAAGTGCATATGCTGGGGGATGGGCAAGGAGAGAGAGCCCACAATTTAGGTTCTCATCCAACTGTCACAGCTGTCTTCTCTCTGCTGCCACTGCCACTGGCTGTCCATGAAAGAAGTCTCATTTAAAGGCAATAGAAGCAGGCCCATTTTGAACCATCTGTTTTCCAGATTTGCCCTTTATCAAATCTTATGTTCCCTCATAACTGGCCAGTAATGTTGGAGATAGGACAAGAATGGAAAGGGAGGGAAAAGGCACTTGGATTTCTTGCCCATTCTCCACCAAGTGTAGGACTTCACATTGTTCAATGTGCAGCAAGCAAATCAGTCAAGCATGGCAGGGTCTTGAAGGAGAAGAACGAAACACATTCACCCACATTTTAGCAGTATGTAGAATGTTTGTAGTAACTCAAATAAAACAGGAATTATTAGAGTTCAAGGATGCCAATAGGAAATTATTAAGAATGATCAAAGACCAGGGGAAGAAAGTTTTTATGCCCAAGTGCCACAAAGAAGAATAATGTTTACCACTTATTTGCAACAGCTCAGGCTGCACTTGATCAGAAACAAGAGGAGCAAGCTGAGCCCCACTGGTGCTGCCACAAACCCAGAGGTTAACTTCAAATCCAGTGGCACGGGTCTTATGTATTATAACAGGCATAATTCATGCCCATTACATTCTCTCCCTCTGCCAGTTTGTCATGCCCACTGCTGCACCGCTGGCTGAGCCATCAGAGGGTGCTCCAGAGGCTGCAGCTGATCCTGATCCCTTACTTGGGCCCAGTGCTCTCCAAGCACCACCTGGAGATCTGACCAGTGAAGATGAGGCTGGGGATCAGGACCAGCCCAATGCCCCAGAAGATGAGCAACCTGGTCGTAGCCAGACCGGCGCTAAGGCTGAGGTGCCCACATATGCCTGAAGACTCACCAGATCAGCACTGCTAGTCCCAGGCAAAGACCCCAGCGAGTCCCATACACCAGCATTAAAAGAGGCAATCTACTCTGACAGCTGTCAGGAGATCAGCATGCCTGGCAGCTCGCTGTCAGGTTAGATGGGGCTCAGCTATACCTCTTTCTTCTGATGAGGACTAGGACCAACTGCAAGCCAGCTGAGGGCTGCCCCACCGAGCTTGGCTGTATTTCAGAAGGGCCTTGAAGCAACATCCTTTGTGGGTGTAATACATGCGTTATCTACCTGTCTTCTCAGGCAACTCCTTATTCTGTTTACTACGGTGAAGCTCTGCCTGCCTGACTTCTGACATTGGCCTGACTCCTGACTACACTCCCAGCTCCAGACACTTGGCTTTCAGTTCCTGACTATGCTCCCAGTTCTAGACTTATGGCTTGGATCCTGACTACCTCCCTGGTTTCTGACCATGGTTTGGCTTTGGCTGTATCTCTGGTTCCTGACCTGGGCTCAGCTTGACTTTGCTCCCTGCTCTGCCTACTGTGTGAACTGTCTCTCTGGCTCCTGACCCCTGTACTGGACTCTGGTGTCTGGCTTGCGCACCACTGCTTTGGCACAACACCCCAGCTGAGTAGGTGTGGCCCTGTAGGACAGCACACAGTGCCTCAGAAGCTTACATCAGTAAGTTGGAACTGATCCTTATAGTATGGAGATTATTCTGGGTGAACTCCATGCCCCCCTAGAGGTTGGCAACTCTAATTCATGTATAGTTTGTTACACAAGACCACTGCAGCTCTGATCAGTACCAGGTTCTTGCAGACTTCTTACATCATATAAAAATAGTAGCTGCTTGTCCATGGTGGTCAGACTCACATCCCATTTGCCCCCCCCACCCCAGAACAGCTCAAAGGGGAAGAAATGGTAATTAATGCTAAAGAATGAGAGAGTAGAAACGAGGAAAATCCAGTTGCATTTCATTATTTATTTACATAAATTATTTTAAAGGCTAACAACATATATTTCAATATAAGCTTTCAAGTCAAAGCCCACTGTGTGAGATAAATATGTGAAGGAAAATGGTTCTAATAAATCTAATGGGAAGATTGTATATGTGTGGGGGAGGATTCAAGGCTTGATGTGAATTAGTTTATGAACCATTCAAGAGTAAATATCAATATAAGAAGAAAAGGTAAATCCAAAGACAGAAGATTAAGTGGAAGAAGATTAAATACCACTAATAAAGAAACACATCACTAAGAAAGATAAAAATGAAATCAAGAAAGCACATGTTCACCAAAACTCAAAGAGCACAACAAATGGAATGATCAATTGTAACAAAACTCCATGGTAAGCTAAGCAGAAGAACAAAATATTGACCACATGTTTTAGTAAATCGTACATTAAATCTGTACTAGAGTCAATGAAATTACAAGAACCAAAACTAGAATGAAAGGAAAGAATCTAACAGTAAGTTGAAAGAAAGAACACTAAGAGGCAAAGTAAATGTGACAGTGGCCAAAGGCCCATCCCATGACTGCTGTTATACTTTTAGGAGCAGATGTACTTTTTTTTTTAATCACAATGAGGCTGCCATCTGAATTAGGCAACCAATGCAGCACCCCCAGGAGCTCTTGTCACCCTTACACACACACACACACACACACACACACACCAGTGTCTTTTCAAGCATTGATATAGACATGGATTAAGAACTTGCATCATCATTCATTTTTCTAAAAAAAAAAAGCCCTACAACTACTAAAAAGGCAGTGTGGATGTGTGGCGGACATCATGTTTTGGTTTGGCTCTGCTACTTCAGACCAATACCGCTATCCACTTGAATTTATGATATTTGGCTATTAAGCAAAACCTTTTTTCAAACTCCTGACATGTTAATGATGACTTTTTTCCTTCTCTGCATCACCCATTTTGTCTACAAAATGAAAAAACAGGCAGTTATGAATAAATATCCTAACAGAATAAGAGAGAACCTGTCCCAGGCTATCAAAATCAGGTTGGTATTATATGCATAGAATTTTGTTTTGGTTGAAATATTGGTTGAGTTGGTTGAAATATTGAAAACTTCTAGGATAAGTTTCAAAATCATAGGAGGAAACAAATACCGATGAAAGGTCTACTTTGAAAACGGTACAAAATCTAGAGTCCGTTCTGGTTGTTTCATTTATCATTAAAATAGAGATTGTATAAATATATTGTTAACTGATTTTGATAGCCTGGGACAGATTCTCTCCTTTTCTGTCACCCATTTTGTCAGCATCTATTGAAATCCTGACCCGGATGAAGTCCACAACAAACCTCTCCTTGACTTCAACCATGAGTGATCCTGTGAGTTCCCTTTCATTGGCAAACAGCCTAGTCATAATGGGTCAGATATCTGGATACATTTAATCCTTGAAAATCTTAATTGAAAATGCCACAACCAAGGGAGAGAAATATGACCCTCATTATATATAACAGAAAACAAAGTAATGAGAAATTAAATCACCATTCCAGGTCCATAACAAGGAAAAAGTGGGCTTCAAATCAAGTTCCAGTCAACTTCCAGATAAAATTTCTTCTCTAGAAATCTATATCAATTAACATGTTTCCAAGACGGATGCTTATAAAAGCAATATAGAGATGGGTTCTCGTAAAAGCAATATATGTACCAAAATCCGTGACTATTAATGTATGGAGTGGGACTGCATTCTTTCAGCTTCATTTAGCCTGTTCGATGCACCCCCATCCCTGACTTACCTGACTTATTTCAACTTATCTGGCCATATGAAGCCATGCTAGACTTTTGTAATGCACTATACATGGATCAGCCCTTAAAATAAACTTGGAAACTCCAGTTAGTATAGAATGCTGCATCCTAGCACATATTGGGAGCTAGGCAGAGTATGCCTGTTACCTAATTTCTGGTCAATTGATTATTCTTTATTTTATGATGTTATTATAAAATTTTATAATCTGCCTTGAGTTTCAGTGAGAAAGGTCAGTGGTAAATGAATTAAATTAAATTAACCATATCCTCAATAGGTTAGCCTGAATTAGGTTAGCCTACAGTGGAAAGCATCTGGGTGAAAATAAGCGAGGGGAAAACAAACAGTGTGGTGGTTGGTGTCTGCTACCGACCGCCTGACCAACGAGAGGATGTGGATGCTGCACTTTGTGAGCAGCTTGAGAAAATATCCAAGGGGCAGGACCTTGTCATCATGGGTGACTTCAATTTCCCAGATGTGTGCTGGGAAATAAACTCTGCGAAGCGTCCTCAGTCATGCAAGTTTCTGACCTGCCTGGCTGACAATTTCATTTATCAAATGGTAGATGAACCCACAAGAGGTTCAGCCATACTGGACTTAATACTGACCAACAGGCAAGAGTTGGTGGATGAGGTGAAGGAGGTGGGGACCCTAGGGGGAAGTGACCATGTCCTCATAGAATTCCTTTTGAGATGGGGAGCCAAGGAAGCTTGTAGCCAGACGTGGATGTTGGATTTTCGTAGGGCAAACTTTAATAAACTCAGAGACATGATGAGTTTCATACCATGGACGAGAATGCTGGAAGGTAAGGGAGCATGTGAAGGGTGGGCGCTACTCAAACAAGAGCTATTGCATGCTCAATCAATGACTATTCCAGAAATACGAAAACACTGCAGGAGCTCTAAGAAGCCTATTTGGATGAACAGAGAACTTCAAGAGGAACTAAGAAAGAAAAGGAAAATGTTCAGGAAATGGAGGGAAGGACAGAGCTCTAAAGAAGAGTACCTACAGGTTACTAGGCACTGTAGATCAATCATCAGAAAGGCCAAAGCTGAGAGTGAGCTAAGATTGGCCAGGGAAGCCCACTATAACAAGAAAAGATTTTTCAGTTACGTGAGGAGCAAACGTAAAGTAAAGGAGGCAATAGGCCCGCTGTTGGGTGCGGATGGACAAACTCTAACGAAAGATGCAGAGAAAGCAGAAAGGCTTAGTGCCTATTTTACATCTGTTTTTTCCCACAGGTCAAAGTGTTTAGGCACATCTAGAGATGGCTGTAGCCAAAGGATAGTGTCTGGGTGGCAGGTTAACATGGATAAAGAGGTTGTCGAGAGGCATTTAGCTGCACTGGATGAGTTCAAATCCCCTGGTCCAGATGAAATGCACCTGAGAGTACTCAAAGAACTTTCCAGAGAACTTGCACAGCCCTTGTCCATCATCTTCGGAACCTCTTTAAGGACTGGAGATGTCCCGGAGGACTGGAAAAGAGCAAACGTTATTCCGATCTTCAAAAAAGGGAGGAAGGATGACCCGGGAAACTACAGACCAGTGAGTCTGACCTCTGTTGTGGGGAAGATAATGGAGCAGATATTAAAGGGAGCGATCTGCAAACATCTGGAGGACAATTTGGTGATCCAAGGAAGTCAGTATGGATTTGTCTCCAACAGGTCCTGCCAGACTAACCTAGTTTCCTTTTTTGACCAAGTAACAGGTTTGCTGGATCGGGGAAATTTGGTTGATGTCATTTACATGGATTTTAGTAAAGCTTTTGACAAGGTTCCCCATGATGTTCTGATGGATAAGTTGAAGGACTGCAATCTGGATTTTCAGATCGTTAGGTGGATAGGGAATTGGTTAGAGAACCGCACTCAAAGAGTTGTTGTCAATGGTGTTTCATCAGACTGGAGAGAGGTGAGTAGCAGGGTACCTCAGGGTTCGGTGCTCGGCCCGGTACTTTTTAACATATTTATTAATGATCTAGATGAGGGGGTGGAGGGACTACTCATCAAGTTTGCAGATGACACCAAATTGGGAGGACTGGCAAATACTCCAGAAGATAGAGACAGAGTTCAACGAGATCTGAACACAATGGAAAAATGGGCAAATGAGAACAAGATGCAATTTAATAAAGATAAGTGTAAAGTTCTGCATCTGGGTCAGAAAAATGAAAAGCATGCCTACTGGATGGGGGATACGCTTCTAGGTAGCACTGTGTGTGAACGAGACCTTGGGGTACTTGTGGATTGTAAACTAAACATGAGCAGGCAGTGTGATGCAGCGGTAAAAAAGGCAAATGCCATTTTGGGCTGTATCAACAGAGGCATCACATCAAAATCACAAGATGTCATAGTCCAATTGTATACGGCACTGGTCAGACCACACCTGGAGTACTGTGTGCAGTTCTGGAAGCCTCACTTCAAGAAGGATATGGATAAAATTGAAAGGGTACAGAGGAGAGCGACGAAGATGATCTGGGGCCAAGGGACCAAGCCCTATGAAGATAGGTTGAGGAACTTGGGAATGTTCAGCCTGGAGAAAAGGAGGTTGAGAGGGGACATGATAGCCCTCTTTAAGTATTTGAAAGGTTGTCACTTGGAGGAGGGCAGGATGCTGTTTCTGCTGGCTGCAGAGGAAAGGACACGCAGTAATGGGTTTAAACTTCAAGTACAACGATATAGGCTAGTTATCAGGAAAAAGTTTTTCACAGTCAGAGTAGTTCAGCAGTGGAATAGGCTGCCTAAGGAGGTGGTGAGCGCCCCCTCACTGGCAGTCTTCAAACAAAGGTTGGATACACACTTTTCTTGGATGCTTTAGGATGCTTAGGGCTAATCCTGCGTTGAGCAGGGGGTTGGACTAGATGGCCTGTATGGCCCCTTCCAACTCTATGATTCTATGATTCTATGATTCTATGATTCTATGATTCTATGAATTCTATGTGAACTCAATATATTCCCCAGAACATTTGTTCAAACAATGGTCTTCAGCCCATAAGTTGGGACTCTCAGGTGGGTCACAAAGTTCATCCTGTTAGGTTATGAGTCCCTGATGAACCACTATACTTTTACTGCCTTTTGGAAGCATCTCATGCTTGAGCACAAGCATAGAGAAAATGTGCCACACATGTGTGCACACACTGAGAGTGCAAAAACAAAACAAAACAAGTTTAGTGTAAATATATGCTGATGTGATTTGAACTGATACTGGCAATGACTAATCAGGAAAGAATGAGAATTACACAGAGCTGGAAGAGATCATAGAGGACTATCCAGTCCAGCCTCCCACCTTCTCGGGGACTTAAAAAACACACACTCCTGACAGATGCTCATCCACTTCCAACTTCCTCCAAATCAGCATATTACATCTATGAAGAGCTCTCACCATCAGAAAATGCTTTCTAATATTTAAGTGGAATGTCCTTTCCCATAATTTGAACCCACTGCTCCTAGTCCTTGCCACTGAAGCTGCAGCAAACAAGTTGACCCCCGCTTCAACATTTACATTTTATGCAACTAAACTCATATTACCCCTACCCCTCCTCTTCTGCAAGCGGCACATACCCAACTCTCTCAACCTCTCTTCACAAGACATGAATTCCAACCCTTCAACCATCCTAGTCACCCTTCTCTGAACATGTTCCAACTTGCTGATAGCCTTCTTGAACAGCGGCACCCAGAACTGCACAGAAATAGGCCATATGGGGTCTAAACAATGTATTATCACTTTCCTTGCTCTAGATTCTATGCTCCTAGCAGTGCAACCTAATATCATATTAACCTCTTACGGGTTATGTCATTTTTTCCTATTTAGTCATTGCCAGTATCAGTTCAAATCATGAATGAAAATGTTCAACAATACTGGCCCTCGCTAAAGAACTCTGTGGTACACTGCTAGTCACCTCCCTCCACGATGAAGATGAACCAGACAGCCAATTACAAATCCATT
The DNA here is from genome assembly GCF_049243985.1 of Paroedura picta. Lineage (NCBI taxonomy): Eukaryota > Metazoa > Chordata > Lepidosauria > Squamata > Gekkonidae > Paroedura > Paroedura picta. The sequence continues at coordinate 140,637,988 of NC_135371.1, read as the reverse complement.
TTGTTGACTAAATTTTCTCATAAGAATATTGGGGGGGGGGGAGGCTTATCAAAGGCCTTACTAAAATCAAGATATATTATATCCTCCTCATTTCCTTCATCTACTAAACTAATCACTCTATCAAAAAGAAAAAGAAATAAGATTAGTCTGGTGGGACTTATCCCAGAGAAATCCATGTTGACTTTTATTAAACACCACCATATCATCATATCATAAAATGGGAATTTTCCAAAAGTATAAAGCAATAAAGAAATGTTGCTACTTCCCTTAAAGCGCAGCCTTCCTAAAACAAAGAGTACTTCTAATTTGAATTCCCCTTGTATATTAGTAGTGTTTGTCAACTGATTACAAGAAATACCACCAGGACCCATTATGCATGGGGGAATAACGCACATTCGGGGTGGAACGCGGAAGAAAGCGCAGCTTCCAGGTGACCGGGGCGCAACCAGAAGCGGTGCCGGGATCGCCACGTGCATAATCGGTTACTCTTGGTTTTGCCGCCATCGCACCCCGTCCCGTGCATAACCGGTGTGCTTCGCATCTTCCCCCTCTGCATTTTCCATGTGACCCGAAATCGCCGTTTCGGCGGCTGTGCATAATGGGCCCAGGAGAGAAAGAGGGGAGCAAGCATGGGTTCATCAGACTTGGAAGCAAACTATCAAGACATTATGGCAGAATCAAGTTTTGCATTACATTTTACTGGCCATTGAAATGTCGTATTTCTACTGAGTTACTTGTGAGTCTTCCTGTTCTCAAGGTTATTTATGCATAAGTGATTGATGGGCCTAGCTGGAAAGGCCTAGTTGTCTTGGTAAGCTAACCTGCACCGCATTTCCTTCCTGGAAACTGGGACCCCATGTACGGTGCAGCCATCTGTTAAGCCTGGTGCACAACATGCTCACCTTGCCTGTTGAAATGGATCTGTCTAGAAGCTGACAGCCTCACACTGAGAGCCATCAGGCAGCAAATAGAAAGCACAATGAGGGCGAACAAGGCATTGCCAAGGTTACTAGCACCAAAGTCCCCATTTGGCAACAAGGACATTTAGCCTTTCCTTCACCTTCCATCTCAGAACACAGTGCTATGAACCCCCTGAACATTCTTAAGGAATGTCCTTCCTGTAGTCTTTAAGTAGTGACTGGACTGATACTTATCATGGAAGCTTTAGGCTGATCGTGCATTGGACTAGATGGCCTGTATGTCCTCTTCCAACTCTATAATTCCATGATTCCTACTTCCTCTCCTTCTAATGCCATTCTATATGTAGAGTGAAGTCAAATAAACTTCAGAGAAATTGTATTCTCCCCCCCCCCTCCCTATTTTGAAGGCTGAGGGTAAATTATAACATTTGCTTTCTAATACTTGGTTAAGAGACTGTGACATACCAAAAGGCTACCCAACGAGCAGGAATATAAATGCAAGTCATCTTTATCCACGACAAGCACTCTTTTTCATATGAAAATGCAGGGACAGAGAAGGTCAGCTGTTGGGATGTCAAAAACTGGTACAAGTGGTTGATGATTTATAAACTGTTGTGAAGTACCCTGGGCCCTCTGGGGAAAGGTGGTTTACAAATGGAAAAATAAATAAAAATAAACAATATTTATACAATTTCTAACACACATTTAAAGGGAGAGTCCAGATCTTTAAAATGAGAAGGAAATAGACTAGGGAAAGGAAGGAAGAACCAAAGGAAGTAATGTTTGTATGACCCATTAATAGTGTTGGCTGATATTTTGGACAACAATATATAAAGGTCCTCTTGTGGTCAAGATTAGTAGTCAGCAAAACAGGTCCATTGCAAATTAGAGGCCTACTGAGATCATATTCATTATTTTTTATGAAGAGAGCTGTAGGGTGTGCTCGCATTTCAGACAACACAAACCCATCCCAACTTTGCATCTACCGTCCTAACATATGCATCCTATGCCAGTACCCAGCTGTCTTTGTGAATTCTCTAGCTTAAATACTATTCAGATAATGGAAATGATACTATCAGATGAGGAGGCAAAATGGTGACTAACAATTTATTTCTGGATGGTGCTATTTCACTGTAGTCTGCCACGGCAGACGGTTGTAGCAAAATTCCATAGGAGTACCTTTAAAACTTAAAAAAAATCAGCACGAGTCTGATCTTCCCTCATCCGACACATAGGAGTGTGCATCTGTTATATCTGGCTAAGTATACAACACAATAAATGGAAACAAATCTGACATTAAAAGTGACAATGTTCAGAAACCAGTGGGTGAACATTTTAACCTTTCAGGAATTAGTGTTGCAGATCTAAAAGTTACTTTTCTCCTGCAAAAGAACTTCACTGATAGGATCCAACATGCTGAATCACCATTCATTCCCAGACTGAAGATAAGTCCCCCTCCTGTGCTACTTTACAGGGACTTCTGGTTCCTAGCTTACTATGGATGCCAATATCTCACGTGGGTGTGCTCAAACAAAGCATGTGTGCATGTGTTTGGACTGTTAACTCGTGTGTGTTTGCAGCATTTTTCAAAGATGTAATCATTCCTACTGTTCTACTGTATTCTTGTCAGAACGGAAAACTTCAGAGTACAAAACAGCCCACCTTTGAGGCAGCCTAGCAGCTTAAAGGAACACTCTTCCTCGCAGGACAAGGTGGCCAAGTCCCACGCAGCAACATATGGCTATAAAATCACCTTCCAGCCCCAGCTCTCTGCTTGCAGTCATATGACAGTATCTGATCAGATTTGGGATTTCCTACATGGGTTAATCGGATTGCAAGAGGGTGATAACTGGATTAGGCAGAAGGTTTCCAAAGTGAGAGAGGCATGAGCATGAGGTAGCTGCTAAAGCAGTACAGAGGTCCCTAGACATGTGTTTTTCTAGCTTGCCACACATTTCATTTATTCAGAACTCAGAGGGAAGACAGTATTCTCAAGGGCAGGATGGCTATGATCTATTTCTCTACCCCAAAGCATACGAACATGGTATGACAGGCTAATTCTTTAAAGGCCAAATCAATGGACTTTGGGTATGTGCTGCTTTATACCCTAATTTTTTTTTAAATTCTGGGTTGAGTAATGTCTGGTGTTAATGTTGCAGACTTGGTGAGTGGCAGTGGATAAAAAATTCAAAACTACAGTCCTAGAAAATGATGATTCTCAAACAATTCTGGTTTTCACTTTCTCTCAAAAACACCCCTGACCTGTTTCTCTATCTTTTCTTCTTTCTACTCTCCTCCACAAATCAGGAATTTTGTTTTTGTATTTTCAGTAGGCTACTCCTATTTTTCCATCTACACTTCCCATATCACCAAATCCAGTCAAATCACTGCTTCTAAGGATATTTTGACAAGTTATGAGGCAATTGGATTTGGGGAAAAATTAATGTTTGTTGCATTAACACTTGTCATGTTTAGGTATACACCTAAAATATTTTGAGATTCCCAACTGAATACAATCTTGTCTCCTGGTGGTATTTCCCATTAGCCCATTGCCTTCATGCCAGTTTTCACCCAGAGGTAACTGCAGCTTCAGATATTTCTAACATTGCTTTTAAACATATACAGAATTACTTCCATAAGCATAAAAATCCTTGTATGCATCTTTGAAAGATGATCATGAAATTTTTACCATGGGAATATGGAAGTACTGGAATACCAAACTGAATATTTAAACAGAAAACAGCCTGGCAAGACATGGTGTTTAATTTGATTTAATTTGATTTATTTGATTTATAAAGCTGCCCCTCTCAGCATGGCTCTCTTGGGGCAGTGTACAACAATTTAAAGACCAGTAATACAACAAAACAAGATAACATTTAAAACCATCCCAGGACTGCAGTTGGCATCCTTATAATTCCTGGCTTGATCCAAATGATTGTTTATTTAGGATATTAGAGGTGTGGGAGGGGCTTCTAGACATTATTTGTATAATGATATACAATTTCTTTTAGACTTTAGCTTATAAATAATTTTTAAAAAATATTAGAAGTGTAGAATCATAGAGTCAGAAGTTGCCATGCAGGTCATCTAGTACAACCTCCTGCTCAATGCTGAATCAGCCTAAAGCATCATGATAAGTAGTTGTCCAGCTGTTGCTTAAAGACATTGGAGAAGGGGAGATCACCATCTCCTTAGGCAGTTGATTCCACTGCTGACTGTGAAATCCCCCCTTCCCCCGGATATCTAGCTGATATTGTTCTACACATATTTTACTGCAGGTCCTAGCCACTACTGCAAAGAAGAGCCATTCCCTGCCCTACTCCAAGTGACAACCTTTCAAATATTTAAAGACAGCAATTGTGTCCCCTCTCATCCTCCTCTTCTCCAGGCTGAACATTTGCAAGTCCTTCAGCCTTTCCTCATAGGGCTTGGTACCCAGGCCCTGGATCTTCCTCATCACTCTCCTCTATACCCTCTCAATTTTGTCCTCATCCTTTTCCAAGTAAGGCCTCCAGAACTGCACACATACAATACTCCAGATACGGTCTGACCAATGTGTGATCTGTTGATATAGCCCAAGATTGCATTTGACTTCTTAACTGCCACATTACACTGTCTGCTCATAGCTTACAAATATCCCAAGATCACACTGCTCCCAGAAGTGTATCTCCCATCCAGTATGCAGGCTTCTCATTTTTGTGTCCCAGATGTAGCACTCTGCACTTCTCCTTATTGAATTGCATCTTGTTCTCATTTGCCCACCTTTCCAGCATGTGCTGATCTTGTTGAACTCTATCTTCTAGGGCAGCAGTCCGCAACCTTTTTGAGGTTGCGGCCCGTTGCCAAGGGGTGGGAGGAGAGGGCGGCCCGGGGGCCATGTGCATATGCAGCAGCCTTGCGCAAATGTGCATGTGTGGACCTGTCACTCATGCACGTTTGTGCCCAGTGGTTGCACAAATGCGCGCACACGGCAGTTTCGCACATGTGCACATGCACAGGGCAACCGTGCATGCACGTTTGCACTCCCGGCAAACGTGCATGTGCAGCGGCTCTGTGCATGCGTAAAACTGCCACGTGTGCACGTTTGTGCCCCTGCTGGGCACAAACACGCATGCGTGGCAGGTCCACGCATGCGCGTTTGTACTGCCGGCATGCTGGTGGCTGTGCTTCCCTCTTTCCCCCCTCCCGCAGCAAGAAGCTTGTGGGGCCGCGAGCTAATTGGCCACTTCGGCGGCCAATTTGCTTGCGGCCTCGCGAGCTTCTCACTGCCCGCTGCCCGCTGCCAAGGCTCTCACGGCCCGGTGCCGGGCCACAGACCGGGGGTTGATGACTCCCGTTCTAGGGGTGTTTGCTACCGCTCCCAATTTGCAAATTTAATTAGTCCCTCTACTGCATTTTTAATTAGTCCCTCTACTGCAAATTTAATTAGTCCCTCTACTGTTATCTGCAAATTTAATTAGTTCCTCTACTGCCTTATCCAGATAATTGATAAAAATGCTGAAAAAATACCAGACCAAGAACTTCCTTAGCCCCCTCCATCTCAAATGGAATTCTAGGACCACATGGTCACTCTCCCCCAGGTTCCCCACCTCCCTCACCCCATCCACCGGCTTTTGCCTGTTGGTCAGTGTTAAGTTGAGTATGGCCAAACCTCCATGTAGGTTCTTCTACCACTTCATAAATGAAATTGTTGGCCAGGTCAGGTCAGAAAGTTGCACATCTCTGGAAACTTAGAAGAGTTTGTTTCCCAGCACACATCAGGGAAATTGAGGTCACCCATAATTACAAAGTCTTGTTGCCTGGATATTCTATCAAACTACTCAAGGAGGGCAGCATCCACACCCTCACCCTGCTCAGGTGGCCCGTAGCAGATGGCAAATATCTCTTCAGGAGTGGAAAACTACAATGATGTCACACATTGAAATATAAACTCAAGCCCCCGCTCCTCTTCCAGGCCCTATGAAACCCCTCTGAAGTTTTAAAGCCTAATCTTCAGTGTCAGTGATGTCTCACTAGAGGGGACATGGCCTGGCTAAACTTCTGCTCCTTCGTTCCATTATGCTGCCTTAAAAATTTGACCTCCTGCCTACCATGAATTGCTCCTGTTTGTTCCTAGCCTTGATTTCAGCTGTTACTTTTGGAATATGACCTCCCACTTCTCTTGGATTACACAGCTTGCCTGTGGCCATTCTCCTTTTTAGTATTCTGGATTGCTTTAAAGGATATCGCTTTGCCTCTGGTCATGTCAAACTGACAGTTGGTTCCTCCATGTTACAGAAAACCAAATCTCTGTTGCATGACCCCAATAGGCTAGATGGCTAAAACTGTTAATGGGAACAATGGAGATTTCTGAATGCTTCACATAAATACTATGAATTGGGGAGAACAGAATATGCAGAGTGTGCCGAATTCAACCCAAGTAAGAGAGATGGCAGCTTTTACTATGGTCCAGTTAACACTGTTGTGACTAGCTCTACCCCACATCCAGGTTGACAAAGCAGATGAAAAAATCACTCTAGCAACAAGAAACTTGGAAAGATATCTAAGAGGGCAGTAGGTAGGCCTGCATTCTCCATAAGCCTGATACAGTGAACTGTGGTGCTAGTGCCTGATCACAAACTAGCATTTGGCTAGGTGTTTAAGGCTAGTTGCTGCTGCTGCTTCATCCTCATCAGAATCAAATGCATTTTGCATGCTGAATCCAAGCAATACAAGGTGCAACACTGTATGTTAACTCTAGCAAAGGATATTTACAAACGTTTCTTCTACATTAGAACCTAAGTTTCTACTAGTTTCAGGGCAAATTCAAAGAACATTTTTCCCCAAATGTTAAATGATTTTCCAGAAACTTGTCTATATGGTGAATATCTTTTGAGCTTACACATATATGAATACTTATTTATTGATTTCTATGTCGCCACGCCCAGATCAGCTAGCCTGTGGCAACTTACAACATAACATAAAACAATAATATCAAAGATATAACATTAAAACCCCACTCCCATCCTCCCCAACCACACTCTGAAACCCATTCTCTTACCAAACTGACAAATTGCTGCCATATGTGCCCGGGAAAGATGTAATAAAAACAATGTACCAGAAGGCACTGGAGGAGGGACCGGATCTTCCATATCCTGGCCTCAACAAAATGCCTGGTGGAAGAGTTTCATCTTACAGGCTCTGCGCAACTGGAGAATTTCTATCAGATCCTCAGCTCTTCCAGGAGCTCGTTCCACCAGGCAGGGGCCAGCCAGTCCTTGGGCCTGCAAGCAATTTTGAAATTCTGACACAGGCTGGTGGCTGGACAAGAAGCCTGTTCCATTGAGGAACTGTTATAGCTATCAGGAATTTCTTCTGGATTTTTAGCCGAAAATTCTTTTGAACTAATTTCATCCCATTAGTTCTGGTCATACCTATTGGGGCAATAGAAAACAACTCTTCCCCGTCCTCCATGTGACAGACATGGTTATCCTATCATCTCTTAGTCATCTTCTCTCCAGGCTAAACAGACCAAGCTTTCTCAATCTTTCCTCATGTGTCTTAGTCTCCAAACCCCTCACCATTTTCATTATCCTCCTCTGGATGCACTCCACATCCTTCTTTGATTGTGGTGCCCAAAACTAAACACAGTACTCCAAGTTAGGTCTAACCAAACCAGAGCAAAGTGGTAACATCACCTTGTGCGATCTGAACACTATACTTCTTTTGATATATCCCCAAATTCCAATTGCCTTTTTAGCACTGCTGACTCATTCAAATGGGTAGCCTGCTGACTCATGTTCACTATATGGTCTACAAGGACCCCTAGATACTTTTTGCATACACTACTGCCAAGACAGATTTTCCCCATCCTATAATGATGCATTTGATTTTTTCTATCTAAATTCAGAACTTTACATTTTCACTATTGAAATTCATTTTAGCCCAGTTTTCCAGCCTGTCAAGATCATCCTGTATCCCGATTCTGTCTTCCGCTCTGTTTGCTACTCCTCCCAGTTTCGTATCTTCTGCAAATTTAATAAGCATCCCCTCTATTCATTCATCCAAAATATTTATGAATATATTGAACGACATAGGGCCCAGGCAGATTCCTGAGGCACTCCACTTGTCACTCCTCTTGAAGAGGATGATGAACCATTAACAAGCACCTCTGGGTGTGATATGTCAACCAGTTATCAATCCATCTAACAGTAATAGTATACATATACATTGTTCCAACTTGTCAACAAGAATATCATGTGGGACCTTATCAAAAGCTTTACCTAAATTGAGATAAATTATATAATGTTAATCTGACATGACTTGTTCTTGAGAAAGCTGTGCTGACTCTTAGTAATCACAGCCATCAGCTCTAGCTACTCAAGGACCAACTGTTTGATGATTTGTTCTAAAATCTGGCCAGCTATAGATGTCAACCCACTTCTTGGGGTTGGTTGGGTGGATGGCGTTTGTTTCATTTTTTTTACTCAGAGTGGATAGGAGGGAGAGGGCAGTGGTGATATCATTTTCTATGATGTGGCAGGGAAAGGGGCCTATCACATCTGGTGGGAATGTCTGGGTGATGTCACTTCCAAGGCTATGGCAGGGAGACATGGGAAGATGACATCACAAAGCCTGCATTTTTTTCAGGGATTACTCCACAGTCAACAAGTTGAAAAAAGCTAATCTGCTCTGAGGAAAAATTCAAGTTAAAGGAAAGAATTTTTATTAAAGACTGAAAGCTGATCTACACAGTGTCTAGATCAGTGGTCCCCAACCTTTTTATCACCGGGGACCACTCAACGCCGGGGACCACTCACCTGGGACCACTCAACGCCTTTTACTGAGGCCCGCTGGGGGGGGGGTAGTTTATTCCTCTACTCTCAACCACTGCCCTAACGCTCTCTGATCGCTATGGTAATGTTTAAACATTCAAAATAAGATACAGACACATCACAACAATGAACATAAGGAACATTTTATTTTCATGGAAATTTTAACTCATGACAATGACAAATCAATGGGAACCCTGAGTTTGTTTCTCTGCAATGAGATAGTCCCATCTGGGAGTGATGGGAGACAATGACACCCGAAGTGTGTTGTGAAGGGCCGGGGGGGATGAAGTAAAGGGCCGGGGGGGGGGGAGACGCCGTCCTTTGGGGCCCACCTCCAATTAGTCGAAGGATCACATGTGGTCCGCAGCCCACAGGTTGGGGATCGCTAGTCTAGATAACTGGGACAGATACTTTGGCAGAGGGAATGTGGGCAGTTAGGTGATTCTCCCAACTCAGGTCAAAAGTAGAGGAGAAAATTCTTCTCATGAAACAAAGAGTTATCCTGCCCAGTAGAAAATAAGATGTAAGAATTTATTCAGAGGAAAAATGCAACTTCTAGAAAGAGAAAGTGGGTCTAAGATACCTGCCTTCTGGAAACCAGGGGAATTCAGAGGAAGTCACAAAGATAAAAACAAAAAAGACATATTTCAGATAAACATAGAAACTACAATGTCTCAGTGCTAAAATTTTTTTAAGAACTTTAAAAGGCTTAAAAGAAACTACTCATAGCCTGTAACAAAGAAATTTAAAATGTAAATTAACTGATTACTATGTAAAAACTCAATCTCCTAATTCCAACTCTTTATAACAGAAAATCTTCTTGTTGGTTATTAAAGAATGTCTCAGTGCCATTCCAACAAAAATTAAAGGTTAAAGCAGGCTTTCTTGACTAGGGTTTCATGAAATCCTGAGGTTTCTTGACAGCCCTGGAAGGGTTTCCCAAATGGGTTTATTTATATTATTTGATACCCCACTCCTCCTCAGGCAGCCAATTGCTGGAAAGGGGAGGGGCCTAAGGTAGGCATGTACACAGCTATGCTTCCTAATCATATGCTGCAAAATCATGCCACTTCAGGGGTTTCATGAAGCCTGAAGAATGTTTCAAGGGCTGGGTTAAAGTATAGAGGGCTCTAAACATTTCCAAAATGTTTCAGGGCCAAGTAAAAATAAAAGCTCCGTCAGTGACAGAGTGAGATTCAAAGAAACCATACTACAAGGGTTGCTCAGCCTACAACATTTGATTTTGGAGGGAAAATTTATCTCAGTGAGTGAATGTATGTGGGTCCATCATAGCATTATGCCTAGCTGATCTCTCTCCCTTCCCCAAACCCACTCTCTACTATTTGCCAAATCTCCAGGAATTTCCCAACCTAGACTTGGCAACCAGGTTCAGAACTGAGATGGATAGAAGTAAATCTTCATAAGCAAAATCTGACATCCTTGCCTGAAATCTGGACATTTTAGTGAAATCAGATCCCCTTTTCCTATTATTTTTCAACTTAGCATATACCAACCAGTGAACAGAAAGCCTGGCTAATTATGGAATGTCTTTCTTCTGCCCCTCTCTTCTGGGGGCCCACAATGCTTTGTCAGCTTCTTTTAATTGCTTATCCCCAGGCCTTGTTTATGAGCCAATAAAATCTATTGTGACGCCAGCTTTTCCCACTACACACACCAAGAGTCCATGGGCATTTGCAATGCCGTGAGCTCTCCAGCCTCGTGATGACCAATTTCCAGCCTGCTGAAAAGTCTATAAAGGGTATTTGTGTGACATGGCTGCAGAAGCCTCACTCACTCAGAACTTACCTTGTAGAATAGTCTGCATGGGGTTGCTAGCCCCCAGATTGGTATAACAAAGGAAGGAACACACAGTGTAGGAGTGAAACAAGCAGAAATACTGTGTGGCACTACTACTGTTAAATACTCAATGATTACAGTACAAAGAAAGAAAGGTTCACAATGAACAATCAACAGAGAAGAAAGGGAACCTTTCTGAGGCAATATGTTTGAAATATATACAATGAGTAAATACAATTTATTTTACATCTTTTTATACCAGAAGGAACAACCATAATGGCTTCTAGATCAATTCCCTTTTCATTTGCTTCATCAGTGGTTGAAACCTCCAATCCTCCAAAAACAGTTTGTAGTATCAAAGGTGGCCAAATCCTATTGCCTTTCCTTATATTACTGTTGTTAATATTTTACTATCAATCGGCCATAGGCTCTCTAGGGTACTGCGGGGAATGCTAGTCAATGACCACTCCCCAATGTACTAAGGCTAAATGCATACTTGCCCAACTTGTATGAACAAATTACAAAAAAACAAGACAGATCCTGTGTTGAGAACTTAGTTTTTAATCTATGAATTAATCTTCCTGTTGTAGAAGTACCCTGGTGGCATCAGCAAAGTTATACATGTGAGGTTTAAAAAGGTACAGGACACAGAATTTCAACTCATATTCTGGATGGAATTCAGTGATGAAATGAAAAACTATAGGTGCTTCCAAAACAGCATTCTTAATTCTGCTTTTATGTTCATTGATTCTGACATGAACTGGACACTTGCCAATATAATATTTTAGACATGGTCACCAGAGAATATAGATAACATTTTTAAAATTTCTGTTAGAAAAACGGTAAAGGTATCCCCTGTGCAAGCACCGAGTCATGTCTGACCCTTGGGGTGACACCCTCCAGCGTTTTCATGGCAGACTCAATACGGGGTGGTTTGCCAGTGCCTTCCCCAGTCATTACCGTTTACCCCCCAGCAAGCTGGGTACTCATTTTACCGACCTCGGAAGGATGGAAGGCTGAGTCAACCTTGAGCCGGCTGCTGGGATTGAACTCCCAGCCTCATGGGCAAAGCTTTCAGACAGCTGCCTTACCACTCTGCGCCACAAGAGGCTCATCGAAAAAACGGTAACTCCTTGCTAAAATTTACATTAATTTAGGATCCCTCCCCAAACCCTACCTCCATATCTCCAGAAATTTCTCAGCCCACTATTGGAAACCCTAGCCTGCAAATTATAGACTGGAAACTTACTCCTACATTAAGCCTCCTGAGGTACAGTTATAGCAAGATTTGGTTTGGGGAACCTATCCATAGGGATAAAGTGGAACTCAGTCTTGATCTTCCTCCTTGAATGTTCATGGTTCAAGGTACCTTAAGTTCTTGGTTAGGGAATACCTGCTTTGATACACTAGGTAAAAAAAACTGGGGTATAAAAGCATCCTTCTCTTCTACTCAGCAGGGTATGATGCTATAGTGCCTATGCTTGGTTGCCTGGAAAGCAAATGCAATCATAGAAGATTTCCAGCCACCACCTGGAGGTTGGGAATCAGAGGGGAATCTACAAATCTGGAACACAATCTACAATTCAGGTGCAGTTCAAATAATTTCAGTGGGAATAAAGGCATTCCAGATATTAGGCCTTTCTACCAGCAGATGAGATGTTTTATACTGCTCATCCTGAACATTATAAGCGCTGAGGATAATACCCTAGATTTCTCCCCCAACCAGTAAAAAAGGGACACACAACATACAGGAATTACATCTAACATTAAGGAAATGACTGATATCCATCTGGCAAAAGAGTGTCATTAAATATATGCTTCAGACCTGTGTGATGCATGCATATATCATATAATATATACATTGAGCCTATATGAGAAAGGCAGACTATAAATAAGCGTAGGCGAAGGAGCACGACGGCACCAGATTGTGGCAGCACCCAGGGCATGTGCTCCACCACACAGGTGTGCTGTGGGGGCAGGGCCAGCAAACAGCAGCAGGCTTAAAGGGAGACTGCGCAACCACATGGTCTCATTGCTGATGCTGTTTAGGTTGCCTGCTGCATCCCTTCCTCCAGCCCTGTCTTTGTACAGCTTATTGTTTGTGTTACATGTGTTATTCTGTCACAGCAGCTGGTTTGTACGGGGGCAGATCATCTCAGGCATGACCTGTGCCCATGGGTCAGGTTGCTGCATGTTATGGGCAGCTTCCTTAAGAAGCTGCACATGCGTTATGGGGGCAACTCCCCATTAGGGAGATCCACCCCTCATTCTGATTGTGTGCTTGGGCTCATCTAATACTAATAAAGCTGCGGACCTGTACATGCCAAATTATGCATCTATGTAGTGTGTTCTTTGAGCGTCACAATTACTCTCCTACCTAGCAATGTTGCTTGCACTATTTGAAATAGCGCTCTACACAAGTAGCTTATTAGAAAACAAAAAATGCAACCTCCATCGATGTCAGTATCAAAGCTTTAAAGGTCAACCAAGTTCAGTCCAGCCTACATAGCCATGGCTGTTCAGGGATCAATAACACTCATGGTTCTTATCTGTGTTTATGAAATCTATTAAACTGATTGGAGAGCCATTCTATTTCGTGCTTCTAGATTAAGGTGACCAGATTGTCCCACTTTTGGAGGGACATCTGGGGGTACCTGGCAAATTGTACTTATGTTGAAATTAAATATATATATATATTACAATACTATTTTTGCGTTCTATGAGTTCTAAGAAACCTTTTGTTGCTCCATATAGACCACATTTTAAATCAAGACCCCCCCCCCCCCAAGTCAATGCTGTCCCGCTTTACCAATGTTAAAATCTGGTCACCTTATTCTAGATGATTTTATTTTTATTTACATATTATTTATATTTAATTGTATTTATATACCACTCACCCCTGTGGCTCAGGGCAGTTTCATACAGGAAGAAAACTATACCAAGTAAAGGAAGCATCCCCAAAGTCTACAGGAGAGCGAGCGAGCGAGCAAATGAGGAAGAGAAAGAGAGAGTACTTTTAGAGGCTCTCCTAGACTCAGCCTGCATGACGACTAAGTAGAAGACTAATCAGAATTTGGATAATAAGGCAAAGCGTTCTTATAGCCCATATTTTAGGAGAACTGGTAATTAGTTCAAGCTGCCTTGTAAGACAGCCCCACAAAAAAGCCGCAAATTAAATTTGAAGTGCAGAAACTCAGGGAACTTCTTGCTAGGAGTCGATATATTTTGAGCATCTCCATGTTCTACCTACTAGAATAGCAGATGTGGCCCTTGCCCTCTTAACCTGTGTCTCAAAGGGTTCCTGCACATTCCCTTTTCTCATGTTGATGTCCACATACATGAATAAATTGGTGGTCCTGTGGTATTACATTTTTAAAATTAATGTCTGTTTCCAGAACAAATGTTCCACTACTACAGGCCTCCAAACAACCCTGGGGCTGGATTGTTAACAAGGATTTTAATTTGTTAATTAAAAGCAGAATGCCTTCATAGCAAGCTGCCGCAGCACATCTTGCCTCTCTAAGGAGGTAAACTGGGAAGAAGGGAATCAAGATGCCTTCAGACCTGCAGCACTGTGAAACTAAGTCCAAACAAAGCAAATATTGACTACGTTACAGGAGACAAAGGGCTTGGTCTGCCCAACATTGAGGCCAGTCTGGCTACTGCATACATGGAATTTTTACCAACATAGCTCCTGGTGTGCTGAGGAAAGGAAAGAGAGGGCTCTCACCTATTATCCAGAAGAGGGTAAAAGAAAATTGTCTGCTGATACCATTGCACTACAATCAGGTCCTAGTGTTTGGCTAAGAATGGACTATTATTGGTATGGCACAGCGACTTTCTTCTTCCACTGCATTAGCCTTATACAAATGTTAGTAGATGTAACAACTGTACAAACATAATGAAGGCAAGAGAAACCCTCACTGTCATGTGCAAACAGCACTAGCAACATAAGGCAGCAGCCCTGTTCCCAAGTTATAATGAATAACTGTGAATCTATGCATTCAATAAACTTCTGTAAGGCCCCATTTCCTCACTCTCACCACTGTTCTGGAATCAGGATGAGTTTGGAAAAGGAGGCGGAGAAGTGTTTTGCAAGAAGTTCTACAAAGGAGCAAGCATCTTATCCCTCAAATCAGGCATCACCTTTACCAGCTAAGCTCAGGAGTGTTAATCCACTATAGCCATAGAATCATAGAGTTGGAACTATCCTCCAGGGTCATCTAGTCCAACCCCCTGCAGAATGCAGGAAATTCACAAATACAACATTCATATGATACAATGAATGCATACACATTCTGCCTGTACATGCGTACATCTGTTTGTAAGGAAGAGCCAAAACATATTCACTTTATGAATCAGAACAGAGACTAGTACCTGGATAAATGTGGGGTATCACATGTTCAGTTGTACTTGTGTTCTTTGTAACATGAGAGTTAATGGACATAAAAAAACCCAATCAAGTGTATACTGTACATGGATGGCACATGCATTCACTGTAACCAGTGAACAGGGCTACTGCATACATGTATGGGAAGGGGTTTCTTCCGAACTGATGCATGGCTCCAATTATTAATTAATTAATAATTAATTAATTAATTAATTACCCGCCACTCTCAGTGCACCGGCTCATGGCGGGTTACATAACAAACCCAGTACAATAAAATACAATTCCCAATTAAACCCCTCATTAAAACCCCATAAAATTACATAAAAGTACACAACCATATGGCAGAAATAATAACAATCCTTCTTAACAACTGAATTACCAGCCAGGGTGGCTCGGGGGGGGGGGGGGGGTTACAACAACTGACCTGCCAATGATAGAACCATTGTGGGAGCATATCTTTTAGGGCTGAGCCCCATCCAGTCTTCTACTAGCACTGACCTCATCCATAGACCTGGCAAAGGATATCCATTTTGTAGGCCCTGCAGAAAGCTGAAAACTCTCTCCCAGGGCACTCAGCTCTTCCAGGAGTTCATGTTACCAGGTAGGGGCCAGGACCAAAAAGGCCTAGCCCTGGTAGAGCCCAGGTGTACTTCTCTGGGGCTGGGAATGACCATCAACTTGGTACCTACAGAGTGCAAAGCCATGCAGGCGACATGGGGTGACAAGCGGTTCCTCAGACATGTGGGTCCCAGACTGCGAAGGGTTTTAAAGGACAAAAACAAAACTTTGAACCTGATCCAGGTTGCAACTGGCAATCAATGCAGGTGTCTCAGCACAGGATGGATATGGGCCCTCCAAGGTATTCTTGTGAGGACCCTAGCAGCCGCATTTTGCACCAGCTCCAATTTTTGAGTCAAAGACAAGAGCAGGCCCATGTAGAGCGAGTTACAGAAATCTGGAGATGACCATCACATGGGTCACCATGGCTAAATGTTCAGGGGACAGGTAGGGCACTAGTAGCTGCATGTGGTGAAGATGGAAAAATACCTGGAGAGCTACTTTCCTAACCTGTGCTTCCATGGTCAGCGAGGCATCCAAGACCACTCCCAAATTCCTGGCTTGGAGCACGATTGTACCCTCCCAGCCAGGGAGGGTAAACACGCTTCCTGTTATGCCCCCTTCCCACACAGTCATAGGATCTCCGTCTTGGAGGGGTTGAGTTTCAGGTGACTGCTCAAGCCATCCAGCTTCCAAACGTCTAGTGAATGGTTCGGGGGGGGGGGTTCCGGGCGGCTGTCCATGAGCAGATAGAGTGTCATGGGCATATTGATGTCAACCCAGCCCAAAACTCCAGACCAGCTGGTCCACAGGGCGCGTAAACATGATAAAAAGAGTGGGGGAGCACTTCCCCCCTGTGGAACTGCACAAGGGAGCCTACAGGTGTGCAACAGCTCATTCCCCACTGTTACCTTCTGTGACCAGTTATCAAGAAAGGCACTTTGCCAACTAAGGGCTATATTCCATATCCCCATCCCAGCGAGGTGGTGGGCCAACAACTCATGGTTGACCATGTCAAAAGTTGCTGACAAATCTAGCATTACAAGGAGGGCCAACCCGCCCGGATCCAGCTGGCGCTGGAAGCCATCCAACAAGGTGACTAGCAGTGTCTCCATCCCATTGCCAGGATGGTAGCCTGACTTGTATAGATCCAGTCTTTCCTTAGTAAAAGCAGGATTTTTATCCTGCATGAGAATATCAGAAACCATCTTTCTGATATGGTCTTAAAACATATTTTTCTCATACCTTCCTCCTTACTGGTAATCTCAAGTCAGTTTACAAAATCATACATAAGTAAAACAAAAATGTCTCTCAATTAAAAAAAAAACAGCACTAACCAATGAAATTGTAAAAATGGCATGAGTGACTTTGTGTCCTCATTTTCATTTCCAAAGGGGGAAGATACATATACACTATCAACACTCCTGTGGGAGATACATGTCCCTCCCTTTCTGCAGTGTGGACAGAGGAAGCACAGTTATTCATTTCCCCTGTTTTACTGCAGCTGTGGAATATCTGAAGAAGTCCTAATTGAACCCAGCTCTTTACAGCAGCACTTGCAACCTGGATAGTATACTCTGTACCTGGTAATCACTAGAACACACATCTTCCCTAATAATGCTCAAATGACAGTGTACAGTCTATAGCAGAAAGCAAAGATGCAAAATAAACATCCTTCTATACATTACAGCAGGGGTAGTCAAACTGCGGCCCTCCAGATGTCCATGGACTACAATTCCCAGGAGCCCCCTGCCAGCAAATGCTGGCAGGGGGCTCCTGGGAATTGTAGTCCATGGACATCTGGAGGGCCGCAGTTTGACTACCCCTGCATTACAGATTCCTTGTGATTGTTGTATCACACCTGCACTAAGAGTTTTCTGCCTACCAGATGCACACCAGCACTTTCATGTTGGCAGCCACAGAACACAGGGCGTGCCTGGACTTTCCCCTCCTGCTATTTTCTCTTTCTCAAACCACCTAAACCACTCATTCTTTAACCACTCATTTGGGCTCCACTATAAAAAGCATGTTACTTACGTGGTGACACATAAGTGTCACAATAGAGGCTCCATGGGGCAGACTAAGGATGCCAAATGAGTCACTTCTCCCTGTGTGTTGTGGTTGCACAAAACTCCCAACGCATATGCAAGACGAAGTCCTTGCATTGTTTCCCGAGGAACACAACGACATAGGTAGCACTCAAATGCAGGATCCATCCCTTTTTCAAGTAATGTAGGAGGAAGAGAAAACCCATTGATGGGTTGGATTAAGACTAAATTGTCTGCTAACAGAAAGGGAGGGGCAATTTCCCCTTCTCACTGCAGACTCCCCATTCACGTGGGTCCTAGTGGTCTCCCATCCTTAAGGAGCAGAAGTTTGTAGTAGGCTGCAGTGGGAGGAGACTGCTATGAAATTTCCATTCCAGTGATGGAAAATCTAGTGCATTTCCGCATCCTTTAAACATAGTGTAACGCTTACCTTAAGTAGTCGTTATATTTTGGTCCCTCCACATGACGTCGCCAACATGCAGCATCTGGGCAGTAACCATCCAGCTATATCCTCCAATTTAAAGTGCTAGGTGATGAATCCCAGAAAGTGGATTACTGACATTTGTAGTACTACCTAATGGAGGGCACCAGACAAATAAAAGTATGGAGGCTCAAATGCATAAGGCACCTGATTCATCCCGCCCCTGCTCCCGACCCCTCTTCTAGTGGACAGCATGCAGGCAATGGCAGAAAAAAATTTTCTCCAAGCTTCTCTCCTTTAAAGAAGCCTTCCCATCAGATCACATGGGGGAGCATGTGTGTGTGTCTGTGCGCATGCATGGGGAAAGGCAGCGGCAGCAGAACACAGCTTTTCTTTCTTCAAGTGAACTGTCTGGAGCAACAAATATTCGTTCCATCGTACAGGCAAAGGAAAAAAAATATCCACAAAGTTGTAGCACAAAGCATGCCTCTTTAAGCTCCCCCTCCCAAAGCAGGAATGAGATTTATTTCTAAAAGAAGCAAGCCTTGTCATTCCAAAAGTGGTGGCAATCAAGAAGCACTATGCATCTATGATTAGATGCATAGTGCTTCTTTATTGCATCTATGATTAGATGCATAGGCGTTTCAACTGAGAACTACCCTGGATATCACGGGGGCCCTTCAAAGCATGGAGAAATGATATTGGCTGCCTGGCTTGAGTGACAGGCGGAAGAGAGTCCCATGTAAATCACGCTGCTCTCTTTTGCCATTATCAGCAGCACTTGTGGAGGGGGAGAAGCGAGAAATGGCGGCGGAGAAGAGCAAGACAGCAGGAAAGGTGAGGAGGAGGCTGGGATGCGTGAGGAGGGGCTGGGAGGCTGGCATGATGCTATTTTTACCCATTGGATGCAGAAATTCCCCTAGCCTGGGTTGGATGCAGAAATTCCCCTAATGTTCATCCAACCCAGGGCACCATGGGAAGGAGTTCCCAACTCCAAAGGAGGAAACTTAGAAATCCAAACAAACCTATATATGAATGCTAGCACCTCTTTCTTGCTTTCTTGCTTCCTTTCTTTCTTAAGCACTGATCCAGCACATTTTAAGAAGAAAAGTTGGTTCTTATATGCCACTTTTCTGTGCCCAAAGGAGGCTCAAATATACTATCACTATATTTCCATGTATAACCATGACTTTTAATGAAAAGTGCCCAGAGCCTTAGGCGAGGGTGATATAGAAATTCAATAAATAAATAAATAGTACAGCTGCTGAGGTCTTTTATAGCTATGGAGAGGTCTTTTCTGTCTCAAAATGCATCCCACACTGAAATTTCTATGAGGAAAGTTCACAACAACATTCTCCTGAATAGGTTTTGAGACAGGCTGGAGCAAGGAGTTGGTCTCATTATCTCCTTTCCATCACTGCCACTCCCTCCTATACCAAGTGAAGGGGCTTAATCTAGTTCAAATGTTTTTGCCCCAGGCACTTTTTAAACCTGGATCTTTGGATCTAGTCCTAAATCAATCTCTTCTGTAACTGCTGGAACAGAGTTAATCCCAGCTGGCAAACAGAGTTCCATTCACTCAGTGGGCTGTTGACACAATTGGAGAAAAACCCACTGTGTGTCTAAGCAGGGGTGGGAAAATATAAGACTCCATTGAGGCAATTCCTCACTCTGGTACTAAATGCCAGCCTTTCCCTGCCCACCACAGTGGAAAAGCCAATATTTCCCCTGACAGAAAGTCCCCCAACACACAGCCTTTTTGTTCAGCTCTAACGGTCAAAACCGTTTCTCTGAGAGTAGACCGTTTCTTCTCGGCTTGCAACGGACAGAAACCACTGAAAGTTTTCCTCAGAAGGTCTGAAAAGAAAAGGTATCCCAGAAAACCACTTCTTTCTACTCCCATTCCCAAGAGATCAAATTCCAAAGTACTCAGTTTTTTATCAAAATGTTCACCACACCTGGAGGATGCCAAAGTCTGGATTTAAAACAAGAACAACAACACTGGTAGTACAAAAGTATGGAACCAGTCAGGTCAGGGGTAGGCTCAGTTGCAGACCTAGCCCCACTTCCAAACCTTTTAAACCATTAACAATTTAGCAACCATTTATTGAGTTTTTAAAAACTGATACTAGTTATTAACCAGAACTGTTTAAAGCAATGAAATAATTGACAAGTGGCGGGAGGAGGGCAATTTCTTTCCCCTTCACTGCTGGAAATCCAACCTCCACTAAAGGCCTTTCTAGCTGTAGATGGAAAGCTACCTCTAGAAGAGTTATCTGCACACTTTGAGGACTTGGCTTATTTTCCTGCCCTTGAAATATTCTCCTGGAATATAAAGAGCAAAAACCTATGTTTACATCACCAGTCTTAAGCTTTACATGGATAATCTCAAGGTAGTAAGGCATCTTCCTTTATATCTCTCTCAAGGGTTTGTTTTTGGTTTTATAGGCACGACTTAAATCATCTTTGTGGGTTTAGTTCTACCCAGGCAATGGCAGGCAACAGAGGACACAGTTTCCAGACATGCATATGAGCATTCAAGCACCACCAAAACCAAACGGATTGTATATTGCTTCACTACAATTCTCCACTGGGTTGACCTGGTCCTGAGAATCATACCATCACAGCAATCCTCATAGATCCAGTCTTCTCTTCTCAGATTACAGGAAAGGAAAAACAGCACAGAAAAATGATAAGAAATAACAAAAAGGCCCTGGCCCTGGTCGAGGCCAGGTGGACATACCGGGGGCCCAGGACAACCAGGAGATTCATACCAGCAGACCAGAGTGCCCTGCGGGGGGCATAGGCAGACAAGCGGTCCCTCAGATAGGCAGGACCCAGGCCGCGTAGGTTAAAACCAAAACCTTGAACTTGATTCGGAAGCAGATAGGTAACCAGTGCGGATGACGCAGCACAGGCTGGATGTGGGCCCTCCAAGATGTTCTAGTGAGGACACTCGCAGCTATATTTTCTACCAACTGTAATTTCTGAGTTAAGGACAAAGGTAGGCCCGCAAAGAGTGAGCTACAGAGGTCTAGCCTGGAGGTGACCACTGCATGGATCACTGTGGCCAGGTGGTCTGGGGACAGGTAGGGCACTAGTAGCCGGGCTTGGTGAAGATGGAAGAATGCTGACTGAGCTACATTCATGACCTGACCTTGACAGGGAGGCATCAAGAATCACGCCCAAATTCCTGGTGGCTGGTACAGGTGATAATTGCATCCCGTCCAGGCATGGGAGACATGCTGCCAAACAGAATAGGATTCTGTTTAAGATTGCTCCTACTTCACTTGCCTGGAGTAACAAGCTCTGAACACTTGAGAGTGGTCAATGGAAAACTATATAACATATTCCAAGGCTTGACAATACCACAAGGTTTACTAAAAGATGAGGAGATATGGGAGAATATTTTAGATGAAGGCATCATAGGCAGCATGCCTTGCAAACTCCAAGGCTTATTCGCATACACGTAAACTGGAGGAATACAAAGCAGATTTCTGTTAGGACTACACTCACAGATGCCAAAGGTTGAGCTACACAGAAAATTCTAAAATGTAAATATTTATTATAATACAGTGTTCAAGTTAAAAATTCAAAACATCGATAAATCATGATTGTGTACTGTATATCCTTCTAATATCTTTTTGGAAAAAATTTCCAGGACGTTCTTTACCACCCAGCAAGCCCTATAATTTATTGTATTGGTACATTTTTAAATAACCTAACCACTAAGGAAAACTCTTTGGTCTCAGTTCCATGTGTATCGTAAAATGATATACAGTATAGAATCGCTTTAAATTTTTAACTTGTGCACTTTATTATAATAAATATTTGCATTTTATATTCAGGTTCCTAACATGTTAGGTTAGGTTTTGTTTCCTTTTCTGGTTTTATAACAGGACACACCAAAGACTTTACAGAAAGACTACACAATATTAACTGTACTCTAAAACTCCATGGCTCATCCTGCATTATGTTCAAACTTCCACTACCATCAACTTCACACCAACAATACAGAGATGTACTATCAGACACAGAGGGAAAGCCATCTACATGGCAAGCACTCTCAATGAGGAACTGAGAGCAGCGCAGAACACCTTTATGCCTGCTCCAAATATGACTCACTCCCACATAGATACTTCTTCATAGATGAACCCAGAAAAACAAGGAAGACTTACCTCTACATTACTGCCACTCTGTGACCTCAACATTCAACATTAAGCAGAACTCACCAAGGGCACATCTACTGGGGACAGCTACAGCTACAATATGGGATGTGGCCACTATAGCATCAGCAACAGCGTTAATCACCGACAACAGAATACTACAGGAAATAATGACAAACAATAAACCATTTGGAAGAAAACTAATAATACTTCAGATAAACTCTACCAGTAATCAGATGTGAAGACAGGACAAGAATCATAGAGACCAGCATCAAACCCCTTTGGGAGCAATTCACAATCTTGCAGCTAACACGAAATGTGCCAATGCAAGGAGACATATTCAGTAACAGGCAGCTAAGGGTGGGAAATGGAGAGCATGTTACTGTATAATGCCAATAAAGGTCTTATGTATGTATGCATAATCATGATACCATTTGTGGACTTCCAACAGAGTTGATGGAGATACCACAAGACATTCTAACAGGCCCCAATATAACCACTGCTATCTTTGGAGAATATTTATACAAGATAAAATATTTGCAGTAAAGGCCATTTTAGTCCAAAAAACACTGATGTGGATTACCTGAATGACAATGTCCACAGGGACCTGGAGGCAACAGTGATAACTTACTACATCACAGATTCCATAGACTGCAGACATTGCACAAACCACAGAACAATACTTCCCCATATACTTCCTAAATGTACAAACACCATCAGGAAAGTTTCTTCATGAGTTAACCTTGAAGAAAAGCGCAATAATCATGCTGCTGAGAAACTTAAACACCAAAAGAAGACTATGCAACCAGACACTATGCAACCAGGCACAGCTAATAATCAAACACCTGAAACCAAATTAACCAATTGCAGAGGCTGTAACAGGCTTAGCATTTGGAGAGACTAAATTCATACCAAGAATACAACTGGCATCAACAGACACTGACTTCTCCTTCACGCTGTGACACAGGCAGTTCCCAGTGAAACTTGTGTTTGTAATGACAATCAACCAGTCATAAGGACAACCCCTAGACAAAATAGGGCTCTCCCTTCCATCACCAGTATTCAGCCATGGACAACTATTTGTGGCATTGTCCATTTGAGGACATTCAATGGACCAGAATAAAGTCAACTATTCCAGAATAAACGACCCTTACAAAAAACATTGTATACAAAGAGATTATAAAATCATGAAACCTGCACTGCAACTCCCAAAACACAACTCCAATGCACAACTGACATCAAGCCACCCTCCACACACTAACTTGCCTAACACAAAGCAACATGCAAACCCAGACATGCAACATGACTAAAACAAGAACTGACACAAATCCAAAACAACAAGAACACCCAACTAAGCAAAGGGAGCTAAAAACAAACAACCCCCCCCCCCAATGAGACAACATGTAGGAAGGAATCCCTACCTCTTGCCCTGAGAGGATTACCATCCTGGCAATGCTTTTGCACAACAACACATATACACCCAACTCCACAATAATGAACCTTTATTTAACCTACCTATACACAGACTGTCTTTAAAAAATGTAATTAAATGTGACTCAGCTAGCTCTGAATCCCAGCAAAACTGGAAAGCTGGAAATGTGTGGGTTCTTGAAGGATGCTTCTTTTAATTGTTTCCCAGAAAAAAAGTACAGAAATACACATGAACTAACATCACATCAACTATTCATAGGCTCTCCCCTTCACTCATTCTATTTCTACTACCCAATCTGACCGACATAAACTTTCCAACCATCCTTGCCACAGATCTTTCTTGATTGTTGCTCCTCCCTAAAATGTTACCCTGTGCCTGTTGTTAATTATATCATCATCACAAATCATAAACCACAACGATTATACTAACTACTTTTGACAAACATGGCTTCTTGCTAAAGATTAAAAACAAGACTTCTTTAAAAGTAAAGTCGGTCTGCCAATTTGCAAATGCCCCCAGATAATGTGATTTACAATCTGTACACAGCCCGTGGCGCCACGGGCGCCACGGACTGTATAAAGGAGTAAGGGGTAGTGGGGAGGAGTTAGGGCGGGACCGATCCAGGATAAAAACTCGGAGGGGCCAATCAGGAGCCGCTTCGCGGCTCCTGATTGGCCCCTCCAAGTGTCCATCCCGCCCGAAGCAGGCAATGGGGAGCCGCGTGAAGCGCGGCTCCCCATTCCCTGCTTCACCCGCACAGCGACAGGTGAGCGCTTCGGGGGCTGTTCGCCGCTGGGGGAGGGTGGGGGTGGTGGGAGCCGGCCTTCTCTCAGCCTCTGGAGCGCCCTCGCGGTAGCGAGGGCGCTCCGGAGGCCGAGAGAATGCCGTTTGCCGCTGGGGGAGGGTGGGGGTGGTGGGAGCCGGCCTTCTCTCGGCCTCCGCGAGGGAGATCTCCTCAGCACCCGCGAGGGAGATCTCCGCCCTGACAGAAGCCTCCTTTCCCAGCCCCCCTTTTCCCTCCGGCTTCTGCCGGGGCTGAGCTCTCCCTCGCAACCGCGAGGGAGATCTCCGCCCCGACAGAAGCCTCTTTTCCCAGCCCCCCTTTTCCCTCCGGCTTCTGCCGGGGCTGAGCTCTCCCTCGCACCCGCGAGGGAGATCTCCGCCCCGACAGAAGCCTCCTTACCCCACCCCCCTTTTCCCTCCGGCTTCTGCCGGGGACGGGCTCTCCCCCCCAGCCCATCTAGCGCCCATTTTATTTCAAATTAAAATGGGCTTGAAATCTAGTCAAGTTGAAAATTCATATCCATCAGTGGCTTTTTATTAAAAAAATCTAGCAGACAGAAAGCATTAACACCAACCTAAACAATTAAATTCTATTTGCAGGACATTTAAAGATAGATGTATCTCTAAACATGTATTATATGCATAGCTTGTATTAAAGTTCCTGTGAGTCCTATTATAAGTTCTCAGATGTGTGTTGAACTCCTTGGTTCGGCTGGAGGCTGAAATGCTAGAAGCTGAGGTGAGGGTTGCACTTTTGTCTCCCCATCTTTGGCTTAAATTGATTTTCAACCCCAGTGGCCTATTACTCTTAGCTTTAAAGGATAGTGGTCAGATGCCAGATTGAACATCTCAGTTTTTTCTCACATGCTTTCCTCTTGATAAGTATGGACTCTGCTAAAAAAATGATAAAATAATTCAATATGCTGAATGGCAAACAGACCTCAACAGGTTTGCTACCTTCAAGTCACTGCTCAGTAAAAGATATATTCTTTCCCCTGCTTCAAATTTTTTTACTCAGGAAAGTGACAAATAAGGATTTTTCCCTGGTTAAGTGCACAGTGCTACCCTCTGCAGTACTGGCTGGGAAGTACAAAAAGACTCCCTTCCCTGAAAGATAATGGCCTTGTAAATCTGGAAAGTAGAAGATCTGGAGCAGGAATTCCCAACCAGGGGTCCATGGGAGTGCCAGATGGGGTCCCCACAGCTTTCCCCCTCCTACCTTACTGGACTTGGCCACTCTCTGCCTCTGCCCAGAGGGCTTGATAAATAGGCTGTGGGTATAAAAATCAAATGGGGAGAACCAGTTATGGCGTGGTATAGTGTCCAGGTTGTCTTAGAATCACAGAGTTGGAGAGGGCTATACAGACCATCTATTCTGACCCCCTGCACAATACAGGATCAGCCTAAAGGATCTGTCCAGCCACTGCTTGACGACTGCCAGTCTTCTCAGTTCCTTCCCTTCTTTCCAGCCTAAATGAGGCACAGCCACCATACTAGTACAAAAAGTGGGGGGAGGGAATGAAAATAAGGCAAAGGGCTGCGTAGTGATGTCACTTCTGTATATAAATTACTTTCAAGGAGCATGGCAGGGAGGTACGGTCAGCAAATATCACTCCCGGGGCTCCTCCACAGTCAAAGGGTTGAAAAAGGCTGATCTAGAACATGTTTTTCTGAGCTCCTCTTTCTCTGTTGAGGCCCGAGCTAAGTTCCAGCCATCGTTTGGTGAAGCAAAGGTTGGGGCAAACTATATTAGACAACACATTTACAGTGAATAAACTATTGTCAGACAAATTTCCAGAAAATACGAAATCCATAGCTAAATTTTGTCTGACAGTATATAGAGTTCATGGAGCTGGCAGAGTTATGAGTAATGACATAGAGAAAACGTTATTGATCTGGCCAAAAGTCATTCTTGCTTAACTCTTTACAATTTTGATTTTAGTTCTAATTTTTGTCATAAATTTTACTACCAAACTTTAAGATAATTTATTCACGTACATAATACATACATACACACACATACACATACATACACACACACACACCCAAACACAGGTAGGTATATACTGTATTTTATTTCCTTTATAAATATATTTTATTTCCTTTATAAATATATAGATTCCATACTTGTAACTGATTAGTGTACGATAGTACTGAACATATGAAATGTCAATGTTGTTTAAGCCAGTGGTCCCCAACCTTTTTATCACCGGGGATTGGTCAACGCTTGACAATTTTACTGAGGCCGGGGGGGTAGCCTTTTGCCGAGGGATGTCACCACCACTGCCTGAGCCCCTGTTCCACTTGCTTTCCCGCCAGTGCCCCTGACTTCCCGCCGCCTGCTGGGGGGTGCTGCTAGCAGTAGCTGCGCAGTGCCATGCCAAGGGGGAGCCCCAGCCATGGCGGCCACTGGAGAGCATCAAAAGTGAGCCAGCGGCAGAGTGGCAGGGCAGCCCCCAAGGCAGCAGCTGGGGACGAGGACGAGAAGGAGCCGTGGCCCAGTACCGACTGAGCCACGGACTGGTATCAGTCCCCAGACCGGGGGTTGGGCACCACTGGTTTAAGCTGTACTTGCCATGCAGGATGCACTACCAACCACTCAGTTAAAACTGGAGGAGAAACATGTAAGCAGACATGTATTTGCTAATAATGAAGAAGCTAATACGATCCATGGGACCTTGGAGTTCATCTTACTTAGCACTTGTTTAGTGTAGAAGTACCGTAAAGACCTCCATTGAAGAAATCTCCAGCACCACCTGGGGCTGTCTATTCCGCTGTTCTTTTTACTGTTAGGACATTTACCCAAACAGTTACCCAATCTCTACTTCCTTGTCATTTCAGCCCACTCGTCTAAATTCTGCCCTATGGAGTCAAAGTGTACAGATGTATTCCATCTTCTTTGTGACAGCCCTTCAGATATTTTATATGAGTGATCACATCTTCTCTTCTCCAAGCTAAACATGGTTAGCTCTTTCTTCAGAGGATTTGGTTTCCTGACTACTCACCATCCTAGATGTCCTTCTCTGGAAGTGTCCTAGCTCACTGATGTCCTTCCTAAAATGCGGTGCCCAAAACTAGATGAAGTATTCCAGATGAGAACTTGCCAACGTACATAAAGTGGAGTTCTCATCATTTGGACACCATGTTTCTTTTAATGCAGTCCAAGTTTAAATTAGCTCTTTTATCTACTCATCTTCAACTAATCAATTTACATTGCCATGCTAAACTGAATTACACCTTTCTAAACCCACTCTGTTAAAGGTGGCACTTTACAACACCTAGATCCTTTTTCACAAGTACAGTCAAGACAAGCCTTCTGCATCCTACACTTGTGCCTTTGATTTTTTTAAAACATAAATGTAATACTTTCCACTTATTCATTTTTGTTGGTCATGGCCTAGTGTTTCAGTTTGTCAAGATCCTTTTGAATCCTGACTCTGTCTTCTTCAGTGTTCGTGCTGTCGCTCACTCGCTCTCTCAGCATCACATGGCTTTTACAAGCATCCATTCTATGCCCTCATCCAAGTTATTTAACAGCATGGGACGTAGGGCAAAACACTATGGAATTCCATTCAAGACCTTGCTCCAGTTTGACAGACAACAAATGATGAGGACTTGTTGCATACTGCTGTTCAGCCAACTATTATTTCACCTAACAGTTACAGTGTTCAGTCCTCTTTTAACACATTTTCCCACCAAGATATAGTGGGAGACTTTTTTCCAGTTGCTTTGCTGAAACCATGATACACTATGTTCATTGCATTCCTATAATCTGATGGTTATTTTCTTTCTACTCCTAAAGAAGTTAATAAAGGAGGGAGCTTGCTTTACATCCCCAAAGACCCTGCAAAGATCTGTTTGCTTTCTCTTCAATAAAGCACTTTCTTTTCTAAATGAAGCCTGGTTATTAGGAGCTTATGGAGAGGTTTTCTTGGTACACTTCCTCAGCAATCTGCTTTAATAGTTCATTAGCACGTTGTCTGGAGATAAAAAGTTTACATTTCTGAAGGTCCCAACCACACCAGCACCATTTCTGTTCTGTCATCACTTCACAGCCACTATTTTCCATTCTGTACCATCAGAAGGCTTTTCAATGACTTTTTGAAAACTAGTATTTGCTATAGCGACTGTCAATTACCAAAAGAAAAAGAAAAAACCTTCCACCAAAACCTCCAAGTCCTCCAGCAGAACAGCAAGGGGGAAAATGCTGGGGAAATGGTGGCTAACAAAGGAAAATGCACGGAAAATCCCTGTGTAGATGCTGTATTGCCTTTGTTTTCAAAGCAAAACGTTTTCTAGATATGTTTTTTGACTGACATTCCCCACAATACTTCACAGAGCCTGTGGCCTATTTATATACATAAAAATTGCTTGATAAGAGTATAAGGAATCAACCACTGAAGAAAAATTGTGAAAACGGAGTATATCTAGAAACCATTTTGGTTGGTCCTTTAAAAATTATCAATATATAAAATTTATTGCACCAATTGCCTTGGAAAGGTTCTGCTTTTCTCTGTTTATGTTTTGAACCTTTTTTCCTTTTTTCGTATTTGTTTTCAAAGCAGCAATAAATGCAAATTGAAGAATCCTCCCTATTTGGGTGCAGCCACAGCTAGTCTAGAATGGCTTATTCTTGAAAACCCATCCTAGCACCTCATAATCAACACATTTATTTCTAGATGTGCAAAGACTGACCATTTAATAATCTGCTTTAGGATTTGGACTGCAAGGCAAACAAACCGGTCAGTCCTAGAGGAGATCAGCCCTGACTGCTCCTTAGAAGGCCAGATCCTGAAGATGAAACTCAAATACTTTGGCCACCTCATGAGAAGGAAGGACTCCCTGGTGAAGAGCCTAATGCTGGGAGCAATCGAGGGCAAAAGAAGAAGGGGATGACAGGGAATGAGGTGGCTGGATGGAGTCACTGAAGCAGTAGGTGCAAACTTAAATGGACTCTAGGGAATGGTAGAGGACAGGAAGGCCTGGAGGATCATTGTCCATGGGGTCGCGATGGGTCGGACACGACTTTGCACATAACAACAACAACAAAAGGATTTTATCAGGTATAGCCTGAACATCTATGACTAGCCTCATCTTGTTTGAAACTTAGTAAGGATGGCCATGGTTAGTACTTGGATAAGAGATCACCAAGAATGTCTGGGGGTGCCTATGCAGAGGGAGACAATGGCAAACATCCTCTGTTCATCTCATGCTTTGAAACCCCCATGCTCTGATGCCATGCAATTATTATTTTTGATATTAGTAAACTGATTGGTCCACAACTGGTTGGATTCACAAATGAAAAAACATATTTTAAATTCAAATTTCAGAAAATTTTGAAAATATGAAATTCATATTTCATTTATTTGGATCCAATGGTAATTTTCAAATGATGGAATGTCCGTCCATTAGCGGAACAGAATTTTCCTCCCTGCCCCACACTGGAGATACCAATAATGTGTGAGACTAAAAAGAATGTTCCTGATGCAACATTGCCTCAGCAGATAAAGTCTGGATCCTCATATTTTTAACCAGTACCTGATAAACATAAGCTGCTAAAAGACGTTTTTCATGGTTTTACAACAATCACTTGCTATAAAAATTAGGTCTATGGATACCTGTATGGTTTGTCTCCTTCTTTGCTTGAAACAGAAAGTTGCCTGTCCTCTACCTTGCTTTCCAGGAAAGGAAAACATACCAAGCACAGAACTGCTCTGAGCCAGAACGGCTGAGTCTCTTCTAGATAGGTGTATGAGAGAGTCCCCACAGGGACAGCAGGCCGGGCAGCCTGATGTTTTATCTTCATTTGCTGCCTGTCAGCTTCTGTGGTCTTTTCTCAGCCACCCCAACAACTCTCCCCACTCCCCCTCCCCTTCCGACATGCTGTCAATGTTATAAATACACATTTTCAGCACAAACCCACTTATCGAGCCACATCAGCGTGCCAGGTTGAAAGTGACTGAACTACCCTATTCCTCAACATGGCCAGTGTCCTTCCTAATCAATCAGCCCCAACAGCAGCTAGGAGGAAGGGAAACAAGAGGACAAATGGCTAGGTTTTGGGGAAGGGCGAGGAGAGGAGGATACAGAAACGCTGTTTCAAATAATCTCACCAGGGGTTGGAAAGTTTAAGTGGTTTGCTCTTAGCACTCCTCAGAACACATTAGTGCAGAGCTATATTGACTTGGTGCATATGTCCTTTTCTGACCACATCCTTATACCATACATAGGTCAACAGTGTCAGGTTTTACCGTCCAATTCAGAAGACAGACTTCTTTATGGACTTCTGTTTTTTTCATCTATTTATTTGATTTATTCCTGTATCTTCCTCCATTCTTGAGATCAAAGATGAGCAAATTCATACAGGAAAAAAATTAAAGTCACCAACACAAGGCCTGCCATATACCAAATCTGTACACAGCCCATGGCACCATGGGTGCCACGGACTGAATAAAAGAGTAAGGGGTAGTGGGGAGGAGTTAGGGCGGGACCGGTCCGGGATAAAAACTCGGAGGGGCCAATCAGGAGCCGCAAAACGGCTCCTGATTGGCCCCTCCAAGTGTCCATCCCGCCCGAAGCAGGCAATGGGGAGCCGCGCGAAGCGCGGCTCCTCATTGCCTGCTTCACCCGCACAGCCACAGGTGAGCGGTCAGCCGCGCCGCCTTCTCCCGGCCGCCGGAGCGGCCTCGCGGCGTCATAGACTCCCCCGGCCGAGAGAAGGGTTGGGGGAGCTTCAGGGGTGGGTGGGCCTGGCCGCCTTCTCTCGGCCGCCGGAGCAGCTTCGCGGTGTCGTAGATGCCGCGAGGCCGCTCCGGCGGCCGAGAGAAGGCTTCGGGGAGCTTCGGGGGCGGGTGGGCCTCGGCGGGTGGCTCTGTGTCAAACCGCCGCCTTCGCCTTCGCCTCCGCCACCGCTCAAACCGCCGCCGCCTCCGCCATCAAGCCGCCGCCGCCTCCACCGCCGCTCAAGCCTCTCTGCAGAAAATGGACGCCAGCAAGAAGACACCGCAACGAGTAAGTGATCTTTTACTCTTCCCCAGCCTCCTAGCGCCCATTGTAATTTAGGATACAATGGGCTTTTTTACTAGTCAAACATAAAGGTCTTATGGACAGGGGAGAAGATGGAGACCTGAAATCTGCACCAAAACATCTGTGTGTACCAGGCATAAACAATCATAAAGTCTCTCTCTCACACACAGACACACACAAAAACTGTCAGGCCTCACAATCATGTCAGTAGCATCGTTTTATCTTTATATATTTCAGAACTGCTTATCACCAAGTAACAAGAGACTGCACTAAAAGTGCTAAAAGGATTTGGGTCTTTAATCTCTATGTTTGAATGTGACCCACAGCTCTTCTCTAGCATATTTCACTAGTCCAGTCTCCAAAATCCAGACTTTGTAGCTCAGTTAATCAGGAAAATCAAAGATACCTGTACAAATACTGTCAACATGTTGAAAATTTATTTAGTGGAATTGTTTCTTTGCAAGAGGATTTTTGTGTGTGCTAAAAGCCTGTTAATATTTAATGCTGTCTGACAAAAATGGTGTCTCTCACACACAAATTCTCCAGAAATGGAACATGCTGTTCTTTCAAGCTTTCGTTTCCCCCAAGCATCTATTTATAATCCTGAGGAAATACAGATATATAATAGGCTGGTAGGCTGCAGAGAGGGCAGAGAAGGGGGTAGAATGGCCTTTCCTGTCTCTTCTGTCAGTGGAGTTCTACCAACAGGAGGAGAAAGCAATTTCGCCTCCACCTTCCTCCTCTTTACTGAAGCTCCCAGACCCACATGAGTCTGACACACCTCAGAATCCACTTTCCTAGGGTCGGAAATGGGTTTTGGTAGGGAAGAAAGCAGGGAAGGTCCATGCTGCTTGTGAAACAGTCAGCTATCCTTGTACAAGTTGACTGCTGGATCCTATAATGGAATAAATATGCAATAAATATGCAATAGAAAGACATGTTAGAGTTCTGGCTCCAATTAAGTATTACACACAATGAAATCAACTTTCAACCTGCACTGGGCATGCCACACAGCAATGTAGAGCCCCCTTTGCTGTTGCTGAGCCCCGACCAATTTAAGCTTTCCTTTCTTCTTACCTTTCTAGTCCTTTGAAGCTGTTAGCCTCACCAGTAAGTGGCACCCCTTCACTGTGGGGCAGTGGAATCCTGCCACACCACTGTGCCAGTCACCGATAGTTTGTTTTGACTTATTTTAGCCACTTTCAGTCTGCTTCTTTAAAACTAGCTAACTAAACTGTTCCGCTGTTTCCTTGTATTGACTTTTAACAGCCAACTTGCCACTCACACGCTTACATGTCGACAGTGAAAGTAGAGCACCCACAGGCAGGGTAGAGTAGGGTTGGTGTCATTTTTGCAGCCCCCTCCCAGGTATTCTGCAAAGTACTCGATCAATTTGCCAAAAGGATAGGTGGGAAAAAAATTATACCACAAGGACCAGCAAGCCTTTTTGCGCTTAAGTAGCCATGGAGATCAGCCTCACTTAAAAAAAAAAAACACATGATGACACATATATACCTTAAAACTGGACTCAACAACTGGACAACTTCTGACAGAGTTAGCAATCTCCAAGTGAGGTGAGGAGATCTCCCAGAATGACAACTGACCTCCAGATGACAGAGATTAGGATCCCTGGGGGAAATGGCCACTTTGGACAGTAGACTCTATGGCAGGGGTAGTCTAACTGCAGCCCTCCAGATGCTGGCAGGGGCTCCTGGGAATTGTAGTCCATGGACATCTGAGCTCTTCCCTTCTCAGCCTATCCACAGATCTCCAGGAATTTCTTAACCTGGAGCTGGCAACCCTAACTTCTAATCAGAACATGCAGAACATGAAGGATCTATATTGTAATTCTTACCCACAGGCAAAAGTCTTTATCACAGACTCATTTCCAAATAGGTGACAATACCCAGAAAATCTTGTTAAGGCATTCCTGTGAGGGGGTGGAGAGCTGTATCAACCATAGCTAATGGAGTCTTGTGCTCAGTTGCACATAGGAACAATCACGTATTTCAGGCCATTTATCTAGCATTTATTGGAATCAGAGAATCATAAAGTTAAAAGGAGCCATACGGGCTATCTAGTCCAACCCCTGTTCAATGCAGGATCAGCCTAAAGCACTCATGATAAGTATCTGCCCAGCTGCTGCTGGACAACACATAGGCCAAGGCTGGGCCAGGGCTACCATTCCTCCAAGGGCTAGCCATTTCAACAATGGACAAAACCATTTTTCCTGACACAAAAGATCGTTCCAAGAACCATGGCCAATTACAAGAATCATAGAATCATAGAGTTGGAAAGGGCCATACAGGCCATCTAGTCCAACCCCCTGCTCAACGCAGGATCAGCCCAAAGCATCAAAGAACATGAGGCGAGATTCAGAAACTGGCCATAAAATCAAGATTTCCTGGAGAAATAAGTATTGCCTCCCACACCTGGCATTTTTAAACAGGTTCATTTGGTCCAGTAGCACCTCTAACCTTTTCCCTTGATAATGTCCAGGTTTATCCTTTACCATGTCAGCGTGGTCATGAGAAGGAAATTGTACAATGTTGCCTCATGGGACAGCACTAAAAACCCATTTTCCCCTGGTAATACTTCTTTTCAAGCATCACTGAGGAACAAGAAGAGCTACTGGATTGTTTTGGAATGAATGCAGTGCCTCCTCAACTAACTCTTGATTCTACTTGAAAACACTAGCAATTCTATTAAATGTGCCCTGACTAAAGACCTACCTGGTATAGAACAAAAACTCTTTGTGCTCATATTCTGTGCAAGTATATGGAACCAAAGTTCCTGGCAGCTGTTGGACTCATTCTCCTTTTAGGAGAGGTAAGCAGTAAAGGAAAAAGAAGAAAAGCTGTTTTAATTTAGACCTGAATTTTTTTTCTAACTTAAGGAAGCACAAAGCAGCTTACAATAGCCTTTCCTTCCTGTCCCCACAAAAGTCATCTTGTTGTCAAGACCTTGTTCTCAAGTTCACATGTTCTTGCCATGATATAGTCTTTTTTCATTTTTGTATTGACCGATCTATATAAAATTTTCCTTTGATTTTGTCATGTGATGTTTATGGATCTTGCTGACCCCAATTAGCTTTGTAGTAATTTTTCACAGGATTCTTTTATCTGTTGTCAATTTACTCCAGCCTTGGATAGCTGGAGTAAACATTTTGGAATGCTGTGTACACTAGCACCACTTTCTGCGGGTCTTTTTAGCATAGGAAGGCAGTTAACATTTTTGTGTCTGGTCTTTGCATGCCAAGATTTGATTTGGGGGGAGGGGTTGTGGAGAGCCTTAGAGGTTTGTTTTGTTGTTGTTGTTATGTGCGAAGTCGTGTCCGACCCATCGCGACCCCATGGACAATGATCCTCCAGGCCTTCCTGTCCTCTACCATTCCCCGGAGTCCATTTAAGTTTGCACCTACTGCTTCAGTGACTCCATCCATCCACCTCATTCTCTGTCGTCCCCTTCTTCTTTTGCCCTCGATCTCTCCCAGCATTAGGCTCTTCTCCAGGGAGTCCTTCCTTCTCATGAGGTGGCCAAAATATTTGAGTTTCATCTTCAGGATCTGGCCTTCTAAGGAGCAGTCAGGGCTGATCTCCTCTAGGACTGACTGGTTTGTTCGCCTTGCAGTCCAAGGGACTCGCAAGAGTCTTCTCCAGCACCAGAGTTCAAAAGCCTCAATTCTTTGACGCTCGGCCTTCCTTATGGTCCAACTTTCACAGCCATACATTGCAACTGGGAAGACCATAGCCTTGACTAAACGCACTTTTGTTGGCAGGGTGATGTCTCTG
This sequence comes from Paroedura picta, assembly GCF_049243985.1. Lineage (NCBI taxonomy): Eukaryota > Metazoa > Chordata > Lepidosauria > Squamata > Gekkonidae > Paroedura > Paroedura picta. The sequence goes on along the minus strand of NC_135371.1, from coordinate 140,602,842 downwards.
CTTTTTAGGATGCTGTCTAGATTTGCCATAGCTTTCCTCCCCAGGAGCAAGCGTCTTTTAATTTCTTTGCTGCAGTCCCCATCTGCAGTGATCTTGGAGCCCAGGAAAATAAAATCTGTCACTATCTCCATTTCTTCCCCTTCTATTTGCCAGGAATTGAGAGGGCCGGATGCCATGATCTTTGTTTTCTTGATGTTGAGTTTCAAGCCAACTTTGGCACTCTCCTCCTTCACCCGCATCAACAGGCTCTTTAGTTCCTCTTCACTTTCTGCCATTAGAGTGGTATCATCTGCATATCTGAGGTTGTTGATATTTCTCCCTGCAATCTTGATCCCAATTTGTGACTCCTCTAATCCCGCATTTCTCATGATGTGCTCTGCATACAAGTTAAATAGGCAAGGCGACAGTATACAGCCTTGCCAAACTCCTTTCTCAATTTTGAACCAGTCAGTGATTCCATGTTCAGTTCTCACTGTTGCTTCTTGACCTGCATATAAATTTCTCAAGAGACAAATAAGATGCTCTGGTATTCCCATCTCTTTAAGAACTTGCCACAATTTGTTGTGCTCCACACAATCAAAGGCTTTAGCATAGTCAATGAAGCAGAAGTAGACGTTCTTCTGGTACTCCCTAGCTTTCTCCATGATCCAGCGTATGTTGGCAATTTGATCTCTAGTTCCTCTGCCTCTTCGAAATCCTGCCTGTACTTCTGGAAGTTCTCGGTCCACATATTGCTGGAGCCTAGCTTGTAGGATTTTGAGCATAACTTTGCTAGCATGAGAAATTAGTGCGATGGTGCGGTAGTTTGAACATTCTTTGGCATTGCCCTTCTTTGGGATTGGAATGTAAACTGACCTTTTCCAATCCTGTGGCCATTGTTGAGTTTTCCAAATTTGCTGGCATATTGAGTGTAGCACTTTTACTGCATCGTCCTTTAAGATTTTGAATAGTTCAACTGGAATGCTGTCACTACCACTAGCTTTATTGTTGCTCAGACTTCCTAAGGCCCATTTGACTTCACATTCCAGGATGTCTGGCTCCAGGTCAGTAACTACCCCATTGTGGTCATCAGGGATGTTAAGCTCGCTCTTGTATAGTTCTTCTGTATAATTTTGCCACCTTTGTTTGATCTCTTCTGCTTCTGTGAGGTCCCTACCATTTTGGTCCCTTATCATACCCATCTTTGCATGAAACGTTCTCTTCATATCTCCAATTTTCTTGAAAAGATCTCTGGTCCTCCCCATTCTATTGTTGTTTATTTTGTTGTAATTCAGTTTCAGCAAGGAAACTCCTTGCACCTATTTCTAGAGTAAAGAGATTCCTTTTGCATCAAAGAGTCTGCTTATTGGAAATTTGTTGGGGCATTATCACTGATGAGGTAGGTGGGGCTGAGACAGTTTTGTGAGAATGGTGAGTGGCCCAGGGTCACCTACTCCCCAGGGTAGTGGTGAATCAAACCCGGATTCTCAGATTAGAGTCTACTCTCTTAAACTCTGCACCACACTGAGTATCAATGAAAATAAGCTTGCTGTTCACAGCTCCACTGGGCAGATATGTTTTATGGCAGATTCTATGCTTTACATACCCTTATGGTGAAATTTGTCACAGGGAAAAAATAAATCGTAGGAAACGTTTCACGGTTTGCTGAGCCGGGAGTGGGCATAAACAGGCAGCACTTTGCAAGGTAACAATATTGCAATGTTGAATTTAAGATTCAGTTAGCTAAAACAAGAAGGAAGGCAGCTGCTGTGTAAATATGGCAGCATGCCGCCAGGAGCTCCTCAGCCCCAGATTGTTGAAATTAATGAGATCAGTGGGGCTGGCGATGCAGGTTGGTTGATTGACGTAATCCATATGTAGATTCTAACTGTTGAATCCATAGGTTCAGGAAGCACGGACACTGAGTTCATTCCAGCTCTTTATTGACCCTAGCTCATAGATACAAGAGGAATAAACTGAACTGAGAGACCCCCTCCCCCATAGAAATCCCCCACATATATATAACCTGGAATAAGAGATTCTCACCTGTGCACACCATTGGTCAGTTACACTTTAAACCAACAGGATCCAGCAGTCAGGATGTGGCTGTGTGTTAGCCAATTATACTTGCAGGATTATGATCCTGCTTTGGACCTCAAGCTCCAGTCCTTGGAAGGCCCACATACACCACACCACTCGCCCCCCCCCTTGATGGTCACTTTGCAGGTAACACATAAAGACCGATTATGCATGGGGCAAACTTCCTGAGCTGGTGGTGACAGGGCTTCGGGGCAAATCCCCGATTATGCCCAATGTTGCTGCCATCCTGGGGACTGCCAAACACTGGGCCAACCCAGGCCCCTGGAAGGTCCACGGTAAGGGAACACGGATTCTTCTATGTTCCTGGAGCTTCCATGGGCACCGGAGAGGGCTAGGTCGGGTTGGCCTCATGCATAATCGCTTCTCGCCCTTGTCAGCTCCATGGAGTCACAGAGCTGAATGGGGCTTCCTTCCCATCCACCTGGGTAGGAGATTGGCATGCCGCTGTCCGCTATCATTCGGTGGGGGCCCCATGCCCCCCATTCCCCCGCTCCCTCTAGGCAGCGTATCAGGCTTTCCAGCCCTGGCATTTTGCGCATGTGCACACAACACCGGGGCAGTCCACATAAACCAGGGAAGTCCCTCCCCCATGCACACGCGGAAAGCACTGGGGCATGTTGCCCTGATGCAATGCCCAGCAGAAGCTTGCCATGGCTGCTGCCGTGCATAATGATTCAAAGTCCTGGAGATACCACATGTGGATCAAGTCCTTGCAGACCTTCGAAGTTCTAGGGCTGTACCAGGTCCAGTGGCTTCTTGGGAGATCCGTTGAGCTGCTGAGGTGCTTTGCACTGATTTGGTGACCTGATGCTCCTGTGGGGCTGATCCTGAGGTTGGAGGTGTCATTTCCCTCAGGGAGGCCATGGTTGCTTGTGCCGAACTGGCTTGTTCCTCTGCGCTGAGAGGTCCCAGGATACACCACTGCAGCTGGTCCACTGTGAGTTCATTTCAGCTCTTTATTAACCCCAGCTCATAGGTACAAGAGGACTAAACTGAACTGAGAGACCTCTCCACCTCCACCCCCCAAATAACATCCAAATATATACAACCTGGAACAATAAGAGATTCCCGTCAGTGCATGCCATTGGTCAATTTCATTTTAAACCAACTGGATCCAGCAGTCAGGATCTGATTGTGCATTGGTCGATTACATTTGCAGGATTACAATCATGCCTCCAACCTTAAACTCCGGTCTTCAGTAGGCCCACATACACAACCTTGATCGTGTCTCTGCAGCTATGTTTCAATGAGTATTTTAAAATGCCCTAGAGTTGCCCCTCCCACTTGCTGAGCTAAGAGTTATGCTTTTGCAGCTGAGTTTTAACACATTAGGTGCCAATGTACCTGCCAGAAGATGGTTTAAAAATAATGCCTTTAACCTGCTGCCACCTCAGTGAGTTTATAAGCCACCTTCAGGCAACAGGAAAAGAAGAAGAAGAAGAAGAAGAAGAAGAAGAAGAAGAAGAAGAAGAAGAAGAAGAAGAAGAAGAAGAGTTGTTTCTTATATGCTGCTTTTTCCTACCCAAATGAGGCTCAAAGCGGCTTACAGTCGCCTTCCCATTCCTCTCCCCACAACAGACACCCTGTGGGGTGGGTGAGGCTGAGAGAGCGCTGATATCACTGCTCGGTCAGAACAGTTTTATCAGTGCCGTGGCGAGCCCAAGGTCACCCAGCTGGTTGCATGTGGGGGAGCGCAGAATCGAACCTGGCATGCCAGATTAGAAGTCCGCACTCCTAACCACGACATCAAACTGGCTCTGGGACAGAAGGATATAGGACAGGGAATGGTGTGTGATGAAATTTAAAACAGGAGGTTTGTATGGACATTTGCCCCACATGCCACATACTCCATTAGCATAAAGGACTCTATATATACTAGGGTGCCCAGTCATTTTATCTCAAGGGAAGCAGAAATACAGCAGCCCTCACCTTTTCCCATTCCTACCAGTGCTGAAAAAGCCATTTTCCCAGTCTGCTCCAGCCCAACAGTTCAGAGTTTTCCTCTATTTCCAGTTTGCTAGCTAATGTACCCAGATGGAATGTCTCCTCTTCCAAGCATGGCTTAAGGAACCAAAATTGTATCAGTTCCACAACTGAATGAAGACATGAAAAGAAGCAATGGCATGAAAGTGGAAATATCCTGCCTGACTCTGGCAATAAATAATAGATATATTATTGTTCAGGGAGGAGGTTAATGGAAAAGAAAGATCTAGATTAAAATCTGCAAAACAAAATCAGAGTCCAGTGGCACCTTTAAGACCAACGAAGATTTATTCAAGGTGTGATCTTTCAAGTGCAAGCACTCTTCTTCAGACTTACACTCAAAAGCTCACGCCTTGAATAAATCTTTGTTGGTCTTAAAGGTGCCACTGGACTCTGATTTTGTTTTGTTCTTCTGCTTCAAACCAACATTGGCTACCCACTTGAATCTTGATTAAAATCTAGTAAACCAAACTAGGAGAACAGTTTGACAAACTCAGGACAGGGTGGAAATATCATCGCTCTGTGTTACAATTCAATGTTCAAAATATGAATGAAGTTAAGCATATGTTTTGCCCATTGTTCCTTTACTGTTGCAGTTACGGAAGGGAAACTGGATTGAGTTGGAAATATCTCCTGGGGCAAAACAAACATCTGCAAAGAGAAAAGCACTAGGCAATATATATGAAATGGGAAACTAGAAGTCAGGACTGGCTGTACTGAGATTACTACAGAATATAATGTGCTCCTCATGTGCCTCATTGCTTTACTTGCACTGGCATTCTTATTTATAAACAAGAAGAGAATGGAGGAATAAGAAACAAAGGGGAGTCTGGATTAGGGAATCCTCTTTCTGCCCCCTGCCAGATCTTCCTGCCATTGCTCAGCTGGGATATGGGAGATGATTGGAGCTGTGCTGGTGCCATTATGTCTTAAACTATAGAGCTGGGGAGAATGGTGGAGTATCATCCTATATGACCGTGTCATTGGTGGTGGTGTCACAATATTTCTGGCAAGGCCTTCTCCTGAAGAGTCTCCTATCAGTTGCCAGTGTTGGGCTGGCAACCCTAGTTTGAATATGAGGTTGTGCCTAGGAATCATTTTCACTTTTACAGCAGACTCCAAAAACATACTTCAAGTGGCATACTATGAATGGAAATCATATATTGGGTGTTGCAGAGGGTGGACAACAGTGTGAGATCACTTGTGGTTTTCTCCACTTCTCTGGAAACTGACAATAGGTTTCACCTACCCTTAGAGCAGTGTGACCTGGGCAGTGACTGACAACTATCAGGGGGCTGTGGACAAGGATATGGAAGGGAAATGACAATAGTAGAGTCACAATGAGTTCCACTAAGAAAAACAGAAATAACATAGCTAGCTCTAGGAATCATCAGAAACTCTATAGTAAAGCCATAGAATTTCCATTGAGTCCTAGAGCTACCTTATAACACATCTGGTTTTTTACCAGAAGTGACAAGATGCCACAGCTGACACTGAGAACAAGACGATGCACATCTCCCATCTATACTGATTTTTCTTGGTAGTGACAATATAACATAGGTCCAATGGCCATTTTTTTCTTATGCCAGCAGTGACAGGAAATTTAATCTGGGAGTGCGGGATGCTCTCCCCTCTACTGGTGGGATGACAATCCTAAATTCACATACTTCCTTCCAGTTCTGTTGGTTGTACCAGGCACAGTGCTTGTTCTGCTACTAAATTCTGTGGCATAATCATACTTTGCATGTCCCACCTCTTCTTACTCTGCTCTTCTAGGATACAGCTTCCCTTGTGGAAGGAGGAAGAGAACAATGATGGTGGCTATCTTTATTAGGTTAGGTTAGGAGAATTAAAACTAGGCCTTCCCCTATCTATTAAAAGTACCCAGTAGGGAAATATGAGTTGCCAATTAAGATTATACTTCAATCCTTCTTTAAACGTCTGTAATACTAGGGCCTTTGTCCTACCTTCACTACTACTCTGCCTCATAAATCACCACAGATACCATCTTCATGAAACTCACTGCACTAACCCATACTTTTAAAGAAACCATTCACATCTTGCCTCAATTCCCTTTAAAGGCTAACAATTCAAAATTGCCCATCACAATGAAAAGAATTCAAAAGCAGTCCTCTTAAGCCTTATGTTCCAAATCCTTCTAGAAAGTTTAAAATAATTATATTGAAAACACCACCGTTTCAAGCCAAGGGATGATCCTTAAACCGACCTCCCATTATTATAAGGCATGGACTCTTTTTAGTGTATACAAGTCTTATCTTAAACAACATCCAGTACCAGCTGGATATGGGGGGGGGGGAATTCAGTCAGAGTAGTTCAGTAGTAGAACAGGATGCCTAAGTAGGTGTTGATCTCCCTCTCACTGGCAGTCTTCACGCAGTAACTGGACAGATATTTATTATGGATGGATGCTTTAGGTCGATCCTGCGCTGAGCAGGAGATTGGACTAGATGGCCGGTAGGGCCCCTTCCAACTCTTTGGTTCTATGATTCTATAAGCATAGCAACTATTTCTGAAACAGAAAAATACCCTGTTCTTCTAAAAACAGATATTCAAAAGACCAAACATATACCTGTACCAAAACGTGCAGAAACGTTTTGCAGCACAAAAGATCTTTTCCCTCCAAGCATTTACAGCGCACACAGTTGCACACAGTACAGACAAGCCCTGAAATGTAGAAAGGCACAGAAATGCCACAAGAAACACTTAGAACCTTAAAGCAGCTTCCTCTGAGAAAGGCCTTTTGTCAATGTCTCATATTCTGACAATAAAATGTACCCCAAACTTTGTTCTCTTGTTTGACTTACCTCACTCCTAATCCCCCCTTCCTATTGATAATTACATTGCTTCAGCAATCAGCACCAAACCCCTGCCCTCTCCCGCCCAACTTCTTAAAAGGTTGTACATTTCTCAGACTCTGCGCTGATGCTGTGGCTTCTCAGTTTCTGGGTCATTCTTCAGGTCTCTGTGACTCACGCTGGTGAGTGATTCAGTGCCATTAATGTTCCAGCAGCGAAAGGGGAGACAGCCAGACAGCCTCGTTGCTATTTTTTCCACAAGAGTGTTTGGAAGCAGGAAAAAAAAAGACCTAAGGGGGAAAGAACGTCATAGTGGGGCATGGTTAGTATGTAAAGAAAGAGGCCAAAGCATGACCCATATGTGCATGGATTTGTGAGATCTGCAGAAGCCAAGAGTGAATACGCCCAAAAAGAATTCAGAGAATCAGGTTTTCGTAGATTATGTGGAAACACATAATCTGGGACAATCTGATTCTTACTGGTGATCACAGGACCACCCTCGCCCCTGTGGCTGCCTCCTCCATCCCAGCATGAAGTCAGGAGAAGTACACAGGGACCCTTGGCCTTGGGTGGGGCCAGGCACTAAAGAGCAGGGAGGCAGAGGCATGCACAGGTGAAGTGGAGGTGAGGGAATGGGCTGCCAGACAGCCGGGCAGAGGGTACCAATGGTAGAAAGGGCTCTGTGTTGGAGGAAGAGGGTGAGGAAATGATAAGGATGACTATGACGACAAGAAGGAACAGATCGAAGGATGAGATGTCGAGAAGGTGAATGAGAGTTCTTCCACTCACCCACACTCCTGATGGTAGGATCAGGCTGGCCAGGCTTGGCAGTGACCCTCGCATACTCCACCACCAGCACCCATCTTCTATGCCCAATTCTGCTTCCAGGAGTGGGACTATAGGAAGAACGAGTGCGGAAGATGGCCAATGGAGGTGGCAGCTGGCCAGGTGTGGCACTGTGCCCTGCTCACTCTGCCCCTGCCGCCTGTCTTCCGTGCCCATTCCTCCTGCACCCCCGTTCATGGCAATGGGGCCGGGTGCAGAAGATGGGCTGTGGAGGCAGAGGTGGCAGCTGGCTAGGCTCGGCACTGAGCCCGGCTTGCTCCGCCTCCATCACCCATCTTATGTATCCAGTCCCGCCACTAGGAGTATGAGTGAGTGGGAGGAATTCTCACTTACCTCATCCTCATCTTCTTCCTTGCCTTCTTCCTCCAGTGCAGAACCTGCATGATTTGTTATGTCTTGTTCAGAGGCTGGAGAGTAATGTCAGCGGGTGGGGGCAGGAGAGACGCACATCACATCCATAGTCATTTCTGTTTCCCACCAGCTCCCAAATGCAGCACAAGATGTGTATCCACATTAAAAGTCAACTGCTGCTACAATTGGAAGCTGCCCAGTCAGTGGCTTAAGTAAAAGAAAAAAAAAAGGGGGGGGGGGTTAAATTATGCTCTAAAACATCATACCATACCCCCTATAGTATATTTATACATTTGTTCCACTTATTTAACTTTTGATCTATTTCATAACTGACTGATTTTAATCTATACTTTTATCTTTTTATTAAAAGGTCCAAAATCATAAATAAAACTGATGATGATGACATTATACCATTTTTTCCTGAAAGCTTTGGCATCTAATCCCAGATACATGGGATCCCTCTGGTTAGTGGAGAAAATGCCTTCTGCATAACTGCTCAGCTGTTACTCTTTACTACATCCAAATTCTATGGGTTGGCATGAGCTCAAATTCATCTCTGTGCTTTGGTCTAAAAGAGGATCATGTTCAAGGCCAGATTAAGATATGCTGAGGTCCTAAATGATGTAAATTTAAGAGGCCCAAAATTCCATGGTATTTCATTTAAAACACTGAAGTCAAGGGACAAAGAAACTTTAAACTACCTCACTTATATTGCTATTCTTTCTACTTAAAATTCCTTGTTGAGGTGCAGACATATAAATATCAAAGTATAAGTAAGCTGAGAAGATAGGTACAGCTTACTTTTAATTTCCTACCTTTCAGGACTCCTGAAAGCTACAATGCCACACCCGCATATGACCCTGATCCAATTTTATGATTATATTATACTAGAAATTAAGCCCGCTATATAAAAAATACAGTGGGTGCTAGCATGCAGTTGGTGGGTGTGGAAGGCCCACACCAGCCACCCCTTCCCCCCAGCTTCATCATCATCACCTGCCCACCCCACTCACTCACTCCCGGCTCTGAGCCCCACGCTGAAGCCTACCCCGCCCCCCACTCACACCCGGCTTCAGTGTGGGGCTCCGAGGACCGCACTGAAGCCTGCCCTGTCCCCCACTCTGGGGCTGCCTCTGGGGCTTTGGGGCGAGCCAAGGGACAGCCCCATCGCATTGCAGGTTCTATGGGGGGCACTCCCCTCTACACACACACACACACAAAAGAGAAAGAGAGAGAGAGAGAGAAAACATAGAAGACAAAAACATTCCTCCCTTCTCAAATTGCAAAACCTATTAGCCACATGTAGGAAATACCTGAGTGTCTCCATCCTTGGATTGGTCTGAGAAGCCATTGTCCAGAAGATCCGAATTTAAAGAAAAAGAATCCCATAATAGTCAATGAGCAAGTCAAAAAAGACTTATACCATTCTCCTGCAATACCTATGCTGTAGCTACATCTCTTTAAGGCAATGGTAAAATTACAGCTTGGTACAGTGGTTAAGAGCAGTGGCTTCTAATGTGGTGAGCTGTATTTGATTCCCTGCTCCTTCATATATTGGGTGACGTAAGCTAGTCCAGTCCTGTTAGAAACTGTTCTCCCAGAGCAGTTTCTGTCAGAGCTCTCTCAGCCTCACCTACCTCACAGGGTGTCTGTTGTGGGGAGAGGAAGGGGAGGTGATTATAAGCCACTCTGAGACTCATTCGGGCAGTGAAAAGCAGGGTATAAAAACTCTCCCGCCTCCCCCCTCCACATGAATGTCCCCATGGCCTCATGGCGCTTCTGTGCGCCATCTACAGTTTCCCCAACTTCCATGCCATTGGCCTCAAAATTACTTTGTTCTGATGGTCTTGGAAAGATTGCAGCAAGACCAAGGTGGTATCCATATGAAAAGTCTACATCTTCCCAGAGTTATCCACATCAGCATTATTTTCCCTGCTGCAATTGCCTGTGATGGTTACCCCCAACACATCCCTACCTTCTCAGATATTAAATTGCAAACCTCAGAGGACTTATTCATGAGTAAATATTCCCAGGGCAGTAGCTTTTCCTGGTTGCCCTGGGTCCCAGAGGGTCAGCAGGGGGGGGGCATTTCTGGGCCTCCCACAGCCCCCCCTCCAGAAGGCATGCACAGGATGCACCAGGAGGTGGCTTGCTCCCCTTCATGGCCTCCGAGTTGAAAGAGGCCAGGAGGCCAGGGCAATTTACTGGAAACAAGGCACATTATATTTCCATTACATACATGTAAATAGGCATCCCCATCCTTTTACTAGAGTTACAGATCATGTAGAAATATTAACTCCCCCCTTCTGTTCCTAACATTGACTGCTATGTTAAGTCTGCTATGTTGGAATGTGCAGGATCTGTAGTATGCAAAATTCAAAAGCTTGTGAAGGGGGTTCTATGGGGGGCATCAGAGGAAATATGTAGTTAGTATTGTTAGATTAAGAACTTCCTGGTATTTTTCAGTTTCCTACTGTGTCCTGATTGTCTCATTCAGAAATTTCTGCTTTTTTTGTACTCACTTCCCCGTTGCTCTCCTCCAGAACAGACTGAATAAAGACAAGTTAGGTATCTCTCTCCTCTCTTTCTACACAAAGTGGGTTCTCTTCTAAATAAAACCATCTTATGTTAAGCGAAATGCTCTGTCATCCCAAAATGTTCTAATCAAATATTAGGGGAGTCAGCTATGTAAAAAGGGGAGATAACTAGCAGGAATCCAAGCCAGACAACAAATACTGTTTAAAATAATATTGTAGCTTTATTTACAGAATAAGACTAAACAATTAAACTACCTACAGCAAAAAAAAAAAAAAAGGAAAAGGAAAAAAAGAAAGGAAATGGCTATGTTTGGGGAAGAGGACAGCAAGGCTCATACGATTGCCTATCTTGCACAGATGGAGAAGTTGGGTGTGTTGACAGAGGGGGTCAGCAACACGAATGAAACCAGCATCTGAGTCGGACGTTGCTAGAGGGGAGCAAGCACCCTGGGGGCTCCAAGGAAGAGTTTTTATACCTTTTCCTTAGTCAGATACATGGTAAAAAGTCACATAGGCATAATGTGAGCTTTGGACAAAAGGATGAAAGACAATTTTGTTGTATTACTTCAGACCAACATGGCTATCCACTTGAATCTGTCTTTATGGAAGAGAGAAACAGACGGCTGGAAACAACAACCGTGTTAGGAAGCAGCAACCTGACAGTGACTCTTGCAGTCACAAGCTGTGGCGGCTGGTCTTGCCTAGCTCCACTGCAGGCTTGCTGGATATGCAAGTGTATCCTATATCAGTGGTCCCCAACCTTTTAATCACCGGGGACCGGTCAATGCTTGACAATTTTACTGAGGCCCAGGAGGGGGGATACGTTGCCGCCGCCTGAGCCCCTGCTTCACTTGCTTTCCCGCCAGTGCCCCTGATTACCTGCCGCCCGCTGGGGGCGCTGGCAGCAGCAGCTGCACAGTGCTTTGTTGAGGGGGAGTCCCAGCCATGGTGGCCGCCAGAGAGCACCAAAGGTGAGCTGGCAGCAGAGTGGCTGGGCAGCCCCCGAGGCAGCAGCCGGGGAGGAGGACGAGGAGGAGCCCGGTACCGACTGATCTACGGACCGATACCGGTCTACGAACCGGGGGTTGTGGACCACTGTCCTATATTTATTCTATATGACTTCTATTTTGGTTATATTTATTTATAATTACTTACACTTAGGGTTAAATTTATAATTTCACAATAACACTAAAAGAAGAGACAAGACCGTTTTCTAGCATATGCAATGAAAAAGGGTATATTTCACACCGCGATTTCTTCCTTATGCGGAGAAGTCACTGGAGCAGCAAGTTAGGAGAGCAAGTGTGGACAGTGGGAAACCAAGATCTGTTAGCTATGTCTGTGACTATGTTCTCTAGTCTTTCAGTCTGAGTTACTGGGAAGATACAATAGGAGAATTACCACATATGTTGATGGTTGGTTTCAATAGTATTTGAAGGAGTTGAATAGCAGCTTCTTGGAGTCAACTGAATCCATGACCCGATCATATTTGTATTGTATTGCTAAGCTAGAAAGGAGCACTACCCTCCAATCATAGACTCTGAAAATCTGTTATGACTTTTTAGCAGGTTTCAGGTAAGGCTATATGTCTTGCTTCTTTACAGTCATAGACATCTTCCCCAAAAACCTTATACTTTTTTCCAGTGGCAAGGCCTTTTTAAAGCCAGTCAGACTCAGTTGGCTTACAGGTTCTTCCTATGCTGCTGTCTCAGACTCTCCAGAGTCTTCTCTTTGAAGCCTCAGAGGTCATCTATATTGGATGTTTACTGTACTGTACCATTGCTGTAATGTAATGTAATGTAAACCTCCCTGAACCAAAAGGGAGGGCGGTATATACATTAAATGAATGAATGAATGAATGAATGAATGAATGAATGAATGAATGAATGAATGAATGAATGAATGAATGAATGAATGAATGAATGAATGAATGAATGAATGAATGAATGAATATGCAGCTACTTCCATTAGCCTACTCGCCCTGAATGTGACACTTGCTGAACAGATTGGCTGTTTTTTATACTTTCAGTGGAAAAGGAAATAGTGCCCATTCTGTCAATGCCAATGTTGAATCACCTCTGGCCTGGCTGTTGACACTTCCACAACCTAGCCCCCATGCGTCCTGGTGGAATAAATTAAAAATGTTTTGATAAACTAATTTGAGCAGGTGTCACTTCACTGTATTTAACATTCCACGGCACAGTCAACCCTGGAGGTTCCACATTCTGCTATTGTGGCTTGGCCTGCCCTGCTATAGCACGGCTGGGGGGGGGGGTACTCCCTTCATGATCACACATTACCATTTGGGGTAGATCCTTCATAAGTCTGACATAACTCAGGTAGAATTGTTAACGGCACCTGCAACAGCTGGGAAGGAAGCTGGCAATCTTAAGGTCTTTATGCCCTCAGTTTATGAGCTGCCATTTATTTCTCCGGCCAGAATTCAAATGTATAACTGACCTGAGGGTGAGTAAAGGGTGACAGCCCACTTGATGTTTGTTAGAGGTGACAGAATATGTCAGGTGAACAAGTGCTAACAGCCATAATGGAGGAAAGGTCATGTCGACAGCAATAAGCTTCTCCAGGAATGGCTATTGTAGATGAGACTATCAGCTACTGTCGATGCACTTCACCCAATGCCACAAAGACACTGAGGCTATTCCTGCCATTTCTACACCCCAGATCTTCATAACAGCATCTATTTTACAGATATTCAAATTTTAATGAATGCCCAAATGTCAACTGAGTCATAAATCATAACTTCTGGTGCATTCATCATGCACTAGTTCTCTTCAATAGACTGATGACTTCCTCTGTGAATAATCATTTATTTTGGTTCCAGGGCTATTCAGGAAGAAGAAGAAGAAGAAGAAGAAGAAGAAGAAGAAGAAGAAGAAGAAGAAGAAGAAGAAGAAGAAGAAGAAGAAGAAGAAGAAGAAGAAGAAGAAGAAGAAGAAGAAGAAGAAGAAGAAGAAGAAGAAGAAGAAGAAGAAGAAGAAGAAGAAGAAGAAGAAGAAGAAGAAGAAGAAGAAGAAGAAGAAGAAGTTGGTTCTTATATGCTGCTTTTCTCTACCCAAAGGAATCTCAAAGCAACTTACAATCCACTTCCCTTTCCTCTCCCCACAACAGACACCTGTGAGGTAGGCAAGGCTGAGAGAGCCCTGATATTACTGATCAATCAGAACAGCTTTATCAGTGCCATGGTGAGCCCAAGGTCACCCAGCTGGCTGTGTGTGGGGGAGCAGGGAATCAAACCTGGCTCGGCGCTCCTAACCATTACACCAAGCTGGCGAGTGTGAGTGTGGGGGAAGGTCCTGAGATAGAATTGCCAGCTCTGGGTTTGGAAATACCTGAAGATTTTGGGAGGAGAGGGACTTCAGCAGGGTTTATCCCATACAGCTCATTCTTCCAAAGCAGCCATTTTCTTCCCGGGAACTGATCTTTGTCATCTGGAGACCGGTTGCAATCTAGGTGATCTCAAGCCACCACCTGGAGGTTGGCAACACTTTCCTGATAGTATGCATAGAAGAAACCATACCTTATCTTCTGCCATACAGATAAAACCTCAAGTGCTTCTAGAAAGTAGCCGCCTATGACAGCCATTTTGTAGTTATGCCCACCACCCTGTGGCACAATACTGAAGGTGCCATCAAGCTCAAAAAAGTCTGGGATTTCTTTGCTGAGATTATGGTCAGGCCATTCATTCAATAGATAAGATTACGGGATAGTGGTGCCACTGGCATTTTTGAGTAGCCCTTATATACTCAGTTTCTATAAAGAGTTGAAACACCGGGCTGAGAAGTCTAAGTACATGCCATTGCATTATTCAGTAGTTCAGAACATCTAATCCTTCCCTAAAGCATGGAATCCTCTTCCCACAAGTTGAAATTTTGCACAGAAAATTACCCAGTTGTCATTTTCATATTAGGCTTCTTTATAGCTAAGAATGATTATAGCTAAGAATGATTTCTGCCTGGCTGCCAAATTACAAGAGACTGTTGTTTCACACTGAGAGAACCAGTTCTGACATGTAAATCAACACATACATTTTCCCCAGCCAACAAGAAAGAAATTACTAATACTGAATTGTCCCCTTTCCCTTTCTATTCCATTTATAAGACTCTGATATGCCTTTATGGATAAAAAGCATATTCAAACTCAAAATTTGCCAAGAGCAGCATAAAAATATTCCAATAAACAAAAGATCGAACAAACTCTAATGAAATACATAGAGGGAGGCCTTGATATTTCCAGTCAATTGGTTGCCAACAGACACAATGATTGACACCAGGTCACTAGTACTGGCAATTCTGGTAATGCAGCATGGTATCTTGCGAACAATTTTCTGTCTCTGGTCTTACAGGACTACCGGCCTTTTTGAGAGAAGAGTAGCAGGTAAAACTATACCTATAATAAACACAATTAGTACTGTACTGCATTTCTAAGTCAGCTCTATGCACAGAACTCTCAGTTTGTTACACTAAACAGCATTCACACTGTACATACATTGGTCTGGAGCAAAAAATAAAGGCACAAATGGAAAACAAGACACCTGAGGTAGCAGCATATACGTAAACCGGCATACTTCTCTTGACCATGGTTTGAAAAATCAGGAACTTGATGTCTGAATTCAGCTAATGTTGAGCAACTATGTATTTGCCAGATCTTCAAAGCTAGTGAATAAAGGTTTAAACATCATTTAAAAGAGGCTCTCTAAGCATTAGAGTATGGGGTGTCATTCTCCATAGTACACAAAAATTCTGTCCCGTCCCCATTCCCCCTCCCTGGGTTGTTCATTTTAAAATTCTATCACAGGGAACTGAACTCTTGATTAGGGATACTACTATGTGAGCAGCAGGAGGCAAGGGGAGGCAAAAGGGAAAATAATATAATGCAATGGTTTGATAGAATTTCTAACCAAGAAAGGAGGTGATGACACTACACTGTGATAACACACTAAGAATCCCACAGATCTCCAGATTTCCATTTCCTCAGACATCCATTTATTTTCAAAGCAACAGAACAGCATCCTTCTGTTATGAAAACCAGCTCTAAAGCTATCATTAGGGGTTTTCGTTCAGCTACTTTGAGCTGGAAAAATACCCCCATTTTTCAGCTCTCCAAAACTATCTGGCTCTGGATAACCTTCAGACTGAACTTTTCTATGCTGCAAATTTGGTGCTCTATCTTAAAAAAAAAACACCCCCACACAACCCCAGACATCTCTGGATCAATTTTCCATTATAGACTATTGATTATAATGGTCCCCAAAGGCTATAATGGAAACATAAATTTTTGGCTTCCTCAAATATTTACCAATCTGAATATCTTACCGATATTGGGATTCAGGAATATCAGCAAACACCAATATGTTCCAGGTTCAATATACCCATACTAAAAAAACACCAGGGTCTTTTTCCCCCTGCATACCCCTTGCTATCATTACTAAGTTGTTGGACGGCCCAGATTCATGAGTTGTTGCTCCTTAACTTGTGAATAGAGCCAAACTCCTCATTTTGGCCATTAAGAAGTATACACTGCTAATCTTCGAGCAATAATTTGCTTTCATTACACTGTTAGCCAGTGATTATCTTAAATGAATACGAATAGGTTCAGGTCTCAGCCCTTAAGTAATTTGTCTCTGTCTTACAATGGACAGAACCTAATATTGAAAAAGCGGTGTAAAATTCCTAAAACATCTGTCATTGTCTAGGATGGGAAGAAGATAAGGCCCTACCAGTGGGTAGGAGAAATAAAAATGGAACAAGGTCAACATTATCTTAGATTATTTAGATCCCTACTGGTTTCGCTAATTGCTTCATCAGAGGATCTTGTATAAAAATCTCTCGACTCTAGGATGCTGAAAGGACAATAGTTGTTATTTGATCCTGCATAAGTTTTTAAACAACACATAATTAGATATACCTGTTTTCATCATATTCAAATAGAAACAATATTAACAGAGTCTGCCATCGGGACTGGGAATTATTGGTAAGAAGCCTCAGAAACCTCCCAAGCTAAAACCAGTATTATTATTGCCTCAGAGCTTATTGCCTCAGAGTTTAAGAACGAGATTATAAACCCATTTACTAGATGTACATTAATTATCTGGAGATCTTGGATGGTAAATCAGCACTGTCTATATCCCCTTCTAGATCATCTACTTTTCCATAATCCAGTTAAGTATAATAAATATCAAAACTGGGAATCTTGAGGCCTGTAATAATTAGTAAACAATTTTCTCTTTTGATCAACCTCCTTCTAGCATTCCCGGAGGACTGGAAGACAGCAAACGTTATTCCGATCTTCAAAAAAGGGAGGAAGGATGACCCGGGAAACTACAGACCAGTGACTCTGACCTCGGTTGTAGGGAAGAAAATGGAGCAGATATTAAAGGGAGTGATCTGCAAACATCTGGAGGACAATTTGGTGATCCAAGGAACTCAGCATGGATTTGTCTCCAACAGGTCCTGTCAGACCAACCTGGTTTCCTTTTTTGACCAAGTGACAAGTCTGCTGGATCGTGGAAATTCGGTTAATGTCGTTTACTTGGATTTTAGTAAAGCTTTTGATGGTTCCCCATGATGTTCTGATGGATAAATTGAAGGACTGCAATCTGGATTTTCAGATAGGTGGATAGGGAATTGGTTAGAGAACCGCACTCAAAGAGTTGTTGTCAATGGTGTTTCATCAGACTGGAGGGAGGTGAGTAGCGGGGTACCTCAGGGCTCGGTGCTCAGCCCGGTACTTTTTAACATATTTATTAATGATCTAGATGAGGGGGTGGAGGGACTACTCATCAAGTTTGCAGATGACACCAAATTGGGAGGACTGGCAAATACTCCAGAAGATAGAGACAGAGTTCAACGAGATCTGAACACAATGGAAAAATGGGCAAATGAGAACAAGATGCAATTTAATAAAGATAAGTGTAAAGTTCTCCATCTGGGTCAGAAAACATGCCTACTGGATGGGGGATACGCTTCTAGGTAACACTGTATGTGAACGAGACCTTGGGGTACTTGTGGATTGTGAACTAAACATGAGCAGGCAGTGTGATGCAGCAGTAAAAAAGGCGAATGCCATTTTGGGCTGTATCAACAGATGCATCACATCAAAATCACCAGATGTCATAGTCCCATTGTATACGGCACTGGTCAGACCACACCTGGAGTACTGTGTGCAGTTCTGGAGGCCTCACTTCAGGAAGGACGTAGATAAAATTGAAAGGGTACAGAGGAGAGCCACGAGGATGATCTGGGTCCAAGGGACCAAGCCCTATGAAGATAGGTTGAGGGACTTGGGAATGTTCAGCCTGGAGAAAAGGAGGTTGATAGGGGACATGATAGCCCTCTTTTAAGTATTTGAAAGGTTGTCATTTGGAGGAGGGCAGGATGCTGTTCCCATTGGCTGCAGAGGAAAGGACACACAGTAATGGGTTTAAACTACAAGTACAACGATATAGGCTAGATATCAGGAAAAATTTTTTTTCACAGTCAGAGTAGTTCAGCAGTGGAATAGGCTGCCTAAGGAGGTGGTGAGCTCCCCCTCATTTGCAGTCTTCAAGCAAAGGTTGGATACACACTTTTCTTGGATGCTTTAGGATGCTTTGGGCTGATCCTGCGTTGAGCAGGGGGTTGGACTAGATGGCCTGTATGGGCCCTTCCAATATGATTCTATGATTCTATGATTCTATGATTCAGGTAGGGCAATCACACTTCCTCGCTGGAACCCTTCCTGCCAAACCATAAGACCTCAGTCTTTGAAGGACTGAGTTTTAGATGGCTCTGCTTGAGCCATCCTATCACTGCTTTTAGAGATCCAGCTAATGAGTCTGGAGGTGAATCAGGGAAGCCATCCATCAGGAGGAAGAGCATGGTGTCTGTATATTGATGACACCCCAGTTTAATTCACCATACTTACTGGGCAAGAGGGCGCATGAAGATACAGAAAAGAACTAAAGAGAGAACTGCTCCCTGTGGCACCCTGCATTGGAGTTGGCAATGCTGAAATTGGTTCTCTCTAATAGCTACCCTGAAGAGCCTCTTGTGGCGCAGAGTGGTAAGGCAGCGATATGCTGTCTGAATCTGTCTGCCCATGAGGTTGGGAGTTCAATCCCAGCAGCCGGCTCAAGGTTGACTCAGCCTTCCATCCTTCCGAGGTCGGTAAAATGAGTACCCAGCTTGCTGGGGGGTAAACGGTCATGACTGGGGAAGGCACTGGCAAACCACCCCGTATTGAGTCTGCCAAGAAAACGCTAGAGGGCGTCACCCCAAGGGTCAGACATGACTCGGTGCTTGCACAGGGGATACCTTTACCTTTACCTTTAATAGCTACCCTCTGTCCCTGACCTCAAATAAAGGAGATTAGCCTGCATATCCTGGCATCAGCCATAATTGTTTTTTATTTAAATATTTCTGCAAACCTGGGGCTTTTCTCCTTCCATATACAAATCTCTCTGTCCATTTCTGGATTTAAGTATTCACAGATGAGATCACACTGATAATTTGATATACTAATTGCACAGTCTATAATAATGCAAAATTCAACTCTTGTGGTGCAGCTCTGTTGTAGGGTCCTCGGCTTTCCCAAGAGATTTTCTGAGGTACCAACCTGCATAGGTCAAGGGTCATCCCCCCAATTGGCCAAGGAAAACTCCAGCTGGCTAAGATGTATTTTTCCAGCCAACATGGCATTAACAACTTCTCCCTTCCTAGTTTAACTCTACTCAGAGAGATGCAGGACCAGCCAGCCGATTCCAGATGCTCCAGGGACCCATCACCTTCATTTCTGAACTTTAAAGCTGCCTCAGCATTGGAAAGATCCCTGGGGTCGAGCCTCAAGGAGAGGACGTTCTTGACCTTCCAAAATCCCCCTCCCCCCTGCCACAACTTCGCAGTTTGAAGGGCTGCAGAGGAAGAAGCCCAAGTCATGTGAGAAAACAGCAGTGCCTTCCACTGCTCCCATTGTGCAGTGTGTTGTGGAACCAAGGGAAGAAGGCAATGCGGGGTACGGCAAAGGAGACAGGAACTAACAAGAGCTTTCAGCAAGGACTGTAGGCAAATGAAAGCCACATATCACAAGTCCTTTATATGACCTCTGAGAAAGCTAGATGTTGCAAGCAACTACAACAGGATGGTTTGCTCTACAACTTCAAGGCTTCTTTAAGAACTATGCTTAAAACTTACTTTGACGTTTTACAACAGATGTGGGCTTTTGCCAAATGATAACAGGTGAATCACTTGATTCGGACCAATTGGGAACAGACTTTGTAAATTTTGCCAATTAGAGTCTGACTCAGTGCCACATATTCTACTCTACTGCCCATCACATTCTATGCCCAGACAACGACTTGTTGTCCCTATCACGATGGACCTTTCTGGCCCTATGGACAGAATAACTAGACATTTGTTAGCTGATAGGTCCCCAGAAATAACGGAACTGGTGGCCGAATTTTTGGCTAAAAGGTATCCCCTGTGCAAGCACCGAGTCATGTCTGACCCTTGGGGTGACGCCCTCTAGCGTTTTCATGGCAGACTCAATACGGGGTGGTTTGCCAGTGCCTTCCCCAGTCATTACCGTTTACCCCCCAGCAAGCTGGGTACTCATTTTACCAACCTCGGAAGGATGGAAGGCTGAGTCAACCTTGAGCCGGCTGCTGGGATTGAACTCCCAGCCTCATGGGCAAAGCTTTCAGACAGCTGCCTTACCACTCTGCACCACAAGAGAATTTTTGGCTACTGTGATATAAAAGGACAGTCGGCTAGGCAAGAATCAGGTCTAGACCAGGGGCACCTACAATTGGTGGAAATTACTGATTGCTGGGCATTGTGGAGGAATCTACTGTTGGTTACTGCTTCTTTTCTTTTATTTGTTTATCTAGACCAGGGGTCATCAAAGGCCACGGTACCAGGCCGCCGGCAGCCACGCCTGCCTCCCCCCACCGGCAGCAAGAAGGAAGGGAAGAGGCAGGCACAGCCGCCAGCATGGCGGTGACGCAAACGCGCATGCGCGCCATTGCCGCGCATGCGCGTTAGCGCCCTCTAGTGGCGAAAACACGCACCTAACCTGGTGGCGAAAACACACATGTGCGGCAACTGCACGTGCGGGCCGTCAGCTCTTCCCTCACCTCGGAGGCAGTCCTTGACCTGAGAAAGGT
The DNA here is from genome assembly GCF_049243985.1 of Paroedura picta. Lineage (NCBI taxonomy): Eukaryota > Metazoa > Chordata > Lepidosauria > Squamata > Gekkonidae > Paroedura > Paroedura picta. The sequence goes on along the minus strand of NC_135371.1, from coordinate 140,582,071 downwards.
CGGGGACCGCTAATCTAGACTATGTAATTTTTACCAATTAATTATAATTATGAATTACCCTTGTTCTCAAGATGTTTTATATGCCATTAAAGGTTTTTTGAATTTGATTCGGACCATGCACAGCTATATCATACTGGGCCATATTTTCAGGCAGCCCATGGGCCAAGCCACAGGTAACAAAAAGGAACATATTGGACTCCCAGGAACATATTGGAACAACAGCACATACAAGAAGAATGCTCAAGCTTTTCCCCATGATATTTTCCCAACCTAAAATTGCACCAAGAAGCTATTTGCCCCCCCCCCCATAAATTTAAATGTTCTGATGTTTAGAGATAAGGTTACTCAGTGGGGAAAATACCACTGCCCAGGATATTTTAAAGACAGGAGCTGTGGTCCCAATCTGAATTGAGCCTGTGCATGTCTGGAAGGCATGGAACTTCAGAACTTTTGTCTTCCACTGTATTGATTTTTTGTTCTTGGAGTTGGTTATAAATGTACTTTAAAGAAAGTGAATGTATATTAGTAACCACTGGAGACCTAAAATAATGGGGCTGTTTGGATTACTATGTTAGGCATGCCTGCACTGAGGCCTGTGCAATCCGAAGAATAGTCAATGTATCCCAACAATGCAACAGCCGTTATTTTAAACAATACAACTCTCTAGGAGCTAGAGTTCATTACTATACGTATCCCACTCCCTTCACAGTACTGAAGTGCATGTTGAATTTTCCACAGCTATCTCTAATTCACTAGTAAACTCCCATGTGACTTTAAAACAAACACTAATATACATTTGTCTAGCTGGATTACTCTAACTGCAGGGCTAGGAACCCTTGTCTGGGGAAAAGCTCCATTGAAAAAAATGGGACTTATTTCTGAGTAGACTTGCTTAAGATCACTCAACGTAATTTCAGATGGGTACCTGTCAAGTCCATATCCAACAGAATGTCTCCTATGAGTAAACACAAGAATGAAAAACTGCAGTGAGAAACTCTACAACTGTTTACATATTTCATCCTATATTCACATGCAAGCTACCCTTTTTGCTGATAATGAGCCTAAATCAATCCCAAACTATTTTCAGGTATCATGACTAAGATTTACAGTTCAGACTTATGAAAATTACTCCATTCTAAACCCATTAAAATCAATAGGTTTACATTGGAGTAACTCTACACAGAACTGCTGTGTGTTCATATTCCCCAGCTTAGAACAAGAGGCTGAAAATACACTAGTACCTAGGGCTTAGAATGAGCCAACAGGAAGTGGGGCTGAGGACAAGGCAAGAGCAGACACTAGCTACCTCACAGAGATACCAGGCCAGCATAACTCCAGAGGTGGTCAAACTGTGGCTCTCCAGATGTGCATGGACTACAATTCCCTTGAGCCCCTGCCAGCAGCATGCCTAGCATAACTCTGGTTTCTAGTTCAAAGCTGTCATCTGACAAACAGGCTCTTATAAACCTATTTCCCATCCTTCAGTTGCACAAAAGTTCCCGGCCAGAAGCACGAGAATCTCCAATGTGGGCGTGCTCTCAATCCTTTTAGATTTAGGTAACAAGCTTACACCTGAATGCTAACAGCATCTGCTTAATTTTTCAGGCCAGATCAGGCTTTGACTAATCTCTTATTAAATAAAGAAATAAACATCTCTTGCTATTTCAGGTGCAGGCTTATCCAGAATCATCGCTTTTTAAATTTTAATAGAATCAGGCTCATCTCAGACAAGCTTATGAAGACAGGTTTGTTCAGGACACAGGCATATCCTATTTTCTCTCTTCCCCATAAAGCTTCCTATTCACAAAAAATTGTATCCAGTAGCTCCTGAAGACAAAACAAAAAACAAAAAACTGAGACTGAATTGTCTGTCCTGTTATTCTCAGCCTTTCTGCCTATATTGACATTATTCTCTGGCAAGGGTGCTAAAATAATTACTGCATCATCCACTACTGGGGAATCTCATGCTTCCTCCTAATGAGTTGATTTTATTAGTTTGTGAACACATCAAAAACTCATCAAAATAAACATCAATCCACTTAGCTCACCGCAGATCCCCCCACACTGGTATGCGCACATTCCAACAGCATCGCAGCCCAGCCACCAAGTGAGCCAAGCGTGACTCAGCAGGAGACATGGCCCTCTCTTCCCACACTCAGTGTTTGAATAATGTGTTACTAAAGTAACCAAGGGAGAATAGAAACGTAGGCCCTTCTCCTCAGTGAAAGAATGCTTTCTGATGCCAAGTAGGAAGACAGTGGCAGTCACATGGGTGAAGGCCTTGAAGTGAACCAAGAGCTCAAGGCTATCTGGGAATTCCATTTCATAGGCCAGATTTTCTGACTATGACTATACCATTCCAAATTTGTTTCAAGAACTGGCCTTTCTACTTATATTTGTCACTGCAGCCCAACCAGCCATATGGAATGGATAAAACTGGTGAGAATGTTTAATGTTTATGGATGTGGGGAAACTGCAGAACATGCTTCTAAACCTCACAATTGACCGGGGTGGGGTATAGAAGTATAGCATGGACTGGGATATTGTGTTACTTATAATCCACTCTTTAATTGATTAAATTAATTAGATTAATATTTATAATCCACTCTTAAATTAATTCTCCAAGCATGAGTACAATTAAAAAAAATAACAATGCATTAAAAAGTGCAGGGGGGAGAAAAACTAAGTCAGCAACATTCTCTTAACAGCAGGGAGAAAAATAAAACCTATATTAATCCCCATTACAAACAGAAGTTAAAAGTTTGCTAAAAAAATAGAAGTCCTAATAAACTGTCTAAACCAGCTTCTTTCAAATCTGCCAAATCTCAGGAGATAATGAGTTCCATAAACACAAGATGGCAACATTGAACATTCTTTGAAAGACAATCTTCTTTTGAAAGGAAACAGCAACTACAGTACAGAAATATTACTGGAGTGTGTTGAATAGGAAAGTAGAGAAGAGGGATTTTAGTCCATATCCCATATGCAGGGAATACAGAGATTTAAAGATCCCCAAACCTGTCCTAGAAACAAACTGATTACCTGTAGAGCTCCAATGGTACTGGCGTTACACACTCCAGTCTGAATTCTTACTACTAGTAGATTCAAGTGGGTAGCCGTGTTGGTCTGAGATATCACAACAAAATGTGAGTCCAATAGCACCTTTAAGATCAACAAAGATCAAGCCTTGAATAAATCTTTGTTGGTCTTAAAGGTGCTATTGGACTCAAATTTTGTTGTCTTACCAGCCATGTGGGTGCTTATGTTTCAAAAGCCAGTTGTAGACTTGATTCTATAGGGTTTGGACAACATGTTTTGAATCAAAGGCCTGTGAAAAGGCATCTTATATGCTGACTCATGTCATTGTGGTTACATTACCCTGTAGTTCTCCTTAGGTATTCAACCTAGTTAGTGCTGCATCACTGGTACATCTGACAGATCTCAAGCAAAGGGCATTAAGGTTGGGTAAGCATAGAATAAATTCTGATGGCTGGACTTTGCCCGGCATACAAAACCATTATCCTGTTTATGGCCTCCCAAGATCTGTGCTCTGCGTTCCAGCAGACTGCTTTCTAGATACGAGGCTGCTTTTTATCCTTTTCTTTGTACTTGCCCTCTATTCCCTTTATATCCTGCTTATTCTTTAGCTCCAGCTCATATCTTTGTTTTTCCAGTGCTACAAATGGCCTTTTGCAGTCTGTTGGTCTTTGTGTGGCTTATTCCAAGAAAGGGTCAGTCGAAACAACCGCTATCTCCCTGGGGCATTCAAATAGGAACTGCCTTGATTGGCAGGCAGCATGATGCCCCAAAGGAATTTGCTAATTACCAAAGAGCTGAAGAGAAATATGATAAACTTTACATATAACAATGTAGTGAGAAACTTTCCATTATGCGTTGGGACTTGTAAATATTTAATATATGGGATATTCTTCCATGCTATTTGCACTCAATTTTTACTGCTCTTGGTTCTGTTCTTTTTCGTTAAGACTTCCTACCTGGGTTTAAAATATTTGGCACTCCTTACTCAAACACAAGGGCATATAGTCATTTGCTTTGTTTGTTTATTAATATTCCACTTTACCTTTGTTACCTCATGTAAAATGGCAACCTTAGGAAGAACCATTGTTGCGCTGCTTGCAGCTCCACTTTACAAAGAAATGAGGACATGTGGGAGAAATCAGAAAGGGAGGTTAGAATAAAAAAACCAAACAGGAGCTTGTAGCTATTTGTTGCTCAGCACAGGGGAAACACAAGTGCCTCAGCTTATCTGAAATGTGTGCATTTTTAGGCATGTGTATGTTTTTTTAAGCATGACTCATTTGAGTAATAGCACAGAGAATTCCTCTGTGGTTACCTGGTACGATGGGGAAGTGATCAAGTCTTCTTTTGAGCTGATGTACTCTCCTTTCCCTGAGCAGTCATACTCAACTCACTCTTGGAGCATTAAACATAAAATCAGTGAGATAATAAATACAATGTAATGCACTGCTGTCTATTCTTTCTTCTAACAGGATGGGCTAATCTCACTTTATCCCCTTTCACAGTTGTCAGCTGTTTTCAGGCATTTGGACAGGAATGAGATGGAGAGAGCGAAGTGAAATTAGAACTATTGTCTCCCATTCCCTGTGATCATCCCACCATGCTGGGGCTATTCATCAATGCCAGCATGGAGCAGTCCTTTCTTACAGTATGCTCTTCTGCCCTCCACCCCCTCCCCAATGACATTCTTGCTGCATAGTCTGGAAGCCAAAGCTCTACCAAGCCCATCTGGAGGACAGACACTTTGAGATACTACAACAGCAGGTCACTAATAAATCATATAATCACTGACTTGATAAAGAAGTCATCAAGTTTCTCTCCTTAGATAAAACAGGCCAGTTCCCCTCTACCACATGCCTCGAATAATCAGCTCACATGGTCCCTCTTGTAGCATGCCACAAACAAGAAAGCCCAAGAGTTCCAGAGCACCATGCTATGAACAAGAAACATTTAACAAAATGTTTCCAGATGGACTGATATAGATCAAGAGCTGCCACTCTACAGAAAAGCAAAAATTCAGGATCACCATGCTAAAAATTCCTTCTCTCGCCCTAAAATATAGCATGGATAACAGAGAAAAGCCTATCTATTTTGCCTTTGTAGAAAAGTACATGCTCAAATCTGCACTACCCACCACTCTATCACAAGCTATGTGGAAACAGCAGGGGGAAACAGAGGCTGCAGGCTGCAGGCTCCATTCCTAGTTTTAAAATGTAGCTAGGGGTAGTAATAATGCTAGGAAAGTTTGAATAGCATTGTATATTTTACACTCACTGTGCTTGAATAAAAATTAGCCGTGGCCTAGAGGGCACCAGTTGTTTCAGTGTTTACTGGAATTAATTCCAGTATTTATGACCAAAATTAGTTTTCGAGTTTAAAAGGGATGGACTTGAAAAATATATCCCCTTCTTTCTAAAACAGGTAGACCTCTTATAAAACAAAACCTAAGAGAATGTGTGTTATCGTAATCAAGTTGCATCCAACTCATGGTTATTCAATTAACAGGCTTGCTAAGAGCTTGCAAACTGAGGACTGTGGCTTCACTTATTCAGTCAATCCACCTCGTTTTTGATCTTCTTTTCCTGTTGTCTTTAACTTTTCCTAGCCTTATTGTCTTTTCCAGTGGTTTTTGTTTTCTCAGGATGTGGCCTAAACTCCTTGGGGGACTTCAGGTTTGATTTGATTTACAACCCATTTATTTGTCCACAATATCTGTAAAACTCTCCTCCAGCACCACATTTCACATGAATCAACATTTTCTTGACAGCCATCTTGATTGTCCAACTTTCACACCCATATATATATATATATTAATGGTATGAATTAACTTGAGCTTGGTTACCAATGACACAACTTTACATGTAAGAATCTTTTCCAGCTCCTTCCTGGCTGCCCTTCTCAGCCTCAAACTCCTTCCGATGTCTTGGGTGCAGTCTCCCTGGCTGACAATTGAGTCAAGAATATCTTTAAGAATTTCAATTTCTTCATTGTCAGCCTTCAAGTTTTAAAATTCCTCAGTAGTTCAGTTGTAATCCTGATTTGGCACTTTCTGCTTTAACCTTCACCAGTAGTTGTTTCAAATCTTCACTATCTTCTGTCAGTAATGTGGTATCATCTACATATCTCAGACTGTCAGTGTTCCTTCCACCAATCTTCATTCCACTTTCATCTAATCCAGCTTTCCTTATGATGAAGAGATAGGGGAATAAAATACATCATTATCTGACGTCTGTGCAACTGGAAGCCAATCTGTTTCTCTTTATTGTGTCCAAACTGTAGTCTCTTGTCCAGACGTTTTGGCACAGCCATTTCTTTCTTTTGACCAATAGTCAAAAGCTTTGCTGTAATCTATGACACACAAACTGATTTTCTTGTGAAACTCTTTTGGTATGCTCCAGTAACCAAGATATATTTCAAAAAACTAGGAACACATCCTTACTGAAAATCAGTGCAAAAGTTAAATTGGGCTTTATGTGCAAAGTGTCCCATCGAGCTACAACTGATTCCTGGCCAAGTTCCACCATGTGGTGTTTTCAAGGCATGAGATGAGCAGAGATGGTTTTGCCATTGCCTTCCTCTGCATAGCAGCCCCAACCTTCTTTGGTGGTCTCCAACCCAAGTACTGACCCTACTTAGGACAGACAAGATTGAGCTAGTCTGAGCTATTAGTGCTGCCACAAATTTTATTTATTTATTAATTACATTTATATACCGCCCTCCCCTTAGGCTCAGGGTGGTTCACATGGAACAAGAACAAGAACATAAAACTCAATGGCTACGTCAGATGAATAATAACAGAAACGAACAGGGAGGATAACATTCTAACAAGTAACAATCTAACAGACCCATGGTTTTCCAGTTCAAGTGTATGGATTCACAGGAAGGAGGTTAGGTGGCCCAGTCGATGATGATTAGCTTTGGCTGACCTCAATCAAATGCAAGCTACTGCAGTCGTGTCCCCTGGTTTGCCACTGGTAAGGAGTCTGTTCAGGATAAATATGTAGATAAGGTTAAAAAGAGGGAAACTTCCCTCTATGGATTTATGAGAGATGCCTTACTTTTTACCGAACTGGGCATATCCTGACAGCCTTCCAGGCCTCTAGCAGATGTAAAAGACTTGGGCAAAGGTTAGGGAATCCCTTCTCTCTTCTCTCACACGGGTTTCTCCTGTTCCACCTCCATAGTATATGATATCTCAGTGTTAGATATCTGTAGTGTTTCTACATACTTCTGCATAGTTCCATTAGCCTCCCCCACCCCCCAAAAAAAGTTGAATTATTTCATTCTCAACTAATTTTTAAAATTGTTTCACTTACCTGGTACTAGGCTTGTGACCCTGAAACTGTGAATGTCTTTTGCTGTTCCTAAGCATCTACAGTGAATCATGGTTTGGAAGTATTCAGAAGCAGCAAGAGTGATTTTCATTACTTTTAAGAGTGAAAGATTCTCATCCCTTCACAGCAAGTCCCAGTCCATTGTCAGATAGCTACATAATCCTACCCCATCCCAAGAAAAGGACCTGCCCCTTATCTCATGCTGGACTGCAAGGAAGCACATCTTCTGAATATGTCACAGCCCAGCCTAGCTAAATGGCTCCCCTCCCCTAGCAAAATGGCCCTTGCACATGCAAGAGGATAGGGGGGCAGTAATGGAGGGTTGGTGAGCAAAAATGAAACAGGATGGCTATGTAGATCTGCCAAAATATGTTAATCTCCACGTAAATCCAAAACATTATGTCCTTGTTGTATGAAAAATACATTGGACTGTCAAACAAGAGAAATGCTGCAACCCATTTTATATAACACCCTTTGACCGTTTATGCACTGGGACCTTCACTGCCCCAGCTCCTGTGCAGGAGCACAAATCAGGCGCGGACGATGTGCATAAGGGCAGATGCTCCCCCATGTGGGTGCAGGAAGAGGTGGGGCAACCTGCCATGACTAAAACTCCAGCCTGCAGCCCGGCATGAAACCTCCAGTGCATAAATGGTCTTCGTTACTATTCCATTACTAAGGACGAATAAGGCAAAGATTTAAGGACAAGAGATGCATGAATAACCACTTCTGGTTCAGCCACTTCTGATTAATCTTGGCATTTCTATGGAGGGGCAAATTTCCCAAAACAGGGTTGGGCGTTGTTTATTATTCTGTGGACCTGGAAAGATGGTTTTGCTGAATTTGCAGTGTTAAACCTAGTATTTTGTCTCTAGGGATGACAGCATGCTCAGAACATCTCTATTCAACCACAAAATGGCATCAACATTCTGGGTCCAAAAAGAAAACTTACTATTCCTCCTCCAAGCTCTCAGCTTACTCCTTGGTGCAACCCAGAGGACACTGACAACATTCACAGAAGGTCTCAGGACTGACCAGCTCAGTTTTATACAGCAGTTCTTCTCAAAATATTTTAATTCCCCAAAATATCTATGGTCTTGTCTTCAGTGAAATAGCCACAGTTAAAACTGAATTTCATCTTAGCGTAATCATGTCTATATGAAAAAAATAAATGAATGTTTCGCTTTTGTCCAGCAGAGTAGCCCATTCTTATCAACAAAATTAGGGATTAATGGACGTTGCTAGTGGAAGGGTTGGTTCTCTACACAGCCCAGACAATTGGGTTTTTTAAAATGCATCAAAGAGGCATCAGGAGGATGTTAACCCCTGTGGTTATTTGTCTCCTTTGGTTTGGTGTCATGTTCAAAATTCATCCAAAGCAATTGTCTTTTGGGGTTATTTTCATATGAAACAGCACAATGAATTCTGAGAACCAGAGTTTTGGGATAATTGAGCTTCCGACAACAATTACACTATAGCTTAAAAGTATACAGGGGGTGACTATTGTTATACCGTTTACAATTAGTTGTGAAATGAATCGAGCACAACAGATGAAACAAGTTAATATGAAACAGAATTTCTCAAAGGGCATAAATGTTAGCCTTCATCAGAAGCAAACAGAAGCTCATAGCAAAAGCAGGAATTCAAGAAGCACTCTTTGTTTGACGACAAATCTGTTTCAAACACTCTGTGATTGAAAACACTTGAGAAAACAGCTGTCCGATCCAATGGGAAAGACAGGAAGATGACAGAGAAACCACTGTGCTGTTAAATAACCTGCCACTGAACCAGGAATGGTCAGAAATTATAAATAGGCACAGGAAATCAAAGCCCAGTCTGTGGCAGGGGTTCCTATTTTAGGTCAAATGGAAACTACAGGGCCTTGCTCTTTTCAAAAACACTTTGCCAAAACATGTTTTGCCTATTGGGCTAATTCAATGCAATAAAATCAACCTACTGGACATAAAGCTGTGTCAAAAGACACAGGATGCTCTTGAGCATCTCTTGGGCTGCTCCAGGCCGTCAGTTTATCATGTAAAGTATGTGCAATTGTTTCTCATCTGTTGCTTGGGATGCCAGATGCCTTCCCTAAACATTTGTACCTCTGTTGTAGAGATCTCACATTTCTCCAACACTCAGATGGCAATAATGGTATCCCTGAAAACACAGGATCCTGCCTTCCTCTCTTCTGCTATTTCAGATCCTGAGTTGGAATGTGGGTGCACATGTACCTTTATGAATAGTGCATCTGACATCGTGAGCAATCAGCAATAGGAACCACCATAAGAATGCCCTTTTCTTTACTTAAAAAGACACCTCAGTATGCTACGGCAGCACTTCCCCTCCAGAAATAGTTTACATTATTTTTAACCTTGAAAAGTAAGGAACTCCCTCAAATTTGTTGTTAGTTGCGAGCTGGCTGGCAATAACAAAGAGGTGCCATCCCCCCCCACCGCCCTGCCCCCGCCCTCTTGCAGCAAGTCAATCTACCAGCCCTGCAGACAAAGGGTATCAGGAGAAATTGGGGCTGGTGAGTATGCAGCACATCAAGAATGGCATGCGGCATTTTTGATCATATGAAAAGGTCATATCTTTCCTGTCCTGCTCACCACAGAACTCCCAACTCTCCATTCACAGAAGTAGGTAAAGAGCTTTGCAAATGCCTCAATTGGCCACCTAAATTTAGAGAGATGTTAGAATGCCTTGCCTGATCTATTAAAACTGCTTCTTTTCCTTTCTGTGAGCTAACTGTCCTGCAGAGATGCCCTCTAATTAGAAGGGAAGCACACACACACACACAAGTGCACAAAAAGGGCTCCAAAAATAACACTGCACTTCATCAACTAATTATGAGTCATGAATAAACGAATATGATTGGATAACTCATTTGCATGAAGCTGCCCTCTAAGTCAGGAGTAGTCAAACTGCGGCCCTCCAGATGTCCATGGACTACAATTCCCAGGAGCCCCCTGCCAGCGTTCGCTGGCAGGGGGCTCCTGGGAATTGTAGTCCATGGACATCTGGAGGGCCGCAGTTTGACTACCTCTGCTCTAAGTGCTCGAGTCCAGCAGCCAAGCTGGAAGAAGAAAGCTTGTCCTAGTGTGGAAGTAGCTGTTTCACGCAGCAAGCGATGCGACCAGGTCCCATCATTGCCTGCAATCCCTTCCATGACTGCTATATAAACAGTGAGGAGGTTATCTATAAAAGTTCATTTTACATTCACTGCTGCACAACAAGGGATGGCTGAGAGAGAAACTAGGCATATGCAAGAAGTCTCCTGAGGGCATTCTGACTTTTCTCTGAAGAGAGGAAGAGAAACGCTATCGTACTTTTCTTACATTGCCTGTTGATCATGTAAAAACAGGTGATGTGAAAACGTAACACTTGGCATGCTGGGTTAAGTCAGCGGAAAGTCTAGCTCCCCTGCCTCTCAGAAGCAGCATCCAGAAGGCTGCAAGCCACTTCCTGATAGTGGCCACCAATATCGCATAACAAGTGGTGTCTGAATTACCTCTGAACATGAAAAGGCCATTTAGCAATCATATATTTATTGATGTCTCTAGCACATGCAAACTGCATCTTGATAAAGCCTTGACTTCCTTGCTGGTCTCCCATCCAAGGACTAACCAGGAGTAACCAATACTTATACCGTTTCTGCATGCGGAATCTGCTCCGAGATAGCCTCCGACTACTGGCGGCTTTTAGAGCCACCTCCACACGATGTCGACCTGAGGCTGTCACAGGGATGGTGCGAGTTTTAGCTTGATTTGCCTCACAATGAGTCAAATTGGCAAAACATGATTCACCACTCCCTATCTTGCTTCCAATCAGGGAGCACCCAGGGGCATCCCTGTATGGAGGGGGAAATGCATGACAGTCTCACCAGCATTGTACCACCCTTGCACTTGCCCTCCCCTCTCCATTTCCTGTTTTGAGTAATTTTTGTTTAAAATGGCACAGTTCCTGTATCAATGTGTATGTGCATCTCCATACATGCAGGAATTTTTTTTTTTTTTTTTTTTTTTTTTTTGCATTTCACAATAGTACTCGGGGGTCCTTTTGAGATCTCCAAACTATTGCTGAGAGTTGATTGGTCGCCTCCTATGATTGACAGGCTGATGCATGGTAGGTAAAGTTAGCGTTGTTCTCTCTTCTACCTAAGCTGCCACCTTGTACAGAGGGGAAAAGGTGCAATGAAATGCAGGAGTGGGCTCTCGTATGCAGGGCTGCAAATGCGAGATTTACAATCCTGTATTTGCAAGCAGGAGGCCACGCACATTTTACCCCTTCATGCAGAAACGGTCTTAGCTTCTGAGAGCTGACAGGATCAGGCTATCCAGGCCAGGGTTCACCTATAGCAGAAGCCCATGACGTTTTCAGATAAATATCGGGGTAAACAATTTTCCTCTTCTCTCTTATCTGTACATTTAACATTGATGTGCCAGCCTCAGACTGCTTATGTCGTTCCAGTAGCTATAGCCAGCATGTGGGGGAGGAGCTAACTGCCTCGTAACCAGTGCCCGCTCCTCTATCCATAAAAGACTGCCTTGATGGAATCTGATCACAGTCCCCATGTAAAAGAGTCATCTAACTGGGCTGACAACTACATTGCAATCTGCTTCTTATTTTGGGGCTGAGTTTGAGACCGTGTTAAAGGTAAAGGTATCCCCTGTGCAAGCACCGAGTCATGTCTGACCCTTGGGGTGACGCCCTCTAGCGTTTTCATGGCAGACTCAATACGGGGTGGTTTGCCAGTGCCTTCCCCAGTCATGACCGTTTACCCCCCAGCAAGCTGGGTACTCATTTTACCGACCTCGGAAGGATGGAAGGCTGAGTCGACCTTGAGCCGGCTGCTGGGATTGAACCCCCAGCCTTATGGGCAAAGCTTTCAGACGGCTGCCTTACCACTCTGCGCCACAAGAGGCTCTTTTGAGACCGTGTTGTTCCTTATTAAAACAATAGCAGTAGTAGTGGCACTCTGCACTAGAAGTTCTCCAACTTTTCCATTCCAAACGGAGGCAACGTCCCCAGTTTTCCTATGTTCTCCCTCCTTTCAAAAACAAGCAAGCTGCTTGAAATATTCCTTAACATGAGGAATGCTTCTGGTAGGAGCAAACAGCAGGTCATCTCTCCATCCTACTTTCTAAAAACTGTGATGGAATCAAGAACAGAAGAAGGTATAGCCACAAATCTTACATCTGTCTGCAGGGTGGCAGACATGTCAAACATCAATGGTTGTTGTTCGATTTACATGGGACAGCTTAGTGCAGATCCACAAAGCTGTGTGTGAAAAGTCTCTCAAAGCACCACATGCTCTGCAAAAAACAAGCCCAAACCCCAAAAATTCTCGGAAGAAGAAAAATGGAGAGGGGGGAAGGGAGGAGTTCTTTATTTCTGGACAAAATTATTTTCCTAATCCTGCATAGTGGCAGGACTAGAAATATTTAAAAATCTAACAAACAGTTTTTAGGCAATAGTGATGCAGACATCTGAAAGCATTTAGCTGGATCTTTATTCTTCTGAGCTCTAAAGCTGTCAGACGTTTATCATTTTTGCAGCTAAAATAGCTGGGTTAGTCAACTACCAGACCAAAAAGAAGGCATCAGCTGGAACAATGGCTGTAATAGATGCACTGTATACAATGCCAGAAAACTTTCAGGATAAAGTTAGCAATTGTTTCGCTATTTTATAGTGGTGTTTTATTGAGAGTTTGGCTTTAGTGTGATTATTTTTCAGGTTTATTATTTTAAAACGGCTTTGGCTTCACAGTAATTATGCATGATTTGTAATATTGAATTTCACTAGTTCTGTATGTTTAATTTGGCCGCTGAAAGATGGTTGTCAAGATGTATGTTTTTTCCTCCTTTTGTTTACATGCCATAATTAAAGGTGTACTTTATGTACTGCAGATGTACATAAAGGTGTTTTTAAAACTTTGATATAAGAGTGCCCTCTCTTCTGACTGATGTGTTTTATTTCTCAAAAGCATTTTACATATGTGCTTATGTGGTTTTCCACGCAGTTGTTTAGTGACACACAAGCCTAGACATTATTTCTGCAATGTTTTGCTTTTTGGTTTTAGCATATTGCAATATTACTGTAGCCTGAGACAGAGGTGGACAATCTCATATTTGTCACCACCAAATATGTCCAGAGATTATATGAGTACAGAATCCCATAAACACTGACATCAATAAACCGGAGAGTATAGAATCTGAACAATTTAAAGGCCAGTTCATGTTTTAGCTGAAAATTGAAGTGAAAAAACAATAACTCTGCAAGGGGACTGATAACAGCTCTAACCTCTTTACCACGTGGCTGCTGAGTATATACATGAAAACCATAATATCTGCATCGCTCTCTTAGGATGTCTGAAAACTACTGAATTGGATCCAACCACCTTTTTCACTCTCACCCTATTCTCCATACTCCAGCCCCCTGGCACAGAAAGAGAATATTCAGGGCAGAAATAGACCATGGAGGACCATCCAGTTCAGCCCCCACCTTCTCAGGGACTTAAAAATCACACACTCCTGACAGATGCTCATCCAATCTCCTCCTAAAAATTGCCAACGAAAGAGACTCCAGCACCCTCCAAGGTGGGATATTCCATCTATGAACAGCCCTCACCATCAGAAAATGCTTTCTAATATATAAGTGGAACCTCCTCTACTGTGATTTGAATCCATTGCTCCTAGTCCTTGTCTCTAAAGCTGTAGTATATAAGCTGGCCCCCTCTTCAACATGTCTACCTTTAATAACATAAAAACACAGCTATCTTATTATCCTTTCCCCTCCTCTTCTTCAAGCTACATATACCCAAATCTCTCATCCTCTTCTCGTAAGGCATGAATTCCAACCCCTCAACCATCCTAGTCACCTTTCTCTGAACATATTCCAACTGGTCAATATTCTTCTTGAACTGCAGTGCCCAGTCATGGACAAAAAATTCCAAATGAGGTTTAACCAATGCAGAAGAGTAGTATTATAACTTCCCTCTCTCTAGGCTTTATGCTCTTAGGAATGCAGCCTAATGTCACAGTAGTCTTCTTAGCTGTCGTATTGCACTGTTGGTTCATATTCAACTTATTGTCCACCAGTGTGCGTAAGTCCCGTTCACATGTACTGCTATCAAGCCAAGTATCCACCATCTTATATTTATTACTGAAATGTAATACTTTACACTTCTCCCCATTAAAATTCTTTTTGTTGGCTATGGCCCAATTTTCCAACCTACTATTCAGGTCTCCTTGAATAGTACCCCTTTCCTTTGGAGTATTAGCCAGTCTACCCAATTTAGTGTCATCTGCAAATATGTTCAGTGTACCCTCTATAGCCTTGTCCAAATAATTAATGAAAATGTTAAACAATACTGGGTCCAACAAAGAACTCTGCAGTACACCACTGGTCACTTCCCTCCAAGATGATGAACCAGCCAGGTAATTACAAATCCATTTGACTGTAACCTTGTCCACCCCTGTTTTTACCAACTTCCTCACAAGAACTTGTCACTCTATCAAAAAGAAAAAGAAAAGGAAGAAGGTAAGTTCGGCAGGACTTAACCCTGAGAAATCCATGTTGACTTTTATTAAGCGCTACATTATCCTCTAAGTGCTTACATACTGCTTGTTTAATTAACTATTCCAAAACCTTTATGGATACCAATGTTAAACTGACTAAGCAGCAGTTGTTGGGGACTCCCCCCCCCCTTTAAAAAATTGGGGACCACATTTGCCCTCCACCAGTCCACTGGAACTTCTCCTTTTCTCCAGGACTTCTCACAGTTAATTGCTAAATGTTCTGAGATTTCTTCTACAAATTATTTCAACCCTCCTAGATGTCATTCATGAGGCCCTGCGCATTTAATTTAATTTAAAGTAACTAAATATTTCTGTACAACCTGTTAATCAAGTCTGTCATTTATCCCTTCCCCAATATTCTCTGCCACATTTTCCCATCAGTAGAATATTTTTTCCTTATGAGAAAACATTGAAACAAAGAAGATATGAAATATATCTGCCTTGTCAGAAGCAACTTGCAAGCCCTGTTCTCTCAGCTTCTGAGGCCATCCCAAGTCTCCACTCAGTGATGCCACCTCTTTCCCTTTTTCCTGGGAGTACCAAACCTCTCTCTGGGTAGTAACCATTGCTTCTAACGGATCTGAAAGAGTATTCTTGCTTGATACATTTGTACATCTGGCAGTCTGCATCTGTGTTGCCACTCAAAGGATCTGCAGACTTGCCATGTCTCATGCTTCAATTGTATGAGGCAGCACAGTGACAGGGATGATCACTTTCATCTTCAGAATGTTGAGCTATTGTGTTTAAGAGAGGGTGACACTCGCTGCCCCTTCTCTTTATAACTCTTTGGATAGCAAGACTAAATAGATGTGAGTTTGTTTACAGCTATCAGACTTCAGTAATTCAAAATATAAGAAAGTTTAATAACCAAACATAAAGAAATGTATGGTACAAGCATCAGACTGAACAAGGATACAAGGAAAATATGACAACATGCAGTCCTCTTTTTTGGCACTCTATACTTATCCTAAACCCCAAGGGCAGGCGCTGGGTCTCTATACTAAACCCCAAGGACATGCACACAATGGAATAAGTTGCCTGTTGAGATCCTGACAGAGCTGTCAAAGTTCCACAGGGCCTGCAAGACAACACTCTTCCACCAGGTTGAGACCAGGACGGTCCTACGTTTTCCTGGGCCTCCCTCCATCTTGGCTCCCCATATCTGATATCATCTCCAGTCTGGTCCAGCTAGCAGAAGGCATGAAGGGGTCAGGGTAGATATGTGGTCTTTTTAAATATTTATAATTTTATTATTGTAATTGACTTTATTGAATGTTTTGTTGTTGTGAACTGCCCTGTGCTCATATGGGGAGGGGAGGTATAGAAATTAAACATTTGTAATTATTAATAAACAATATTTAGTTAAATTAGGCAAGTAGTTCTTGAAGTTGCAGCAAGTAAAAGTTCATCTTTACTTAGAGTTGGGACTTCTCCCATCATCACTTGCATCACTGTGCAAGATGGCGCTCCTAGGTAAACTTACAATGAAATCCTAAGGAGAGTAACTCCAGTTTAATACCATCGATTTCATTAGGTTTAGACTAGAGGAACTCTGTCTAAGCATACACTGTTAGTTTTTCAGGGCTTCTTTCCATCTGACGGAAATGAACAAAGAATTTCCTTCTTGCATCTTCAGAATTTACATTCTCCCACTTGAGTCCATTGCTCTTTGGCTATTTCACAATTTTTGAAAAATTATTACTGTAATGGTACAGGGGAGTAAGGTGTTATAAATGGAGGACAGAGGATAATGGCTTGAGGGTTAGTATGACTGGGGAGCCTGAAACACAAAAGATGGCAACAGCATGTCCGAGGGTGGATTCCTCATTCTTCAAACACCTAGAGATGGGAATCATAATGGTGAGCTGTTTTGTTTTTATTTTGTTGCAGAAGAAGTGTTGGCAGTGGACATTTTCTGGGTTTTCCCTATGATTTCGATTGGAAGTTTGAGCTGTCTAGAAATGTGGCTAAATGTTCAGGATCAACAAACACAGCAACGGTTATCAGCCGGCTGCCTCTGCTTGCTTTTCATACACACACATGCACACACACACACAAACATACCGCCCCACCCCAGTCCTTCTGTGTGTCCCAGAGCCAAGGTTTTTTCCCAGAACCAATTTGCAGTGTAAGCCACCTTTGCTCCGTGGGTTGAAACAGCTATTCATCTCCAGTCACCAACTCAACATATTTCTCTGGGTGAGCCTCAGGGGCTCAAGAAAGGGGAAACTGGCACACATTTTGATAATGAAAATCCCTCACAGCCGGGCTACCTTTGGTGTTGAGGCCCAAGTCTCGGAAGGAACTCAAGGTTAAAGGACAGAGGGAGCTTTTACAGGTAACTGGTTGCATAAAAAGCAATTAGCGAGAGCAGCTAAAATTAGATCAATGCCTTCCTGCTGCTAATGGCTGAAAGCATCACAGCTTCGTTTTGCCTGCCGCCTCCCCCCTGCGAGGACCTTGGCTTCTTGCAGGAGGCTTGGCAATTATTTATGAGACAAAAAGTGTCATGCACACACAAAATAAGCTATGGGGGTAGTTAGCCTGAAAACCAGCTGGCATGTCTTGAGAAAGACCCCACGTCTTGAGAAAGACCCCACATAAACATCTGCACTATGATGATGGCAGTGGCAGACTGTCTTGCACCAGTCATCACCTTGGGGATCCCACTGATGCCTTTAAAGTTCTTCTGCTGACCTATGTTGAAAGTCAAGTAAGTGTATAGTGGTAACCATGACTAGGTAACGGACTGAAAATAGAAACACTGAAAGCAAACTTATTAAGATAATTCAAATAACCACATTTTATGACAAACACAGAGCAGACCGGGGGGGGGGGGAGAGATCAGTTCATTGCATTGCATTAGATTTGCAAAACTTCTCTAGCTTGTATTGATTAATGCATCTTAAACCAGTAAAGAGGCTGAACTCTTTCAAGAAAGCCTGCCAAGGTCCTGCAAAACTTATTTTTTTTCCATCACAGTTTTTATTATTGCCAACCCTGCTCAGCTCCGAAGCTTTAAGCTTTGATGAACTTGGGCTAGGTTAGGCTATCAGACTGCTGAACACTCCATTCTTCAAATAGCCATTGCCCATTGTTTGTCATTTTGAACACGGTATGCCTAAGCTTGATAGTCAGCTAGTTAAAACTTGTGTTTACTCTGTGGTGACAAGAGGACAATCTATATGTGCTCAAGGCCCTCTCTTTTATTTCTTCCAGGATTGAATTTGGCAAATGAAAAACCTATTCTGGATCTAAAACCTCATACATTTCTGAAATGGTGTTCAGCTTCTGTTTCCCAGCTCAGAGGGATGCAAAGAAAGCTCATTCAGTAACAGAAAACTGACTTGACCACAATTCCACCTCCTTAGTTGCACCCCAATGAAAGATGTGTAAGCTATAGCAAATAAAGGAGGGCTTCTGAGACTGGAGTAGAAAGGAATTCAGCAAAGGGAAGGTTAATCAAGCAGAGGGTCCATCGGGCAGTAGGTCCATCAAGTAAATGGTGGCAGGGAATGGGGTTGTCCATTGCCTTCCTAAACACCATTAAGATCTCATGCCATAAGCTCCTGCACTCTGCTGAAAGCAAAATAGTTTACATGTCCCCCTTAAACACTTCATGTTTACCACCATAAGCAGTTTATTGAGGTGCCATGAGAAATGTGAAGCAGCTCAAAGAAAGATGAAAATGAACATACAATAGGAACAAGATGAGCAAAACTGGCCAAGAAAGAGGGTCAAGACATCGACTTGCATGCCAAGACATCAGTCACCTCCCCTTCTCCCTCTCTCTCTCTCAGCAACAATTATCTAAAAGTAATCCACCAATTGCATTCAGAATGCAAAGTAAAAAGCCTCAAAACCTTTTGCAGCACTTATTTAAAACATTTCATATTATACTTAAGAGATTGTCTGGCCAGTGTTGGCCCCTCTTGCCCTCCTGTTCCCCTCCCAGCTTCAGCCAGTCAGGGTTTAGTTACCTGCTGCTGTCTCTTGCCTCACTGCCAAAGGCAGCTTTGCAGTTTTTTGCCCACTTCAGTGATTTTAAACTTTGCATTGATTGTTTCAAAACACAACCCACTTTATGTGAATATCTCACCCCCTCTGTCTTGCCAAACATTTTAGATGAAGTAGGTTAAAGAAACTGGTGGATTAGAGCCTCTTGTGGTGCAGGGTGGTAAGGCAGCCGACATGCTGTCTGAAGCTCTGACCATGAGGCTGGGAGTTCAATCCCAGCAGCCAGCTCAAGGTTGACTCAGCCTTACATCCTTCTGAGGTCGGTAAAATGAGTACCCAGCTTGCTGGGGGGTAAATGGTAATGACTGGGGAAGGCACTGGCAAACCACCCTGTATTGAGTCTGTCAAGAAAACACTAGAGGACATCACCCCGAAGGTCAAACATGACTCGGTGCTTGCACAGGGGATACCTTTACCTTTAGGTAAAAGAAAACATAAAGCTTCTGCTTTGGTTTTAATACAGCAATCATCCTAATGATGACCTTATAAAGGATCACTGTGAGGATTGAGCAGGATCAAGAAGTCTTATTTGCAACAGGCGGAATAAAGTGGGAGGATTTTATGTATCTTCTTCATGATGCATTAATTGTCACAGAAACAATAGTCAAGTATCATATATTAACGCTCTCTTCTCTCCCAGTTCGGCACTCAGAAATCCCAATTGCATTAAAATCAGTTATACAAAATACGCCTGGATAGACCCAGTGAATACAATATTGGAGCCTTAGATTCAAGTATCAGCTCAGCTACAGTCACACCAAGCAACCCTATGTCAACCATCTTAGACATGAAACATTTGCAAACATTTACTTTTGATACTTTATTCCAAGTACAGTTCTGTAGACTGTCAAGAACTGTGCTGACAAAACAAAATGGCAGGATGGATATTCAGTGTATGCATTTGACAGATGGCCAGGTCTGGTCATCATGGGAATAGACCCAAGAAGCCAACAGTAAGAATTCTATCCTTATGACTGCCTGTCCTATTCAGGCTGTACCAGATGTCAAAATTTTAAACATTTCGCTTTTTTGTCTTATGCTGTCAGGAGGCCTAGAAGCTTGCCCCCATTTCAAATACAATAACATTCTCAGGAATTTGAACAGAGTGTTCAGACTAGTCATACCTGACTATACAAGTACTCTATCTCATTCCAACTGAAAATTGACAGGCACAAATAAAGTTGGTTTGCAGATGCCGGTGTAAATTGCACAGTATAATCCCAAATCCTGAGTCACTCTGAAGTGGGAGGTGAGCACCAAGGTATGCTGGCACCACACCCCTACATGAGCATAAAAATAGGCAGTACTCTGGGTCTGCTGGGGAAGGAATGAGGCCTTTCCCATTGGAAAAAATCCATGAAAACACAGCAGCTGGTTGAGCTAGAGGGAGGTGTCAATAATGACTCAGTTGTCACATTTTGCACCAATGGTAGTTGCTGAATGATCTGGAAGGGGATGTAAATGCATACTACAACATGCATATAAAGCATGTTATAGTAGCCTAGCCTTGAGGCCACACTAGGAATCGTGTGCTCTTTTTTAATGACTGTATCCTTCATGTGACTGTATCCTCTATGTCTGTTCCCCAGACTAGAACCCTCACTGAAAAGGCAGATGATTAGCATGATCATAGTTTCTGTTCTGTGTGACCATCTGACAAAAGGGACTATGTTACACAAGAGAATCAAACCTGTTTCTGCTGATGTGTAGCCCTGCCAGGCTATACACTGGGTACAGATTAATTATGCCTTCAGCCGGGAAGCTGAGACCAAGGCGTTAAGCAAGCTCAGAGTCCAAAATGCAGTCTGAAGTGTCAAAAGCTGAGGAAGTCAGTCCACCAAGAGGGACAGACAGGGGCACAGAGACGAGAGCCAGGACATGGTTGATACTGAAGGGAGGAGCTGGGGAGCAGGGTCAAATCTGACCCAGATTTAGGAACCAGGAATGGAGTCAAGAGCCAAGCCGAAGACAAGAACCAGGAACGAAGTCAAAGGTCAAGCTGAAGTCAGGAACCAGGATCAAATGGGCAGAGTTTTGCCACAGGGATTAGAAATACAGGACATCTAGACTGACACACAGGGAGTACATATGTTGCCCCCACCGAGAGGTTTGCTCCAAGCCTTTCCTTAAATACACCTTGGCCAGTTGGAGAAGCCAGTCACCAAAGGTCTTGAAGTTGAGCATAGTTATCATCTGAGGAAGGAGCCTCAGCTGGACCCCATCAGGACTGACAACATGCTGACAGCCAGGCCGATCTTCTGACAGCTGTCAGACCCTTGCAGTGACAGACTTTTAAAGCTGACTTCCCCTACACAACTCAAGCCCTCCATTGATATAACTGGAGGAAGGTGGGCACAACCAATGACCAGGATTTGGTTTTGGTTTCTGTGGCTAATTTTGGTTATGCATGGGACGCAAAAGTCAGAGTGACAGGGGAACGGACAACACACCAGTTCTTGCTGTCATGGAGCAAATGGGCCTTTCCCTGGGCCTCTTCCGCATGTTGGATACGCTGATGAAAACTCACTAAATACATCGTTGTTTTTCTGATCTCTGCACAGAAGAGTTACTTTACTCCGCAAAACTGATTTTGCTCTGCATGGTGAACTGCCTCTTTGGTGCTTTAAGCATCTTTTAAGCATTGTTTCTGAAAGATGCTTTTCACCGATTCATTTCTCTCTTGCCTGCCTGAGAAGGACTATTAGCCATGCAGAGAAGCTCTTTAGTTATGCAGATTAGTGACTGCATTAGAGAACAAAGCGGAGCTGGCAAAACTACAGGCGGCAGGGCTATGAACTGTTTCATGCAGAGAGCACTGCAACGTAGTTTTTCAATAGACTATATTCAATGCGGAACAACGATAGTAATATAATACAGCGGTCTAGTTTTTTAAACTGTTTTATTTGGCTCCATGTGGAATACCTCCTGGACAGGCAGACCACAGTTTCCAGGATCAGGTTATCAAGTTCCCAAGCAACTGAACTGCAAATCAAGTTTCAGCAAAAGCATTCCTGAAGGAAACAGTGGGGAGAAAGGAGGTTGCTTGCAACCCTCTGCGGGGCCAGTACTTGAAACAGAGACCCAAGGTAGAATACCAAGGCAAGGATATTTTTTTTTGCAGGGGTGGGGCGAAGATTTTTAAAGTGACAACAACTTACCTTCTCATCAAGTCACAAGCATTTTCTGAGAAGAAGGAAAAGGTATTGATCTGGACAACTTGGCAATGACTAGAAGACAGATATTGCCAAGGGGTCATTAATGCTACAGGGACTGGTGGGGACAGAGAGGACAAATACCCCCACAACAAATCAACAACTGATTCTATTTACACAGACATACCAGGCAAAATCCAATAGTCCTTGGCCTAACTCGTAGGAGGAAAAAGCTCCCAACTATATTCTTTGGCAGGTGCTGGAAGCCAGTAGGAGACATCAGAAGCCTCTTCTCAAGCAGCTGAGAGGTAATACAATCTTCCTGACAAAGCAGGATGAATGGTGTCCTTGGATTGCCCTTGAGAGGCTCAATAAAGCAGTATCATAAAAAGATTTCTCATTTGCTTTAAAACTGGAGTGCTAAAAGAATCAAGGATATTATAAGCTCTGTCAACATGTCCATGCCCAAGAATCACATGGCTTCTGTTATCAG
Source organism: Paroedura picta (assembly GCF_049243985.1). Lineage (NCBI taxonomy): Eukaryota > Metazoa > Chordata > Lepidosauria > Squamata > Gekkonidae > Paroedura > Paroedura picta. The sequence continues at coordinate 140,559,456 of NC_135371.1, read as the reverse complement.
AAGCAGAGCAACAACAGCCCCTCAGCTAGGTTCTTTCTTAACTTACGTCATGGCAGGCAACCTTGGGAGATTGTGATGCAGCAAAATGAGACCTTACCATCGATTCTGAAGAGGAAGACAATTTGCATTTTGCTACTGGCACAGGGTTAAACTAAAACAGTCTCCTGAAGCAGGCAGAAATTTACTTACAAATTAAGTTTTCCTAACGAATCATAAGGTAATGTGGAGTAACTAACAAGACTGTTTACATACAGAGCCTCTTGTGGCACAGAGTGGTAAGGCAGCAGACATGCAGTCTGAAAGCTCTGCCCATGAGGCTGGGAGTTCAATCCCAGCAGCCGGCTCAAGGTTGACTCAGCCTTTCCATCCTTCTGAGGTCGGTAAAATGAGTGCCCAGCTTGCTGGGGGGTAAACGGTAATGACTGGGGAAGGCACTGGCAAACCACCCCGTATTGAGTCTGCCATGAAAACGCTGGAGGGCGTCACCCCAAGGGTCAGACATGACTCGGTGCTTGCACTTTTACCTTTTTAAACAGTCATATGCTCAGTTAATTCACGTGCTGACACGGAGGTTCGGATTGGGATGCCATCAATATGCTAATGACACCCAGCTTTTCCTCATGATGGACAGCCATCCTGACTCACCCCCAGACTCATTAACCAGATATCTGGAAGCAGTGTGGAGCTGGCTCAAGCAGAGCCACCCGAGGCTCAATCCTTCAAAGACAGAGGTCCTGTGGTTTGGTAGGAAAAGCTCAGGTGAGGAAGTGCAACTGCCCTACCTGGATGGGGTGCATCTAACATGCACTCAGCCAAGAACTTGGGTATGATCTTTGATTCTTCCTTTGCTATGGAGGAATAGATCACGAGTGTAGCACGGGTAGCATTCTTCTACCTGTGCCAAGGCATGCTACTGGTGCACTGCCTGACCCCAGAACACCTAGCCACAATAAGCCAGATGATAGTCACCTCTAGGTGGATTTCTGCAACTCGTTCTATGCGGGCCTACCTTTATCCCTGATTTGGAAACTCCATTTGGTACAGAATGCAACAGCCAGGGTTCTTGTGGGAATACCTTGGAGGGCTCACATGTGGCCCAAACTCTAACTGCACTGGCTACCAGTTCACTACGTATCAGGCTTAAGGTTCTGGTAATCACCTCAAGGCCATATGCAGTCTGGGACCTGAGTATCTGAGAAGCCACCTCTCTACGTATGCCCCCCTGAGAGCACTGCACTCAGTTAACATCAACAAGCTGGTAATTCTGGGCTCCAGAGAAGCTCGTCTGACCTCAACCGGAGCCAGAGCTTCCCAGTCCTGGGCCCATCTGGTAGAATGAGCTCTCAGACGGCATCAAGGCCGGGCTGGACCTAAAGCAAAATGGAGCTCTTCCACCAGGCTTTCAGTCAAGGCAAATGAACCTGCAACCTACCAGAGCACAACCCCCCCCCCCACATCAAACTGCACTCACAAAAAAAGAACAAAACCCCCAGTGCAGCAAAACTAAATCAAATATTCATAGTTGAATGCCAAACTAGAGCAACAATATCGATATCCTATATTACATTGGGTTATTTTTATTGTCTATTGTTCTTTACTGTTAAGAAAACGTTATGTATTAAAATCAAAACTTTATAATGTACTACATTATGAAATTTTCAATTGTAAACCATCCAGAAGCACAAGGGAGTGCGATATATAAACATAATAAACATAATTCCTGGGGAATCGTCTGGATCCTGGACACTAGAACCTTCCACCAGGCAGGGGTAGAGTCTGGTGCTGCTTAAAGGCAGCAAAAAGATCTTTGTTTAAGCTTGTCCAGAATGCCAAGAAATCCAGGAGAGGCTCCTCAGAGTGATTTGGAGGTGGCCGAGGTACTATTTGACTCTTTCTAGCTGAGAGGCAGAGAGGTCAGGTGAACTACCTGAAGAAAGAAGTGTGACCAAGATATTCCCTGCTGCTTTCACTGTCACTGCAAATAGTGGCATGCATGCTGGTGACAGAACTTCCACCTGTGGGAGTCCCCCACATAGTTTATTCCACCTTTTTTCTGATCTGGATTATTTCTACCCCCTTCCCAGTAGAATGCATCTGCAGAACCCATTCTGCAACAGCTAGCCCCTTCAAAGGGTAGCAGATTGGGATCAAAGTAAAGCATATTTCAGCCTTTGCCGCATATCCTGAAGTGATGTATATGGAAGTTACCAGTTGTCAATATTACAGAAGCAACAGGATGAGACCAATTAGCCAGCGGGTCAGCTGATAAAGCCTTATGCCTGCCCATTAGTCTCCAGTAAGAGAAGAGAGGGCCCCATTAGGGTAGCAAGTAGGCATGGTGGGTGCATAGCTTAATTACCAGTGCATGACAGCCTGCTAAGGATTAAATTGCTCTCCTGCTTAGAGGACATTGCAGACAGACCGCTAGCAGAAACTAAGCAGGCACCCTTACGTCATCAGTCATTCTGCCAGGAAAAGCAAGTTCCAGGTGACATCCCCTGCCCTACCATACCTCCCTTCTGTTACCTAAAGTCCTAATATGATGATGAGTCTATATTCTTCCATCCAAATCAAGGCCTGTTTATGCAAGCCTTGTGCAGCAAGGGACAGTTCACTTTCCATTTGATTATATACGCATGGGAGCTCCTGAGCAATGAAAGAGTCTCTTTGCTTCCCTCTAATACCATCTTACCTACATATTGTTGCCCAGTGTCAGAGTCACCGTCTGAGATCTGATTCCACTAACTGCAGTTGTACCAGAATAATCTCTATGAGTTTTGTTTTGACATAATCAGGAGTCATGACTTCTGGAAGAACATCTCACCCACCACTTTGATTTTGGTAGTATATTGGGGGGGGATACTTTGCCATTCAAAACTGTTGGCAGAGCTTAAATTTGCAAAGGTGTAAAACACTAAGCTTAAAGAATAAAATACCGTAGCTTAATCCAGAATAAAACCAACTATGTACAGAAAAAGGAGAGGAGAGAAGAGACATAACTAACTGCTCTAAATGTTGTCTGAAGTCATTCTGTCTGCCTAACTGCTGTTCTGGAGGAAAACTGAGAGAAAGTATGTCCAATGGATCAGGAAGTCTAACATTGAGCACATTAGGAAGCCAGATGAGATACTTTGAAAATCATCCAGAAGTTCCCATTCTAACTAGAAGAAGAGCTGGTTTTCATATTCCACTTTCACTACCAGAAGGAGTTCCATCTGGGCAAGCATGCCTACTAACAAACTTGGTTGTGCTTCTTCAGTCCCATGGCAGATTTTACTTCTTTGATTCCCAAACCCTCTTATACCTCAATAAAAAGCTGGCACCAGGAGGCAAGCATGCTCTAGGCTTAAAGGATCTGACAGGCAGAAGATGTATCTGTGCCAAAGCAAAAGGGCATATCATTTCTTGTACAAGTTTCCTGCTGATACTGTGGCCACCACTCCCCAGATCACTGTTCCTTCGAGTTACAGTAAAATTTACCCAAGGCAAACCAGAAGATCTAGGAATAGGCATTTTTATATTACACAGCCTGTCATGCAATATGGGATCTGTGCTATTGGTTGCAGAAAGGACCCTATAAAAAGAAGAATTGTTATTTTGTATGCCGCTTTACACTACCTGAAGGAACCACAAAGCAGCTTACAATTGCCTTCCCTTCCTCTCCCCACAACAGACCCCCTGAGCGGTAGATAGGGCTGAGGAAGCTCTGAAAGCATTTCTCTGTAAGAACAGCTCTAATAGGACTGTGCCTAGCCCAAGGTAATTCAGCTGGCTGCATGTAAAGAGGAGCAGGGAATCAAACCCAGCTTAGAATCCAGCATTCTTAAACACTACATCAAGTTGAGATATGTGATTCAATTTAAATAGACTGAAAAGTACCCGAATCAGCCTTCATGAATCAGCCAATCCAGTCCAAATTGCCATTTCCCAATAAGTTTAAATGGCTGAATTGACCTTGTTTGAATAGCCAAATCATGATTTGATGAGATTTAGCTATTCGAGCAAGTAGCTGTTTAAACTTTAAACAGAAATGGGGGAAGTTTCCCTTTGAATCTTTTCTGGGGTCTTGGGGGTAGGGGTTTGAGGCAGAGGCACCAGACTTGCAATGTGGCTGAAGGAGCCTCTCCTCAAAAGAACCTCCAGCTGCAAAATAATTGGACCGGGGGGTGTGTGTCCAATTCTAGGGGCATCCAAATTGGGTCCCGCCATCTGACCTCCATTGCTTCCTATGGTGAGAATTTACAAACTGACCAGAGAATCTGTTTTTTCCCCCTCATCATAGGAAATTATGGAGACTGGATGGGGACACCCTCTTTGGATGCCCCTAGAACTGGACCACGCTAACCCAATGTTTTTGCAGCATGGGGATTCTTTTGAGGAGAGGCTTCTGCAGCCACACTGTATGTTTGGTGCCTCTACCTCAACACCCCCCACCAAGCCCAGAAAAGACAAAAGGGGGATATTCCCATAGGCTTCAATGGTGCCATTGGTTTCAATAACATTGAACTGATTTGGTTTTGGTCAAATCGCTTCAACGGAATCTAAAAAACCTATGGGTGATTTGGACAAATCAGATTCAATCTAAATTGCTTTTGACTGAATTTGCAATGGTTCATTTTTCCCCCTTGCATATTCCTAATTCTAACTATGCTAAATACACATCTCCTCCAATGCCTCCTACAAGACACCCTCACATACTGCTCAGTCATGCATACTACACATCTTTCATATTCTAACAATCACTCATACATTATGATGTAACATTCTTCAGCACCTAAAGAGAATGCAAATTTAGCTGGAGGTAGAGATTCCAGCCTCCAGGGGGGTTCCGAAAGTCACCCAGAATTATAACTCATTTCCACACTACAGAGATCAGTTTCCCTGGAGAAAATGGAAGCTTTGGAGGGTGGATTTTATGGCACTGTATCCCACTGAGGTTCTCCCCTCTCCAGGCTCCATCCCCAAATTTCCCATGGTTTCCTGACCTAGAGCTGACAATCTTACCTGCTTGATCCCTCTTGGTGGCTCATAACTCTTGAGGACCTGAATTTTAACATTCTTCATTGCTCACAATACCACAGCGAGGAACACAAATAGAAATTACAAACATTTCAATGAAAAAATACGCATAATTGCCCATAATTATTCAAAACCAGCAGCTTTATATATGTGGATGTTTAATGTCAAATCATTCCTTGATCCAAAGCAACCTTATTTAGACATCAAATCAACCCCCTGGGACTTTATGGAAGGAGTTGGAGACGTAGATCTTTCCCTGCCTTTCCCTTCCCAGAGCAGCCTTCTGTTTGTCTCAGGTCTCCTCTCCGGGGATTGGGCCAGCTTCATAAGCAAAATGTGTCATAGTATGGGGTGCTGCAGTGAGAATGGGAAGAGGGTAAATCAGCTCCTTTCCCTCCTTTACTTCTCATGGATTGCATCAGTGAGAGAGACAGGTGGTTTTATGTGATTGCCGATTGTTTCTACAGTACCCCCTACAGTGATGCCTCTTTTTTTTGGCAAGGCTTTCCTGATTCTCAGGAGTTTTGTGGTCACAGGCAGGATTGGGGAAAGAGGAGGGGGGGGAATCTGTTGCAGCACCCTCTTCCATGAACTGTTTCACTGCATTCAACCTCTTGGATTTTTCACCTAGATTTCCCCCCCCCAACTTTTGAGTGTTTTCATAGTCTAGTGCATTCTTCCTCCTTGTTAGATATCAAAACAGCCATTGGAGGTTTGCTTCCACCTAATTTGTTCATGCGACCCCATTATTTTACCTTCACTGCCAAGCACAGAATTCCCAGTGGAGCTTTCAACAAACTAATGAATGCATAAACAGAAAAAACATAGGTGTTGTTGCTGAACTTCTGAACCAAACAGCATGTTCCTTATGGACTTTTCTGGTGTGTCTAGATGCCTTAAAGGGTTTTAAAGCTACCTGCTAGATTCATGCGAATGTGCTCTGCTTCCTGGATTTTTCACTAAAAAGATGCAAACTTTTGGGGTCCAGGTAACAAAGCCACACTGATTTTCTCCCTGACTACTGCCTTGGCCTGATTTTGGGAAGGGGGAACTGAATGCATACAATGGCACGCAAGAACTTGTTCAATTACTTTAGCCATATGCAATTGTTTGGTGTATATGTGGAGAAGGGACTATGATCATAACTACTGGCAAACTTCCTAAGCATGTCCAATATTGACAGGTAGAGAAAAACAACTGTACAGCCATATAGAGACACTGATACATGATCTGTACACTACATAAGATGCAGCATACAAATGGTGAAAGCTTCTGCACAATCACAATCCCCCCCCTGCCATGTATATTCTGAAAGTATGGATAGAGCTCTTGTTCATTTCACTGATTAATTGCTTTTCATGGAGGCTTAGATATCCAGGCACTGTGGTCCTGGGTCAAGGACTTCTCACCCCCCCCCCTTTTTCCCCTTTATTTAAGATCCAACAAAGAACACAAATAAGTCTTCAGTTCTCAGAAACAGTAGATACACACAGAGAGAGACATATACATATCAGAAACATGAAACAATTTGTTCTGGGATAGTGAGCGGGAACACTGAAGTGAAACAGAACAAGACAATAGCATTGATCTAGAAACGACCTTAATGCCAACAATAGTGTGAGCTTCTCAGCATATCCCCTTACCTTCATATTGGCAGGATCCTTCCTAAGTTGCACAGCAGGTATTATAAAGGACATAGCCATCTCCATAAACATCTGCAGTCACATTCTGAAAAATCCCATCTGACACACTTACTTGATTCAATTGTAATGCAAAACTACTTCGGTTCTGGCCCCAACCTGGTAGAACAAGCTCCCGAAAGAGCTGCGGGCCCTGCAGGAACTTTTGGTGTAAGAAGGAGCTCTTCTGCCAGCTCTATGGTAGAGGCCAGAGCGTGGAAGATCAGAGGGCCCCCCCTGGAAGATACTGCCACCTTAAGCATAAAGCATCGTGCTGATGGTTGTCAGCATGTGCAGTCCCTCTGGCGTGCTGAAGGCAGTAGTACTTGCTCTGCGAATGGTGGATAGTTTTTACCACCAAGCTTTATGGGGTATTGTTGTTGTTATGTGGGGTCTTATTACGTAACCTGCCATGAGAAGGCTTGCCATGAATGGTGAGAATTAAATCTAATAAATAATAATGAGAAATAATACTGTTTATTTTAAATATAGTTAGCTTCTAAAATGAGAATTTGGCTTATAGACAACCCTCAAATCTTGGTGTGTTTTGACAAAATGTTGGATTCATTGCTTTCATTCTGACCAAATGTATTCCAAGCTAGGAAGTGCATGAGAGTGATGGTGGGGAACTTGCCAAAATTAAGCCAGGCTGTCACTTTTGTATGTCATGCAGAACCATAGTTAAGACTGCGACTAATGGATAATCATCCAAGTATGGGCTTGAGCCAACAAAATATCTCACTGGATAGAAGAGTGACTGGGGTAGTTGGGAAGGATTTTTTTGCTAATGCTCATCTCTTTCTGCAGATCTCCGAAGCATTTCAGCAGACATAAGTGCAATAGTCAGGGGAAGTGAGGAAGTCACATTTTGAAGATAGAAATATGGAAAATAGAAATATCCAGTAGATCCAAGTCATGCAATGGCATCTCCTGCAATTAATGTTCACCCTTGATTGATTGGTTGAGTTGTCTAGGTACCACTTAAAAGTAAAATTATGTGTCAAGTTCCAACAATAAGTTTTCTAGGAGGGAAGAGAAACACCTAATCAAATTTCTTCCTCCTTCTGTGGAAGGAGAATGAAGGTATACAGAAAATCATGGCAACTAGTTGCAGGGAGGTAGAACAATTTGGGAGAAGGACTAGATCTGAGAGCAGCCAAGTCTCAACCACTGATGGCAGAAAAATATGCATGTCAAAGTGGTGCCCCCACAGAGATACAACTGGAAACTATTCTGCTGATCTTAGCAACTTGGGCTATTCTTTGGGGGAATCCTTTGCATGGTGCCCCAACACTTTCGCTGGCTATAGCTGGTGGCATCTTCTCTGTCAGCTTCTGCCACCATTACTGAAGGCTTAAATCTAAAAGGCAAGCAAGCAGTGACCCCTGCTGACCTGGCCCACAACTCTTCTCAGATAATCATGTTCTAGAGCCTTGGGCATTGCAAACAACCCCAGTTCAACACGCCACAACTGAACTGTGTTTGCCTGTAGGGTCATTATGCCCAAGAGAGCAGTGTGCATCCTGCAGAAAAAAACAACAATTGCTGGGCACCCGATTAGATTGCTGACACCCGGTCAGGTGTTGCCACATGCCCCTTATACGACTTTTGGGTGAGAACAGAAAAGGAAGAAAAGTCATGAAGAGTAGCATCCACCGCAGGGAAGAGAACAGCTCTGCAAGTGCTTGTTTCCACCAGCTCTGCAGCGCTTGTTTTGAGGCTTGTTTCTGGTCATTAGAGCAATCACATCAAGAATGACAGCAACATATTTAGGGTTGTGTCAATGATGGCCATTTTTCACCCAAGAATGTGCAACTTGATAATGAAATGGAGGTTAGCTAATGAGGAGGGTTTCTTGCAGCTCATTCAAAAGCCCAGATTTCATGTCACCCAGAATGTGAAGCCATTCAATGGGAAAATGGCAACTAATCAGGAGGGACGATTGCTTTCTACTCCTGTGTCCCATCTGGGCAAGCATGCCTACTAACAAACTTGGTTGTGCTTCTTCAGTCCTACGGCAGATTTTACTTCTTTGATTCCCAAACCCTCTTATACCTCACTAAAAAGCTGGCACCAGGAGGCAAGCATCCTCTAGGCTGAAAGGATCAGACAGACGGAAAATGCCTCTGTGCCAAAGCGAAAGGGCATATCATTTCTTGTACAAGTTTCCTTTCGATACTGTGGCCACCACTCCCCAGATCACTGTTCCTTTGAGTTACAGTAAGATTAACCCAAGGCAAATCAGAAGATTTAGGAATAGGCATTTTTATATTACACAGCCTGCCATGCAATATGGGATCTGTGCTATTGGTTGCAGAAAGGACCCTATAAAAAGAAGAAGAGTTGTTATTTTGTATACGGCTTTACACTACCTGAAGGAACCACAAAGCAGCTTACAAACACCTTCCCTTCCTCTCCCCACAACAGACAGACACCCTGTGAGGTAGCTCTGACAGAACTTCTCTGTAAGAACAGCTCTAACAGAACTGTGACCAGCCCATGTTTACCCAGCTGGCTGCATGTGGAGGAGCGGGTAATTAAACCTAGCTCTCCAGATTAGAGGACATCACTCTTAACCACTTCACCAAGCTGGTTCTCAAAACAGTGGGAACGGGGTGGATGAGTTAGCCACAGTATTATTCCAAAGCAAGCAATGCTACTGAGAGTCCTCCTTATTGATATTCTTTTGGGGAAATATTTAGTTACCGTTATTGGCCTTGTCAGTGTAATAATAGGGAGGACCAAGTAGCTTTCAGTGTACAGCAGGTCAGACAGACCTCTCCCTGCAATTATTCCCAGCTTTGCAATCTGTGACTAGCATTTACCATGACTCATTCTAGCAAACTCACCTTCCACCAACTATATATTTAAAACAGCACCTGCTGAGCAATCTGGATTCTTGCCTGATTTTAGTGCAGTGAAATCCATCACAAATCTGGCCAAACTATGGAATTCAGCAGGTGTCAAAGAAAAAGAGGCAGGAGGAAATGGAGTAAGTCAAGGAAAGGCTAAGCTGTCTGGTCACTTCTGCTCCTGAAAAATCCTTTCTGTAAGTGGAAAGAGTGGATTCTGTTAGACAAAGCTTTATCCAGGAATTCTGTCAGACTACATGTTTAAATTCTGGGTGCAACAAAGAACTGATGGCTGTTCATGCTGTGGAAAGTAGGCACCAGTGATTCAGTTCAGATAAGCCGAAAAGTACCCATATCAATGCTGGTTCAGGTACTTTGAGGCTGTATCAGAACCAAATCACCCATGCCTATACTTTAAACGGTCCAAAACAGCCTTATCCAAATTGTGATTCAGTGATTTGGATAACAATTCAGTGATTCAGGTGCTTTCAAGTTTAAATCAGAAAAAAACCAAATTTACCTTCCCGCTTTAGCTCTAGCTGCTTGTTTTTGCCATCTCCCTTGGTTCCTAGGGCAGGAGGAGGAAGGGGGAACAGACATCCTGGCAGGATCCAATGTCAGAAACTCCCTAGGCAGAGCTTAGCCAGTTATTGCAATGCATTTTGCAAATGCAATTGCAATGAGGTCTGGAAGCTTGCAATGAGTTTTGCAGACTTCAGCAATACTAACGGGGGAAGGAAGGAGGTTTCAGCTAATAGAGTTAGCTGGTTTGGGGAAAATGTGCTCTTGGCCAATCACAGGAGGTTGCCCTTTCTGGAAATTCTTCTGTGGGTGATCAGAGGGCATAAATGCAAGGGTCTGACTCCTTTGCTTTGCTGAGTCTGGTGGAGAGAAGCCTTGTGGCTAGGTGAAGCTTTGGTTTGCTTGCTTGCTGCTCCTCTCACTCCATTACTTAGCTGGGGAGACCCTCCTTCACCTGATCACCTTCTGGACTACCTGGATCATTGCTAGTTTGATTGGAGGGAATTTTTTTTTAAGTTTTCCTCTTTTCTTTCCCTCTTTGGGCTTTGTAGTGGGTGGGTGCTGCTGGGTGGTACTGGGTGGGGATAGTAGGTGAGGGGGGGAATTGTTTGTTTGGTCAAGAGTTTAGACTTACTCTTTTTTGCCTGTTCTGCTGTCTCATTTTCAGATTTTTTTTCACTTTTGTTTGGCCCCTGCTGCTTCTTTGCGTATGTATGTGCGTGTACGTGTGCGTGTGCGTGTGCGTGTGCGTGTGCGTGTGCGTGTGCGTGTGCGTGTGCGCGGGGGGGATTTAAGAGGGCAGTAGGCTTCAGGGACCAGGGCTCCTTTTAAAATTTTGGGTTGGCCCTGCTACCTTAGGTTCTGTGGTCCATTTTGATGGCTTTTCCTGCATTAGTATAATGTATTGTGTTTTCCCTTTCTTGGCCTGGTGGCCTTGTGTTTCCTTGGGGAGGGAAGGGAGAAGGCTCCTGGCAGCCTGGTTGGGTTTGGAGTTGGTCTAAGTGGTGTTCTGTTGTTGTTGGGATTTTTGTAAGGCCAGGGTTTGTTTGTTTGTTCGTTCCCTCCCTCCCTTGTTCTGCTGTGTAGAATATAGTCTTTCTTTGAGTGTGATTCTCCCATCTGACCTCCATTATTTCCAGTGGTGGTGAAAAAGAATCTTTGGTCTTGGCTTTTCACCCAACATTGCAAACAGTGGAGGTCCAATGAGGGTACTCTGTATGGGTAAAATAGGAATCCCCCCCCATTAAATCTTCCTGAAACTTGGGGGTTCTTTCACGGGGATGCGCCTGCAGCTACACTGCAAATTTGGTGCCTCTACCTCAAACCCCCATGCTCCAGACTATGGAATAGGTGAAAAGGCAACATTTCCCCATGACTTTAATGACAGGATAGGTTTTAATGATGCTGAATCAATTGGGCCAAATCCAAATTGCTATACCAAATTACTGATTCAGTCCAAATCTGAAAAGTACTGAATTTTTATTTGGTGCACATACCTAGTAGAAAATCTTTCTTTGTGCTTTGTTAGTTTATTAAAAATGGTGTGCATAGTTTCCTGCTGGTGCATTTGGTCAGGCCCCTAGCAGTCAGTGGGCTCCTCCCTATCCATCTGTCATCCTGAAGACATCTCCCTACCCCAACCTTAGATCAGGATCTACTGTTGTCTGGACTGATCAGGGTTTGTCCTATGCTTTCCAAAGAGCTAGCTTGGTTTTATGGCTGAGAGTGGCAACTCTAATCGGATTTGATTCCCCACTCATCCACATGTCACCAGCTCGGTGACCTTAGGCCAATCACAGTTCTCTCAGAGCTCTTTCAGCCCCACCTGCCTCACAGGGGTCTTTTGTGGGGAGAAGATAGGTAGATGATTGTAAGCCACTTTGAGACTCCTTCAGATAGTAAAAAAACAGAATACAAAAAACACAGCTCATCCTCTTCCTGGGCCCTTCATCCCTGTATTAAAGGTAAAGGTATCCCCTGTGCAAGCACCGGGTCATGTCTGACCCTTGGGGTGACGCCCTCTAGGGTTTTCATGGCAGACTCAATACGGGGTGGTTTGCCAGTGCCTTCCCCAGTCATTACCGTTTACCCCCCAGTAAGCTGGGTCCTCATTTTACCGACCTCGGAAGGATGGAAGGCTGAGTCAACCTTGAGCCGGCTGCTGGGATTGATCTCCCAGCCTCATGGGCAAAGGTCCGAAAGAAGCCTAACTCTTCTTAGCTCACCCACAAATAAATCTACACTTGGAACCAGTATCAAAGAAAAGTCTTAAAGGGTAAGAGTGTATTAAGTTGATGGCAAGAACCAAACTAGAGCTGTTACTGCTTTAGTGTTTTGGTACACTAAAGTTTGAGTCATGGTTTGTGACTGGATCATGAACCAGCCACAAACCCATACGAACTAGGGCACTGGTTCATGAACCAACCCAGTTTGTATCAGTTTATGAGTCATTTAAGGTTTAAATATTTGCTTTATGTTCCTTACCTTTCAGCTGTTTGGTTTAAATGGCTGTCAGGGGCAGAAAGCAGGGGTTTAAATGGCTCTGAGCTATTTTACCCCCTGCTTTCTGCTTATTCAGTTAGCAGAAAGCAGTGGTTTAAATGGCATGAAGCTGAGATGTTTTTCATGATGAGCAGAATTTCTACTGTTCACAAACCACCACAAACTGGATCAAAATTCATGTAAGTTTGTGGCAGTTTTTCATTCTGTATGAATCACAAACCAGCCATAATTCATGATGAATTTTAGTGTGTCAGCCAGTTCATGCCCATCCCTATGTATTAGAAACAAATGAGCACACCAATTTAAAGAAAACTTCACAACTCCTAACATTAATCCTGGGAGCCAACCTGAGACATGTATATTTCAGCCCTATAAAAATTCATGCTGGTTCCCCCTCCCCCAACCCTTATTTGGGAGTTCTTCTGCTAATCTGTTCAAAAGCAACAACAACAAAAAAATCACTGGAGCACATGGTAGGGTATTGGTGTGCCAAAAACATGTGGACACGAACGGAAAAGACAAAACATTTTTCATCTAGGGAGCCAAGATAGCAAGGGCAGATGCTTTAAAAATAAAATAAGCATTAAAAAATATGAAGAGCACACTTTGGCATCTCCCTCAGTGTAAGCAAGGGGATTTCCAAATGCTAGTAAATGCCATGTTTGAATAGGAAAAGACTTCAGTATGAATGTTGCATAGAGCTGTAGCTTCAGCTGCAAGTCCCAGCAGGACAGAGAGACTCAGAAAGACATGTATGCATGCTTGGCCTGCATACTAGGATGAGTGCTAAGAGCATACATCAGAAAGAAATATTCTCAACTTCTATTTTTGAAATCATGAAAACAAAGGGATATTGAATGCCTCTAGATAAGCCTTTCTCAATATGTTTGCTGTCACGAAACCCCTGGAACATTCTTCCGCCTTCGAGAAATACCAAAAGTGGCACAATTGTGCAGAATGTGGTTGGGAAGCATAGCTGTGTACATGCCCACCTAGGGTCCCTCACCTTCCCACCCCCTCCAGGCCCATCATTGGTCATGGGGGGGCATATATATGGTCATATCACAATAAATGTTTAGCAAATGCAAAAATATATATTTAAAAATTAATTAACTCCTACCCATTTGGGAAACCCTTCCAAGGCCATCAAGAAACCCCAGGGTTTCACAAAACTCTAATTAAGAGAGCCAGCTCTAGATAAACCAAAGTAAGTGGATCATAAAATCAATAGTTATTCTCAAACAATGGACTAGGACTCAGAATTACTTTACAAGTGAGCCCCCACAAAATGCAATAAGTTTAAAAGGGGCTCACATGAGAGCCACTACTGTGAACATCACCACTTCAGATAATCCATCCTAATTCAGAGTTAGAATAATGTGACAGTATTATGTAAATACAAAAATCAGCTGGGATAACTTTCTCTCTGCAAAGACTCATTCCAAACTCTCATAGTTGCTTCTTGATTCTTAAATGTAACATTTTCACGTTATGTACAATTAATCTCTAATAGTGACAGTGTCTTACATGAGTGTGGCCAATTTTAGGTGGGAGAAGACTGTACTTTCAAAAGAGAGACTGTACTTAGGAATTATAGTGTGTATTGTTTCCAAAACAGAGCTTGTCATGCAATGAAAATTAATAAAATCAGTTTCATATATTGATAGAGGTCGAAATGAGTATATAGTCTTATCTTAATGAAAGCAGATGCCTAATAAATAAATCCCAATATACAGTTAAATGGGGGGACCAAGTAAACGTGGTTCAAGCCTACTATCCTCATAAGTTGGCCAAAGAACCCAATGGTACATTAAATACAGATATCATTAGAGACACTGAGTCATTCTTAAAGGTAACATTGCACAGAGCAGGATCAGTCAAGCACTGAATTAAGACTCACACACCCAGGATGTAAGCACTACAAACAAAAAATATAGAAGGCTTCCCTTTGAAGAAGAATCTTGGGGAAATTGATTTTCTGATAAGTCTTATGGGAAACAATCTCAAGACCAAAGAATTACAAGTCCATAGGATCATGATGACATGTAATGAAATGTTCCACCAAGGGTGCTTCTCTCACCTGTTTGCAAATTCCAGATTGGAGTTCCATAATTCTTATCTGTAAAGGTCTTGTGAAGATCCTGTTATCTGTTGTCTGGTGATCAATAATTATTTCTGGATATCTCCAGGACCCACCTGGAGGTCAGCAACCCTTATTTGGAGGATGGATGGAATGGCATTACACCCTGCTGAAGTCCCTCCCCACCCAAACTCTGCCCTCCCCGATCTATACCCACAAAAGTCCAGGAAATTCTCAACCTAGAGTTGGTAACAGTAAAACCTGGGGATAGATCAACTTAAATTAAAATTATTTATTTCAGCACAGAATTTACTATTGCAAAATTTACTATGATAGTGTGCAATCTAAGATGAAGGTAACACCAATGGGATTTAATCAGCGAAGTAACAAAAAATGACACAAACTGACTGCTCAAATGAAACTCTGGCCATCTTACACTTGATTGAATTTTGAAAAGGAAGGAAGGTTCTTTTAAAAAACCTGCTTGTTATAGTGATTAGGAGTGTGGACTTCTAATGTGGTGAGCCGGAATCGGTTCCCCCCTCCTCCACATGCAGCCAGCTGGATGATCTTTGGCTCACCACAGCACTGATAAAGCTGTTCTGACTGAGTGGTAATATCAGGGCTCTCTCAACCTCACCTCCCTCATAGGGTGTCTGTTGTGGGGAGAGGAAAAGGAAGGTGGTTGAGACTCCTCTGGTAGATAAAAGCAACATATAAGAACCAATTCTTCTTCTAAAAAATAACATGAGCCTTCACCCACAAACACATCTTTAACCCCCCCCCCCGCTCCAGAGGAGCGGGAGGAATAAAGGAGTAAGGGCAAGTGGGGAGGAGTTAGGGCGGGCCCTGTCCCGGATAAAAACTCAGAGGGCCCAATCAGGAGCCACGAAGCGGCTCCTGATTGGGCCCTCCAAGTGTCACTCGAGGGCCAAGCAGCCAATGGGGAGACGCGCAAAGTTGAGTTGAGAAGGGGAAAAAAGGAGAGTACTGATAATTGGAGACTCCCTGCCTCAGGGCTCGGTGCTCGGCCTGGTACTTTTTAACATATTTATTAATGATCTAGATGAGGGGGTGGAAGGACTACTCATCAAATTTGCAGATGACACCAAATTGGGAGGACTGGCAAATACTCCGGAAGATAGAGACAGAGTTTAACGAGATCTGAACACAATGGAAAAATGGGCAAATGAGAACAAGATGCAATTTAATAAAGATAAGTGTAAAGTTCTGCATCTGGGTCAGAAAAATGAAAACCATGCCTACTGGATAGGGGATACGCTTCTAGGTAGCACTGTGTGTGAACGAGACCTTGGGGTACTTGTGAACTGTAAACTAAACATGAGCAGGCAGTGTGATGCAGCGGTAAAAATGCAAATGCCATTTTGGGCTGTATCAACAGGGGCATCACATCAAAATCACAAGATGTCATAGTCCCATTGTATATGGCACTGGTCAGACCACACCTGGAGTACTGTGTGCAGTTCTGGAGGCCTCACTTCAAGAAGGACGTCGATAAAATTGAAAGGGTACAGAGGAGAGCGACTAAGATGATCTGGGGCCAAGGGACCAAGCCCTATGAAGATAGGTTGAGGGACTTGGGAATGTTCAGCCTGGAGAAAAGGAGGTTGAGAGGGGACATAGCCCTCTTTAAGTATTTGAAAGGTTGTCACTTGGAGGAGGGCAGGATGCTGTTTCTGCTGGCTGCAGAGGAGAGGACACGCAGTAATGGGTTTAAACTTCAAGTACAACGATATAGGCTAGATATCAGGAAAAAGTTTTTCACAGTCAGAGTAGTTCAGTAGTGGAATAGGCTGCCTAAGGAGGTGGTGAGTTCCCCCTCACTGGAAGTCTTCAAGCAAAGGTTGGATACACACTTTTCTTGGATGCTTTACGATGCTTAGGGCTAATCCTGCGTTGAGCAGGGGGTTGGACTAGATGGCCTGTATGGCCCCTTCCAACTCTATGATTCTATGATTCTATGCTAGGGCCCACTGTATTTTGGCCACAGCTGGCTTAATATCTAGTAGCATAATATTATGCTTATTTTAACTGTCTTTTGGAGTTTTAATCTGTAACCCACTGTGAGCTGGCATCGCCAAGAGCAGTGGGAAATAAATTAATATTTCCTGTCTTTATTCATTAGAGTTCTGTAGAGTTATTTATAGGATACAAACATTTTTCTAAAAATTCAATAAACCAAACATGGACAGAAACTGAAAATTCATGTGGTAAAAGACGCAGAATGAAAGCTCCACACACAGTGGATGGGATTATACCCAGGCTGCTTGAAGGAACAAGCATCCAGAAACCACACTTTTAGTGAAACAATCAAAAGTTGGTAATGTAACCCATTTTCAGGGGCAGATCTATAGTTGCATGAGCTGTAACTGCAATGTTAACATATATCAGAGTTTGCCTCCTTCTCTCTCATATAACCTTTCTCCAAAAAAGGAAGCAAGATTTCAAAGGAACATAAAGGAAGGGTATGTAGACACACGGGCAGGTGCGCAAGCACACACACTATAAATTTTAACTATCAACATTGTTTGACCTGCAGCATATCACAGGTCATAGAACAAGTGCCAGATTTAGGTTTTGTTCTCATCTGAAGCCACCCTACCTTGTCAATGGCATTCATTTTCTCCTCCAGCACTCACACGTTTTTCTTAAAAGTCCCCTCTCCAAACTCTGACCTGATTAGCTTGAAAAAGATCCATTCCTGCAGCAGAAATGCCTGCAAGCTATACCATTTCATTCTAAAAGTCCTGAAGACTTTTAACTCAATATAACTCAGGTCACAGCCATGTTGGTGGGGCTACCTTCACTTCCTGCTGCACAAGAAGAAGGAGAAGGGGGAGAAGGAGAAGGAGAAGAAGGAGAATGAGAAGAAGACTTGGTTCTTATATGCCGCTTTTCTCTACCCGAAGGAGGCTCAAAGCAGCTTACAGTCGCCTTCCCTTTCCTCTCCCCACAACAGACACCCTGTGGGGTGGGTGAGGCTGAGAGACCCCTGATATCACTGCATGGTCAGAACAGTTTTATCAGTGCCACGGCAAGCCCAAGGCCACCCAGCTGGCTGCATGTGGGGGAGTGCAGAATCGAACCTGGCATGCCAGATTAGAAGTCCGCACTCCTAACCACTACACCAAACTGGCTCATAATCTGGAAAACAACTGAATTTCTGTTTATAATATTCATACAGCACATATCATATATAAAATGTATGACCCCTCTCTTCACTACTGGAATTTCTATCCCAGCGTAATGACTTCAGATGAGTCACATTAATTTTTTACACTAGTAAAGTGATTCTTGAAACCTTACAACAAAGGCTATTACCATTTATGGAATGAGAAATGTCAGACATTCAAGATGGATTCAGAAAAGGAAGAGACACTAGATACCATACTTGGAATTCATGTTGGTTACTGGTGCATATAAAAGAATTTGAGAAGAAAATCAGCTCTTGTTTCATAGATAATATGAAAGCTTTTGACTGCGCGGATTATTAAAAGATATGGCTGGTTTTGAAATAAATGGGTACGCCATAACACTTGTTTTGATGCACAACTTACACACTGGACAGGAGGCTACAGACTGAATATGGAGAAACAGAATAGTTTCCAGTTGGCAAAGGTGTTAGACGGAGATGTATTTTATATCCCTGTCCATTCAATTTGTAAGTTCTCAGCCTTCCTAATGCCACGGCCCTTTAATACAGTTCCTCATGTTGTGGTGACCCCCAACCATAAAATTATGCAAGTGTTCTTTCACAGAAATTAAACAGAAACTGACCAATGGCATGAAGATCCACTGTTCATGATTGTATATAAATCCCCCCTGGAGTTTTTCATTTTAGTTCTACCTCGTCCTGCCGAGCTGTGCCGCCACCTGGATTGCCTGGCGGGAGACTGCGCTGCAATGGAGGCACTATTGGCGCAGCTGGCAGCCACGTGCGGGTGCCTGCAGGAGGAGCAGCAACAGTGGCACTGCCCCCCCTGGGCAAGCTGCCGCGACCCCTGTGAAAGGGTGGTTCGACCCCCCAAAGGGGTCCCAACCCCTAGGTTGAGAACCACTGATCAAAACCAGGTATCTACTAATGTATCCTCTTGTCTTTCCCATGACTGCTTTTCTTTTCTTCTTGCCTTCCTTCTTTTTTTCATTTATCTTTATTCAATTCTCTTATTCAATTCTCCCCTTGTCTAATTCCCCCCTTTATTATTCACTCTTCATCTTCTCAACTCCTATCCCAGTTGGCAATTTAAAGCATATATGATAGTCCTGTAGCAGCAGCCCTTTGTTAATAGTATGAACAGAATGTGAGGAGTTAATATTTCCTCACGATCTTTCAAAAATAGTAAAGGGATGTTTCTCTATCCTTGCCTGCATGGTAATGGAATATTAATCTGCTTTAGTGTTATGAACTCTTTTCCTTTTCCTTTCTGATTCTTTAATTACATTTTAAACACTGTTCAGGCAATAGGTTGTTTTTATTATTCTTGTATTGGTAATCCCTTTGTAAATGCTAGTTCATCACTGTAGGCATTAACCTTCATGTTATACGACAAGTGACATAATCTTTTTAGAAAATATCTTAGCAAAATCAATCCCAATGATTCAAATTCTTCTTATCCTGCACCACAACACAATCAAATTGCCTTTGCTTTTGTACTTGATAAAGGTACTGAACAATCTGAAATAGATTTCTTACTGATTTGCTTACTAAAGAGTTATTGTGACAAAGCTTTTGTCAACTAGAGCATTGTCACTTCAACTCCCCTCATCTTGAGGTTGGTGGCCAGTACTGAAACACATAACCTTGCTTTCTAATGAATTATGCCTATTATAAAAAAAGACCCTTAGCTTCCATTGCAAATAACATGGTGTGTGCATATATGGGCAGGGGAGCATCTGGAGAATTTGGGCCAGGCTATTCTGAGTCCTTTAGTTTTGGGCTGTGGAACTCCCATCATCATCATCATCATCATCATCATCTTGAAGCTGGTGGGTGGCCAATTTTGAGATTCCTAGTTTTATTTTCTGATGAGTTATGCCTCCCACAAATAGAGAAGCAGATAGACACACAGATCCTTTTATTATTATAGGTGGCTGTAACAGCCACCGTGGGATTTATTTTGGTATGATTTTTGGTTTGCATCTGAGTCATGGGTGGAGGATGTGGAATCTTTGTTTGGGGTCCCCATGGTGGCTCTCGGCAGCCCCGGGTTTGCATAATCATTAAACTGCTTAATGGCTGAAGCAAAGAAATGTTCAAGCAGGCTCTGTGCACTAGAGCAGTGGTCCGCAACCTTCTTGAGGCTATGGACCGGCGGCGGCGGGGAGAGCGATCGCCCGGCCACGCATGCTGTGCATGTGCGGCCACGCATGTGCAATGTGCATACGCGGCCCTGCTTCCCTCTCCCCCCCCCTCACAAAAAGAAGCTTGCCGGGCCGCAAGCTAATCAGCTGCTTTTGCGGTTGATTTGCTTGCTGCCTGGGAAGTTTCTTGCTGGGGGGGGCGCGGCCCGGTGGTTGGGGACCACCGCACTAGAAGACGAGAAGTGTGTGCATCATAACTAGTTTGGTATGGCATCTGAATGCAGCCTTTGCTTTTACAAATGAAAAGATTTTTAGTCAACAAATTCTTTAACTTGTAAATCCTTAATCCATGAGTTGCGAGCCAATACAGGGGTTGCAAGCCAATATAGCAGCAGCACTCACAAAGCCAACCGCTGGCTATGGAAGGGGGAAATAATGCTCTTGTGGAGTCAGCCAGCAGTCAGAGTCACATGTATGCAGGGTTTTGGGTCAAGACAAATATTAATATATAATTGGACCACCAACAATGCCTGGAGCATAAACTTACACTGGCAATTAGTTCATTAATTGGTGATCAGTACTTCAGCCCTGATGTCCATATATGTGTCCCTAATGCATTATTTGTACATAGTGTTTAATCTAAGATACATATGCTAACGAATGACAATGATAACATTGAATGTATTGATGATTTCATCTTTCTTGGCTCTATGATCACTCAAAGTGGTGGATGCAGCCATGAAATCAGACAGCGAATAAGACTGGGCTGGAATGCAATGTTAGGCATGGACTGAATATGTTAGAGTAATGATATCAGCCTTAATACAAAGTGCTGGCTAGTCAACACTATTGTCTTCCCCATAACAACCTACGGATGCGAAAGCTAGACCCTGAAGAAGGAAGACAGGAGAATAGATGTTTTCGAATTATGGTGTTGGAGACGAATGCTGCAAATACCATGGACAGCCAAAGTTTTAGAGAGGAGCAAACCAACTATGTCATTAGATGGGAAGATATTGTGGCTAAAGCTCACTTACTTTGCACACATCATGTGATCAGACTCATTAGAAAAATCATTAATGCTTGGCATGGTCAGTGGCAAAAGGAAATGTGGTCACCAAATGATCTGCTGGCTGGACACAATCAAAGCCGATACAGGGATGACCATGAACCAGCTGAAAGAAACAGTCATTGACAGAGACGAATACAGAAAACATTCCTATAGAATCGCCGAGAGTCGGACACAACTGAACGGATAACATATGCTAACATATGCTAACATTAAATGGTTAAGAACTACACAAGGGGATACACAAGCATAAATTCTGGAAAGATACAAATGTACTGTATATACTCAAGTATAAGCATACATTTTCAGCACATTTTTTTAATGCTGAAAAAGCCCCCCCCCCCAAGCTTATAGTTGAGTGAGGATCCCACTTACCTGTTATTGTTGATATTGTGGTAAAATTAGGTGCCTCAGTTAAATTTAGGGTTGGCTTATGCTTGAGTATATATGGGTAAATTCTCATCTTAAGGTGTTTTGCTATTCAACATATTTTCTTTCAACTAGGAATTAGGGTAAATCTTCTTGACACGTCTCTCTTTCTTCCCCTAAACAGACTTATGTGTTTTATTAAAATAGTGGGAGTCAAATTAGAAATGATATAGAATTCTGTACCAGGCAAAATCCACTGTACTCACTGAAGCTTCTAAAATGAATCAGACTTAGTCAATTCATAGGACACGAACGCCATATATACAAATGTATGTATAGAGGCAGAGAGTGGCAGACAAATTCTATATCAGCTTGCAAATAATTTACTATGCATTCAGCTTGTATTAAATTTATTTATCACGTCCTTGTTTTACATACCTTTTACAGTTTGTAGTGATGCATTAAAACTGGGTACAGTTGCAATTCTGGGATATATTTAAGCTAGTACACCACTATTTCAGCCCATCCTAAATAACAATATGGATTTGCTCACCACAAACTCATAACTTACCTGTTGCTTCAGGTGAAGTGACTCTTGTTTCCATGATAACAAGGAATTGAGGAGCTGCTGTCACCAGGTAGCCTTCCCCACTCCCTTTTTCTCTCTGGTATCCCTTCCCATATGTTATTTCACTCTTGGAAACCTACCCAGGCCTTTATTGCCCTTCTGGGAGCCACCTTGAGCCACTTTAGATTAGAGACTTCAAAAGAATAAAACTTGAGTCTTCCAATGTATTGTGTTTTTCCCCCCAAGGTTTAATTTAAAAGTTACTATACCAAGCTATATAACATTCAAAATTCCAAGTATATTAGTTACGGCGAAGGCACTCGGGAGGAGGAGAAGCCCCAGGCAGCCTAGCGGGATCTTCAGTGCTGGAATCAGATGGCCTGGATAAGCAGGGATGTATCATAGATTGGCTCTCTCCATTGCCACATTACACAGCCAAGAGCAACAGCTGGCATAGCCTAAGTCTTTTTCTTGTTTTGTCTAGGAAACGCATGTCATTAAACTAATCTGCCAGGCAATAAGGATTCATGGCAGAGGTAGCTAATGCCTCTCACAGGTGGAGGTGCTAAATAATGCCCCCCAACCTGTTAAGTCACTCTCATTCTGTTTGGCCCTACTGCAACCCACTCAATGTTCCTCCTACTGGCTTGATCGGTTTTCTGGACACAGGAAGACGCTTAGGAATCAAGCCAAATGGAACCTACAGGATACCACTGAATACTAGCTGCTGGAGGGCAATAGTATGGTCTTTGTGTCTAGGATACCAGTTTTCCAACAGAATTTGTCTCTCATGGAATTTGGCGGGAACCAGAGTACAGGACTAGGTGGAGGCAAGGACTAAGTACAAGGAAGAGGTGAGATGTGAACCCTAAGCTTCATATTTCCTGTTGCAGCACAAAATCCATCTGACAAGAAGGAAAATTAGGTTGAAATAAGCCATTTACTCCAAACAATAAACTTTTAAGAACTCATCTACATGAGTTTTGTGTTCCCAGCATTCTGTTTTCCTTGAGAAACTGGGTGTGTGGGGATCTGGTTTTAACTTGGACTGCTGTATGAGAAGAAAAGAGAGAGTTTAAGCCTTCCCTACTCTGTGCTATTTTTCTGGCCTGAGATGGCTCCTATTTTTCTATCAGCAGATACAAACAGGCACTATTGGGGAAACATGAGGAAAATAACAGTTCCTTGAACCAAAGTTGGGGGCTGAATACTGAACATCAAACCCCCTTCAATTAATTTCTTCCAAAACTTAAATCCCACCCAGAGTCCGTAAATCATCCCCCATTCCCCTCTTTTCTTCAAAAAGATCCCCATTCTTCTCACCTCCTGTCTAGGCTCTATTTTAGATTTGTCTTTTGTCCAGTACCACTAGCTGTACTTCAAAAGAAGATGTGAAAGGTAGCTTCTGCCCATGCAGCAGCCACCAACCACTGTGATAGCCAGCCAGCTGCACCACATCGAGCATAAATGTTCGTGCGTTACTCAGTATATGCATAGATCCAGAGCAAACCTTTCAGATTCTTTTTGTGTTCCATTTATTTTGAGGAGAAAATAATACAATGAAAAACAATAGGCATTGATTTTTAGTGTTTTTTTTTTGCCTTATTGTTTTTAAAATACATACCTGTGTAGAGAGAGAGTTTGAAGTGACAGTTTTGAAATACTTTGATTACAGCCTGCTCCTGTACATATTTACCCAGGCCTACTCCCAAGAATGTCATGGAAATAATGGCTTCCAGTAAGCAAATGTAGGGTCACAAACCAACAATTAGTCCATTTCTTACAAAAGAAGGCTTGTCTTGTAAAAAGAAACCTGTAAACCCTTTTTCTAGTGGCCATTTCAACAGGCAAATCTCTAGTTTCACTCGCCCTACTCAACACTCCCCTTTACTCTCCTTGATTCCCTTTTTGTTATGTATGAGAAGGAGAGGGAACATTTCCATCTAAGGAAGTGGTTCTGACAAGGTGGGTCAAAACCCATCAGCAGATCACGGGAGGCTGCAACAAGTGACGCTTTGGAGAGGTGAGAAGCAAGTGACATCTGCGCCAGCCAGCACGGCTCTTGAAAAAAGGGCGACTGTTCCGGTGGATCCCAGTAATAATGGAAAACCAAGAACCACTTCCCACCCCCGCCATTTCCAACCGGCACTTCAGTTCTTCAAAGAGTTTCCAGTGTCAGCTCTCTTCATCTTCACAGCACAAAGCACATCAAAGCTAAAAGCAACCTCGCTACCCAGAAACAGTGCAGCTAGGAGCAGCCTCTCTCTCCCAGCGGTGAAAATGAAATTTAGCAAATGCGCTAATAGGTCTTCTGTGCTGTTCTACCCAGGTGGTCAGACTAGGTGCTCCGCAGTTCTCTCTGCACATTTAATCTGCCATATGGGAGCTGAATATAAACATGCACACCAGGCTCTAGTTAACAAAAGATGCTCGCTTGCCCACTGCAAGCTATCAGCTGCTGCCTGTAGCATTTACAAACCCACAAAAAGTTTAACGCTTTCTACTGCAGTCGGGAGAACACAAGCCGATGCACAGAAAGAGATCCGGGTGCACTAGTTCTAGAGCAGCTTTGTGAGGCTGCACAGACAACAGTTCTGCCTTCGCACACACATGAGCAGCCCCCGAGGCAAGTCACCTTACCAGGGCTCAGGTCCCTGGCTGAGTCATTAACAGCCTGCTTTACAGCAGATAATATTTCCTTCCTGTATGAATATCATATCATCAAGAATTTCAGGGCCAGACCAGGCCACTAATGGCTTCCTAAGAAGCATCAGATTCTAATCTCTCCCCTCCCTCTCGCCACCACTCCTCCCCACATGCCACATCTCCTCCCCAGCTGCTCCACATAAGGCCAATCACCAATGAGCTACCCTACCTTAAAGACAGATCAATTTCTAGCTATTTCTGTGGGCAGATGGGAGGGTGAGTAGAAAAAGGAATCAAAAGTGACATAAAACATCTGAGTCCCTGTCCGATTACTTCCACCCCTAGCAACTGTAGGGCAGGGGCACAATACTTCTGAGATAGAAGCTTCCACTGAGCCATTATAGCTAATAGCTACTGTCAGAGGGAGGGGTCTGAGCTCATTTGCCATAGCCTACCTCTTTGCTGGCCTTCCATCCGAATACTGACCAGGGCTGATTCTGCACTTACTTTATTCTGTTGTGGATCCTGCTTAATTCAGATGGATTTGAACTCAGGTCTTCCTCTGCCCCCCCCCCCACTGAAACAGAAAAGTATTCTGTACGTGATTAGGGAAGCTCAGAAGGAGCAGGGAAGCCTAGCGCAGCAAGAACTTCTTTCTTTTCTTGAAAGGGGGGGGGAGAGGATTGAATACAGCAGGGGGGGGGGGACCAAGAGGCAAATCTCTGCCCAGAGAAGTTAGGGCTTCTGGAGCCTCTGCTAAGAGAAGTGAGGGAGTCCCTTTAAGGGAAACCTTGCAACCTGGGAACGATGAAGCCTTTGAACTGACACCCTAGCCAATCAGAACTTTTCTACACCTTTGCAGGCTCCAGGCAATTTGTTAGTTTGGGACAAAGCAGAGAGCTGTACCTTTAGTCATGCTGATTTTTCAAATATTGAGAGTTATATCCACTCCAGGATATTGCGGGGAAAACATGGACTTGATGTCCCCATGTTCCAGTGATGCTCTAAAAATCCCACCAATTGGCAGTTTCCTACAGTGTCACTGCAATATGGTAACATCACTTTGTGTTTCAGCTGCAATTGAGAATGTAGAGCTGCATGAAACCATTTGTACCCATCCCCTCACTGCTGCCTCAAGGCTCCTGAGATAATGCTGGTGAGGCTAAGGGGATAAACCTGCTTCTGACACTAATGTTGTATAATGCCAGGTCTATTATATATTTGCAGAACACAAGGTTGACCAGGCATGCATGACCATGTCCTTTAAGAGGGAGGGAGATATTGTTGCCCTAAAAGAACTGGCCCTGCCAAGTTTCTCAGTCCTTCATCAATCACAGTTGGTCCTTCATCAATCACGGTCTTCAGGGTTGTTATGCTGGTCTGTGAGTCTTTCTGCAACAAGGCACTCTGTACCCCAGCAATCCCAAGCACTGAATGTGTGGGCCTGGTATGGGAATCATTCAAGTCATCTCGCTGGAGTACTGCCTGCTTTCTGTTCCAGCAGATGCCCTGCTAGGTCTCCTGGAAGCAGCTGCCACCAGTCCTCAATCTAATTGAGGTGGATAGGGTGCTGGCTTCAGTAAGACCAACCACCTGCCCCTTTCCTGTTCCTCGTGGCTCATTAAGGTGGGTGATGAAAGAATTCATTAAGAAGCCCCTCTGGGAGATCTCAGGAACTTTCTCAGGAGACCTGAAGGAAGCAGTGATGTGGCCCCTGCTGAAGAAACCATCGCTTGAGACACAAAACCCTGCCAACTACGACCCAGTCTCCCACCTGCCATTTCTGGGTAGTTGCAGGGGCGGCCGTGGACCCATTTCAGTCTGATTTCCAACAGGGCGATGGGGTAGAAACAGCACTGGGTCACCCTTGTGGATGATCTTAGGAAGCAGCTGGATCAAGGTGGGTCAGCGCTGCTGATATTATTAGATCTCACAGCAGCATTTGACACTGTGGATCATGAGCTATTAGCTCACTGCCTCGCTGACGTGGGGATAAGGGGGCCAGAATTACAGTGGCTGATCTCCTGTCCCCAAGGCCAGGAACAAAGGGTAGCTACTGAGGAAGAGTGTTTGAACTGCTGCCCACTCCATTGAGGGGTGCCTCAGCATGAGATTGACCATTGCCACATTAGGAGATATACCTTGTTTTAGCTTCACTTTGGATTTCCTTTGATTGCTGTCAAGCAACTCTAGCCTTTCTGCATTTGGGCTTTCCTCTCCTTATGCTTTAGGCAGAAATTTGCAACATGCTTTCCACATTAGTCTGATAGAGGCAGCCTCCCATCATGCTTTGCTCCCTTCCCTGTTTTGTAAAACGTGCCTGTTTGCACCTGTTTTCATTGTGCCCCTTAATACCACCATTCTGTACCACTGCCTCCACGCTTCCCTCCAAATATAAGTTTTTAAAGAAAACCTGAGTTACAGCATTACAACAAGAGCCAGCTTGATGTAGTAGTTAGGAGTGCGGACTTCTAATCTGGCGAGCCGGTTTTGAATCTGCGCACCCCCACATGCAGCCAGCCAGGTGACCCTGGGCTTGCCACAGCACTGAGAAAACTGCTCTGACCCAGCAGGAATATCAGGGCTCTCTCAGCCTCACCAATCTCATAGGGTGTCTGTTGTGGGGAGAGGAATGGGAAGGCGACTGTAAGCCGCTTTGAGCCACCTTTGGGTAGAGAAAAGCGGCATATAAGAACCAACCTCCTCCTCCTCCTCCTCCTTCTTATAGCACTGCTATATAAGACTGACTGCTTTTTTAAAACTTAGAAACTATTAAAATGAAATCAACCTTTTTTTTAAAAAAAAGAGGCATATTTTTTTGAGAATGAAGGGAGGGTGAGGGAGGGGAGGGGAGGAAGGATGGTGGTGAGGAAAGGGGCATTCCCAAACAACTCAAAATGGGGGGCACAGGGGAAAACCCAATTTTCACATTTGGCTGCCCCAAATTGTGGCGCAGAGTGGTAAGGCAGCCATCTGAAAGCTTTGCCCATGAGGCTGGGAGTTCAATCCCAGCAGCCGGCTCAAGGTTGACTCAGCCTTCCATCCTTCCGAGGTCGGTAAAATGAGTACCCAGCTTGCTGGGGGGTAAACGGTAATGACTGGGGAAGGCACTGGCAAACTACCCCGTATTGAGTCTGCCATGAAAACACTAGAGGGCGTCACCCCAAGGGTCAGACATGACTCGGTGCTTGCACAGGGGATACCTTTACCTTTAATTAGACTTCATTAGTCCCCACTGGACGGAGTCACTGAAGCAGTAGGTGCAAACTTAAATGGACTCTAGGGAATGGTAAAGGACAGGAAGGCCTGGAGGATCATTGTCCATGGGGTCACGATGGGTTGGACATGACTTCGCACCCAACAACAACAACAGCAAGTCCACACTTAAAAAAAAATTAAAACTGTTTTTCTGGGGGTTCCTTTGCTGTGGGGTAAATGAGGGGGGCAATTCAGATCTGCAACTGAAGAGGCAAAATGCAAATCCAAATGATAGCCCTAGTGTAGAAACAGGCATTCTCTCACCAATGTTATTCAACATCTATATGTCCCCCTAAGCTCAGCTGATCTGAGGGTTTGGCCTGTGATGCCACTGGTATGCTGATGATGACCAGCTCTTCCTACTGATGGATGGCCAGCTGGATACACTCCCAGATACACTGGTCAGGTGTCTGGAGGCTGTGACTGGATTGCTCCAACAGAGTTGCCTGAAGCTCAGCCCCTTGAAGATAGAGGTCCTGTGGCTAGGTAAAAAAGGGCTAGAAGAGGAAGTACATTTCCCCTGCCTAGATGATGTACAATTTTCAACTTTGCACACCATTAGGAATCCAGGGGTGAGCCTCGATGCCTCTTTTTCAATGGTGGCTCAGATCACATTGGTGGCAAGGCATTCTTCCATCTATACCAGGCAAAGCTACCAGCACCCTGTCTGACCCTGGAAGACCTTGCCAGACTGATCCATGCGAGAGCCAACTCCAGGCTGGATTACTGTTACTCACTTGATGTTAGGCTACTCTTGACACTGACCTGGAAATTACAGCTGCTGCAGAATGGGCTGCGTAGGTCCCGACAAGGATCCCATGGAGGGCACATATTTGACCAGTCCTCCAACAGTTGCACTAGCTTTCAGTAGAGTTCTCGATCAGGCTCAAGGTGTTGGTATTGACCTTTAGAGCCCTGCACGGTCTGGCACCTGCCTCTCTGAGAGACTGCCTTTCCTAATATGTTCCCCGGAGAACACTTTGGTCATCTAGTACAAACTTAGAATCATAGAGTTGGAAGGGGCCATACAGGCCATCTAGTCCAACCCCCTGGTCAACGCAGGATCAGCCCCAAGCATCCTAAAGCCAGTAGTCCCTGGCCCCAAAGCCCTGACCCCAAGCTAGTGGAAAGAGCTGCCACCTGAGACTAGGGCCTGACAGAGCTATTACAGTTCCACAGGGCCTTCAAGACAGCACTTTTCCACCAGGGAAATACCTGTAGCTTTGGGGGAATGGAGCCCAAGGATCACAGGGTTTGAGGATGGGAGAGACTTCAATGAGGTATAATGCCATAGAATTCACCTTTGAAAGTAGCCCTTTTCTTCCAAGATGAACTGATCTCTGTCACCTGGTGATTAATTTCAATGGCAGGAGATATCCAGCCACCACTTAGAGCAGGGATACTCAAACTGCGGCCCTTCAGATGTCCATGGACCACAATTCCCATGAGCCCCTGCCAGTGTTTGCTGGGCTGCAGTTTGACTACCCCTGAGTTAGAGCCTGGCAGCCCTAGTGCCACTGTACATGGAGACAAGACCAGCTGATACAATCCCTAAAAGCAACAACAAAAGGAAGGTCCTATTTTTGCTCATCCCAGTGAGGGAACTATTTTGAAATGCCAGACTAGTGGAGTCTCACGTATGGCTCTCTAGCATTTGCTCAGCCTGACACACAGCTGCTGGCATGACTTGCTAAGGCTCTCCAACCAGGGCCCAGCACGGCTTCAGGGCCATCAGCTCTGCGACAAATTACCCTCCTGAAAAACACTGCATTCCATTCCA
This sequence comes from Paroedura picta, assembly GCF_049243985.1. Taxonomy (NCBI): domain Eukaryota; kingdom Metazoa; phylum Chordata; class Lepidosauria; order Squamata; family Gekkonidae; genus Paroedura; species Paroedura picta. The sequence goes on along the minus strand of NC_135371.1, from coordinate 140,529,790 downwards.
CAAGGGATAATTAGCAACTGGACCTAATCAATAAGTTATTTTTTTGCCCTAGGTAATTAATAATTACATGATACAGCTCTACAGTAATTAAACTTTTGATTCTCTTTCCCATATGATTAGCTTAGCATTTTTTTTTAAGACAGGTAATAAAACTTTCTATTCCTGCTGAAGGGGAGCCATTAAGACCATGGGCGTTTTGGCATGTTTTGGCATTTGTTATTTCTCTTTCAGTCTTCAGTCTCCCCACCTCCACCGCCCTCTCTCTTTCTCTCTGCTTCTTAGGCTCTTATCGATCAGTCTTTCTTTAGCTGACTGAATCGATCACACAACAAAAGACAGATGCCGGCTCAGATCTCTGTAGGAAGATGCCAATCTATTGAACCACCTTGGCTTCTAAAATATAGCCATAAGCTTCTGAAAGAGCTTCCCACGTTGGAACCCATTAATACAAAGGAAACCAGGGGGATGTGGCTCAGTGGAAGAACCTCTGCTTGGCATACAGAAGGTCACAGGTTCAATTCTGGACATCTCCAGCTAAAAGGACAAGTGATGTCAAATACCTCTGCCTGATAGCCTCGAGAGCCACTGACAATTTGAATAAACTATACTTTGATGGCCCAGTGATCTGATTCATTATAAAGCAGCTTCATGTGTATGTAAACAACATCTGAAATGACCTTCAATCCAAATTGGAAACATCAGAACTCTCTATAGGGAAGTATGGCAATCATCTTCATTGCCCAGATGAATGTACACTCTGCAGTTTTTAAGAATTGGCTTTCAGGTGAGAATTTGATCATTTATTTAAATACTTTAATAACTACTTTAAATGCTTTGGTATTGAACAATGTCTTAAATTCTTAGTAAGCTGTGATTTCCCCCCTATAATATTATTTTAAAGAGCCTTAGACCTCTGTAGAATTACAAGTGTCAGATGTTATTGTTTTTTTTTTAGATTTCCCCCCTTCTTCTTAAAGTCATATGATCATTAAAAAAACATCCAGGTTTAGAATTATTCATTTCTGACTGAGTAAAATTAAACTATCTACTGAACTTCCTTCAGGCTGCTAACTACCCATCTTTTTATATGGTTGCTGTAACACCAGGAATTCAATGACCCTAAAGTCAAACTATTCTCACATGAGTGAATACAGAAGATAGCACTAGCCAATCATTGGCTGCTTTTGGTGTGCTGCGGGGAAGCATGTAAGATATTAAGGAACAGTCTTTGGAAGTGATGCTGTACATAACCCTATACTTTAGTAAATATAAATGTACTATCATGTGATGTATTATTAAAACAGGGGAAAAGGGGATTGTTTTTCTTGTAGTGATCATGGAGGCAGCAGGAGTAAAACTATGTAAGGTAAATCCCACATTCTCTGACAAACATTTGTCACATGCCTATGTTTTTTTTAAAGTTCACAAGTGTAATGAGGAAAGTGACCCTCAAGCCACACTCCCCTGTGAAATGGATGGGTCTGCCCTAAAAGGTCATGACGAAGCCACAACTCAACCAAAGAACACTTGGAGGAGAGATAACAAGATAAAATTTCCAAAACAATTCCAAAAGCAATCCTAATTGCTTTAGGATGCTTTGGGCTGATCCTGCGTTGAGCAGGGGGTTGGAACTAGATGGCCTGTATGGACCCTTCCAACTCTATGATTCTATGATTCTATGAACAAGTAAAATATGAACATGCTGATCACACTGAGCTTTGAGAAAATGCATAAGGAATTCAGTAATGGGGTCTCAGCTACCTTCATGATCATTATGAAGCACAGTGATGCTCAAGAGGAAAAGAAGAGAGCTGCATGCTTTCTCATGCCGATTTTTCAAATATTGAGCGTTATATCCACTCCAGGATATCGCAGGAAAAAGGTAGACTCCCTCTGGATCAATCGTGCTTGTTGCAGAGGGAAATTTTAAATCGCCCCAAATCCAAATGGAAACCGCATTCTGTGTAAACGGCAGGGACTGAATCGACCTGGGATTGCAATAAAAGCTCTGTGCAGATTCAGCCCAAATTCCTGCTACCACTTGCACCTGTCCTATATGGGGCTAAGACAACTGCCTTCTGTTGACAGTGGTAACTCCCACTCACCTTGTATGGGGTGAGGGCCACATATTGTTAAGCTCCAGGGTGGGGGTTGGTAGCGGTTCTGGGGCCCCATCCTGAACTTTTGCTCAGGAACCCAGAAGTACTAAATCCATCTCTGAGCCTGGAATCATATAATTGTCATCATTGTTAGCAACAATAATTTGCTACTCAGGGGTGGAGAGATTGGGGGGGGGGCTAATATTTCCACTGCCTTCTGTTCCCACTACCAAATAGCTTATCTATAGATGCTGGCCTCCAGGTAGGACCTGGGGGTCAAGACTCAGCTCAGCAGTTGCCCTTGGATTGCCTTTTTTCCCATTGGAAGGACACCCCCCTTAAACACTGAGGGTCAGTCACCCCAGTTTTACCAAGTGTGTTATCAGCATGCAAATCAAGTATTATTAGGGCTAAAGATGGGAATTTTAGGGAGAGGTAGAGTGGTGGTTTTTCAGCCAAATAGCAGCAAAACTGGAGTAAGCACTGTCTGTCTACTGAACCAAGTTAATTGGACCAAGGGGAAGAATTCCACAGACCTTTGAACAAGCTGCCCAGCTTACTATTCAGCCAGTTCTATATAAACAGAAGGGTTCTACCCCTCATGGAAGAGAGAGGGATGTGGCTCATCTCCAAAGGGGATTGGCCGGAAGTGCTTTATGTACCTTCCTTGCAAGAATTTAAGGGGAAAATGATTGGCATCTGATGCCAATTCTACTTCAACTGGCCCAAATATTTATGTGAAACTGATATTATACTCTTCTAAACAAAGACACCTTAGATGGGAGCTTTCAAAATAAACCTGGAAAAAGTTCACAATGCAGGCATAATAGCTTTTATTAACCAGAGCAAGCACATGGCTAAGAAGCCTAGGACACAGAAATTCAAAGACAAGGAGAAGAAAAACACAGTGATCACAAGTAAATCCATCAAAGAGACCGTCACAGTTTCTGATTCAAGGGCCTTCTGGATAATATATTGCAAGTTTATCTGTTATGTTCTTGACTTAATTACTGAGAAATTATAGCCTAGGTGCAAAGAAGAGGCAGTGTTAAGAGCCAGGGGCACTGAAAAGGCTTTGGCTTCATCCACTGTCGGAAACGATGGCTATAAATTTAGAAGTGAGTACACCATGATATGTGCCTTGGCTATTACAAGCCCTAGAGAAAGAGTCAGAAGCTCCTCTGTCATCACAAAAGTAGGTTTAATAGGTAGTGCTGCTTTTACTGAAAGCCAGGAGCTAAAGGGCTTCTGGAGAGACAGAAACTTAAGGCATTGATTCCAAAATAAAAATGTGGATCGTATCCATGCTAATACCTGTAATTCCAGTCACTTGTCTAGGGGATTCTATAGACAGGGAACTAAAGAACTAATCAGAGGGTAGTTACACACAATCTGTACCACAGTGATGCAGGGACTGAACTTAGATTAAGTCCTATGCAGTTACCTGAAAGCAAAGCCCAATGAGATTTATATATTCTTTATAAAGGTTTCAGATTGGGGTGTACGTCAATAAAATGTTGGACCGCAAGCATTTACTTATACATGTAAACTTGTAAGAGCTCCTGACTCTTTCCCCCATTCTACAGAGCGCAAAACAGATTACAACCTTCTAAGACCCCAGAAAATGCTGTAAGTTTAATGTTGGAGGCTTGTAATTCAGCCTCCAACAGAGCTGAGATGTTGCAGAAACTCAAACATATGGAGGGCAGCTCATTTCAATAGCTTTGGGAACAATCTTTTTGATTGAACAAACAGAATGCCGGACTTCCGATGCAGCACACATGTGTTAAAAATGTTCAACCCATCTTCCCCCCCCCCCTCTAAAATGGGAAGAATAATCACCTCTTTCAGTTGTGGTAGGAACAAACATCACAGGTGTTCTCAGATATGACCATCATTCAAAAGAGATGAGAGACAGGGGCTTCCAACCAGATTTGCCATCTAGCCAGATTTGCCAAAAGACTGCCAAACCTACTTCTGTGGCTTTAAGACCAGCTTGATCTATACAAATCAATCACAAAGACAAGCACTGTCATCTGCTACTGTCTGTAGGACCAGCTGCTGCTGAGACACAGAACCAGTCTACAGCAGTGTGTGCCTGGTCAGTTGTTAGTTAGCCCTAGAACTCAGTGATGGGGAATCACATGACACTGACTGACAAGCTCCATTTCTTCATGGCACCTGTTCCACAGGCCCTCTTTAATCCATTGCTTTGGCACCAGATGTCCCAGAGTCTCCAGGGAGTCCCTGAAGGTAGCTACACTTTTTGATAACTTGCACGTATTTCCCCAGATAATATGGAAAGCAGGACCAAAATAAAGGCAAGAGCGCACATCACTGATAGATGGTGGGTAGGTATGGGACACTCACTGTATTCAATGTCTTCCCACATGCCCACAAACACACACAACATAACATCAAGTGCCAGCAAGACAAGAAATGGCTTTAATAATTTGTAGGTAAAATTATTGGTCAAGTTTACATCCAATCAACTATTGAATGGAGCATGCAAGCCCCATAAGGTAAAAGTCATATATTAAAGCCAGAAGGCTTTTCGCATCCTGAAAGCCTACTATAAAAAGAAACTGCTTCTCCCCCCCCTCTTTTCATCACAACACATCCCTCTTTCTGCTCTTTCAGGGAGTGTAGCATTTCCAACAGCCTACATTGGCCCATGCAACCGAATCAATGCTCTGCCTAAAGAGGGAGTCTATTTATGTATCTCATTCAGATAATAGAGGTGGCTGAAAATAGTCTGCACAGCACATAAGCATCCCAGAGGCAATTAGCTTATCAGAGAGACCTGGGCTGGTTTGTGGCACTTGTGACTGTGGGCTGTCACGGAAGGGCGCTCTCCCAGTGACCTTTGTCAATGGCGCACTTCTCATTGGACTCGCATTAGTGGGTTTTACAAAGTTGGGCTCTGTGGAGGGAGAAAGTGGACCAAAAGGCTTGCTCATAATGTCAGGGGAGGAAACTTTTGGGTTTTTAGCAATCGGTGGCTGAAGTCTAGCCTCAGAAGCTGTTAAATGGTCTCTGGGGCGGGTGTGGAGGATGGGCTGTAGTCTGCATCTAGAGACAGTTGTAATAATTTATGTACCGGGATTTAAGGAGGAAGACATCTAGTGAAGGCTTGCCTTTGCTTCTACCTGGAGATGATCACCTCAGCAAATCCCACCTCAGTCCATGTGCATTTAGAGTTCTGCCACTCCCCCCCCCCCCCCATGCATCGTGTTTTTCCCGTGCTGAACTGAAGCACATGCAAGCAGTTTGCCCCTTTGCCTTGCGACCCCTTCTGCAGCTTCCGTCCCCGCGAAGGCTCCAGACGGCGACCAAGGCTTCGCTATCACACCACGGCAGCCTCCCGAGAGAAAATGCCTCCAGTCGGGCTCTGGGGTCGTCTGGGCGTCCCTCCCTGCCTCCGTTCCAGACTCGCGCGCAGCTCCGGGGAGCTCTAATCAGCCTCGGCGGCTTCAGCTGCCCGGCGCGCCTGCCTGGGGACTGTAAATCTCCTCGGGCTCTATTGCTATCTTGACAGGTCAAGAGATAGAGAGCGGGGAGAGAGAAGGTGCCGGGCTGAGATACGCACGCTCTGCAAGCCCCGCTCCCGGCATGGCAAGCGCCGCCTTGGCTCGCCAAGCCAATATTGGCGCGGCTCCCTGACGGGGTGGGAAACTTTGAGAGGCGCTGGGCAGCAGAGGGGCCTGGCCGCAGAGCACACCGACCCTGCTCGCCGCGGCTTCCGCTTCAGGCGCGACAAGCACACGTCCCCTTTCTCCTCTTGGGAACTCTCTCGTGCACACCCAGGTCCCCTTTAGAGGGTCTTGCACGGGTTTGGGGGTTTATATATTTAAAAGGGCCATTAATAGGTTTCCGGGAATGAAAAGAGAAGCCCTCCATTGCCGACTGGGCAGTTTGAAATTTAACCTTCCGTCGTGGCGGGGGTGGTGGGTGAGAATGGCACGGCACGACCATTGGCTAAACGACACCCCCCCCCCCCCCGGTCCGTCTGTTCCGGCTGGCGGCATCAGACACATCCAAAGCGGCTGGATCTGATTTTTTGTAAAGAGAGAGAGAGCGGCTGGGAGCTACCCTCCCGATCCAGCGTCGTTTGTCTGGGCTGCTTTTTCAAAGGCTGCCCACCTGTAGCCCGCTCGTTCAACTCCTTTTCTTGGCGGACGACAATCCTTGGAAGAAAAGACGTCATTCTGTCCACACGACCGCGGGCGCTTTTTCAAAGACTGGCGTGCTTCTGCAGAAGCCCGCGCGCCGTTTCCACGGGCGCCGCCACGCAGCCTCCTCCGCGGCTGGAGAATCGCTGTCTTCTGAACCCAAGGCAGGTCTCTTCCCCCTCCCCCAATTCCTTCTTTTCCACTAGAAGGGTCTCGCTCCCCCCGCCAGCCCCCCCACCCTCTCCAAACCGTAAGGCCTGCCCCACGTGTTGCATTCTTCTCCCCGGGAAGTTCCCGCTCTGTCTCCGACTCTGACCCGCAAAGACCCTCCCCCCTAAACCAAGAGCCGCAAAAGAGCACCGCGATTCCACGCGTGTTTACTCCGAATTCGCTCGGGAGCCCAATCCGGATATTTACTGGGGATTCCATCCCATCGAGCTCAATTGCGTTTCCTTCCGAGGAAGCATGCAGGGGCTCGACCTGCCCGAAGACCGGGCTGTGAGTAGCGGCTCTTCCTAAGACGTCGCCTCCCCTGTTTCTCGGTTATAAGACCCCTTTTTTCCGAGCCTCCCGACGGCTTTTACTCTCCCCCCCCCTTCCCACTAATCTCTGGATGACTTCCGAATGCACATTTCGGTCCTGCAAACTTCCCCCCAGCCCTCCATCAGCAAAACAAGGCTGCCTCCTGCGCTCCGGCAGACACACAAGTCGGCCTGAACGAGGCCATCGGCGGGGTCAGAAAGTTGACGGCTCGGCCTGCCTCCCACCCACCCAGCCAGCCACCCCCGCTCTCCATCCTCCTTGCACTGACTGAGGGCGGAGGGCAGGAAGGACGGCGCTGCCATGAGCTTGGAAAAGTCATCGACGTTTCCCAAAGCCAGATAATGCAGGGCGCAAATAAAGCGCAGCGCGTTGCTATCGAGCGGTTCTTAAAGGCTTAGAGACCACGATGCCTCCTTTACACGCCCGCCCCCCCTCCCTCCCCCGAAAAAGCGGGTGTGAGTCGCTGCAGCCCAGCCCGTTTCTCCTTGACTTACCTTGGGCTCCGGCGGGCGGGGAGGCCAGGAGCGCGAAGGTCGTGCAGCACAGCATCTTCCACAAGCTGCCCATCCCTGCCGTGGCGACCAGAGAAGGAAGCGCGGGGACCGGGGGAGGAGAACTTCTCCTGGAGTTCTTATAATCCCTTATTGCGTCGTCTTGCGCTTGCCGCCGGATCCCAGAGGGGGCCTGGGTGCTTTGGAGGAGGGGGGGGGGGCGAGACAGGGAGCGTGTCTGCCTTCGCCCTCTGAAAGTGTGTCACTTCGTCCCCTACAGCCCCTCAAAGGCGGCCGGGTTACTTCAATGCAATTAAAGCCCCCACTCACTCACTCACTCACTCACGCCGAGGAACTCTTCCCAAGTCTAAGGAGGGATGGAGGACGGCCAACTCTGCCACCGAGGCATCCCCGACGTCTCCCGGGAATCTCCTTGGCTTAGGGGGCGAACGGGCGTCTGGCAGGTCTGCTCTGTTTCCGCTCCTCGCCTTCTTCGGCCAGGGTCCCCGAGCGGCCCCTGGGAAGGAGGACGCGCCTCTTGTCGTCCTCCTCCTGCCGCCGCCGCCGCGATCCTGGGGAGGCTCAACAGGAGAGGGGAACCTTTAGGGAAGCGGCTCCATCGACGCGCTCGCCGCTGCCGCCACGGTCAACACATGCCTGGAGGCTCCCGCGGATGGAGACCGGCCGGCCGACCGACCGCCGCGAAGCAAGGAGCGCCAGGCCGGAGCCCAGACAAAGCGAAGTTTCCTCTCGCCTGGCGCTGCGGCTCGCGTAAGAAGGGGCGGAAAGTTGCGGGGAGGGGGGGACCGCGGTGCGGGGTCTGTGTGTGTGGAGGGGGGCTCTCCCCGCCCCGCTTCTTTCACTTCAGCCCTTGCGAAGAGCGATCCCCATCGCCAGCCCTCTCGTCCTCCTCCCACGGCCCCGCCGAGATCCGCAAGGCGACGGGTCTTCAGCGGCAGCCGCGTCCGCCCGTCCGTCGCCGGCTCCTCCAGCGGGGCCGCTGCTACCCTCCCGCTCCTTGGCTCAACAGCGGAGTGAGCCGAAGATCCGGGAGCAGCGGCGCCGGCAGCAAGCGGCTGTGGCAGCCCGCGGTAGGCGGAGGAGGAACAAAGAAGCCGGCAGCGCCACTCGGTGGCCGCCGCCGGCAAGAGCCGCCGCCGCCGCTCGTCTGGCCGAGGGATGGGCGTTTGTCCGCGCTTGGTTGTCTGGCTCACCGAGACGGCGATTAGAGCCGGACGGGAAACCTCCGCCTGCCGAGTCCTGGCTCGGCCTTCGGTCGTCCTTGAGCCCGCCGAGAGTGGGTCAAAGTCGGATCTAGGTGATTTTAGACGTATCCTCGTGGAAACCTCTGGGTTTTACATTGAAACGAATTAAAACCAACATCAGACTGTAGATCGTGTCCTAGTCTAGAGGCAGCATTGCAAAAATCTCGCATCCACGTATTGTGGGGATGCGATGGTGCAAAACTGAAGTTGAACACATGGATCCTTATGCTTTTTGCAGTAGATCTTCCCAAGCTCACCATATAATTGCCTATTCTATCGATAGCTACAGCACACACCACAAAAATCACAAATCCACACCTTCGTGGCCACACCACAGAGCAAAAACATGGTCCCAAATCATGGATCCTCAGGGGTTTTGCATCAGGTTACCCCCAAACTTAGGTTACTCCAAAAGAGCCTCTTGTGGTGCAGAGTGGTAAGGCAACAGACATGCAGTCTGAAGCACTGCCCATGAGGCTGGGAGTTCAATCCCAGCAGCCGGCTCAAGGTCGACTCAGCCTTCCATCCTTCCGAGGTCGGTAAAATGAGTACCCAGCTTGCTGGGGGGTAAACGGTAATGACTGGGGAAGGCACTGGCAAACCACCCCGTATTGAGTCTATCATGAAAATGCTAGAGGGCGTCACTCCAAGAGTCAGGCATAACCTGGTACTTGCACATTATGGTGTTGGGATGACAGCACAAACCATTACATGTGTGTGTTAATAGTTTGGTGGCTATTGACATGTGTTTTGATGGTGATTCTGGGGTGACCCAATAATAACAAAAAAAACCAACAATGCAAAAATCCTGGGTAACCATGAGGATCCATGTTTTAGAACAGTGGTTCTCAACCTGGGGGTCAGGACCCCTTTGGGGGTTGAACAACCCTTTTACAGGGGTGGCGGCAGGGCCAGCAGCTTGGCCAGGGGGTGGGGTGCCATTCATACAACAGCTTTGCGGGGTAGATCGAGATAGAGCGTTCGTCTGTCTGGAGCAGCGGAAAAGAGCAAGATCGGCATGGTGGGACAAGAAGCAGAACTGAACTGAGAAACCCCGGAAAAAAATTATATACAATAATGAACAATGGATCTTCACACCATTGGTCAGTTTCAGTTTGATTTCTGTAAAAGAACACTTGCATAACTTTATGGTTGGGGGTCACCACAATATGAGAACCTGTATTAAAGGGTCATGGCAGTAGGAAGGTTGAGAAGCACTGTTTTAGAATAATGTTCTGGCACACTTCAGGCACCACAAAGCAGTGGATCCATGATTTCTGTAGTACAGTCTATGCTGATCAGTATGGTATGTGCTTTGATAGTGAGTTTGGGGTGCCATAATGCAGACATCCTTGAGGATCCATGCTTAAGAACTATGTTTTTGTGATGTGGTGGTGCCATGACATTGAGGTTTCATGCTTCTTGGGAAGAAATCTGTACCTATAAACATGATGTGTGACTTGGTGACTCACTGCAAGAACCTTGAGGATCCATCAGGATATGGGCTTTGGAACCCTGCTTTTGTTCTGTAGGAACTTGGGTTGAATGTGCACTGAGGATCCATAACTAGGCATGCATTGTAATTGTGTTTTTGCTGTGTGCTGTTGCCAGATGTAGATCCATGATTTTTGTGGGGCCAGCTGGGACCATGGATATATGATATATAATTTGATGGTGAATTTGGGGTAACCCGATGCAAGAGCCCTGCGGATCCATGACAATCTGTGCTTCAGAACCATGTTTTTGCTCCATGCTGTTGCCATGAGGACACAGATTGATGGTGTTAGATCCATTTTTAATGGTCCAGTCTATAGTCCTGTCTTCCACTTGTGCTTTGATGCTAGATCTGTTAGAGTTCAGTTTTTAAAAGTGGAGGATCCATGTAGATCTGACTTTTACTTTCCTCCAGCCTCGCTTGGGTCCTCAGGCCAGAGGGGGTGCAGGACATGGCACACTCAACTTTTGCACTCCTGTCCCCAGTGCCCAGTCCTACACCCTCAGAATTGATCCCCCACACGTGACAGACATTTACTACTTGGCTTCAATTACGTGGAAAGGAGGAATAATTTGGGAAAAGATGTCTTAACAGAAGATGGCCTTAGGTATCTTGGCCTTCTTTCCTAGGTAGAGCTAACCGCAGCCCAGAGGAATCGAGCTGGATGGGGAATATGTGGGCGTGGGGGTGAGTGGCTGGGTGGGGAACATAACTTGCCTGGTGCCCTAGCCCTCATCTCTGTCCCCTCCAAACCTGCTGCTGTCTTTTAGTGTCAAACAGGTTGGGAGATGCTTTCAGGACTATCTAGTAATTTTCACAGCTGCTCTTTTCCAGCATCCCTTTCAATTCATAATCTTTCCCTAATCTTCTTTCTGAATCTGCTTCATTTTTTTCATTCTGCCAAATTTAAGCCACTCAGTTGTGGTATCTATTCTTCCCAGTGGCAATAATTTTGTAGTAGGCAAAGATATGAGTGTGTGTCAAAAGAAAGGATGTGTCCTTAACTGTAGGCAAAGATATGAGTGTGTGTCAAAAGAAAGGCTGTGTCCTTAACTACAATTTTGTAATATTCACCTTTCATTACCATGTATCCATGGTGAAAGAAAAAAAAATTATTTGCATTCTTTTCATTCTGGACTGAAACTGCCTTGGCTGCCCTGTGGGATGACAGAGGGTGTGTGATGGTTTTTCTGGCCCTCTCCAATGCTTTTGATACCATTAATCATGGTATCCTTCTGGATTATCTTTCCAGGCTGGATTTGGAAGACACCAGTCTGGAGGTTCATTCCTAGCAAGAGATTTAGGAAAGCAGTGTTGGGAGACTGCTGCTTGCTCACTTGGCTGTCAGGATGTATGGTCTCATAGGGTCCCCTATGCTCCTCAACACCTTCATGAAACCACTGAGTAAAGTTATTTGGAGATCTGGTTGTCACCAGTATACAGATGACGGCACTATTTAATGGTTTTGGCTGATTTTCACGAAGCCTGAACCAGTGCCTTGAGGCAGTGGATGGGGGATAAGATGGAAGTCCTACTGATGATCTGAATGTCTGACCCAGGACTTAAAGTGTCACCTGATCTGGATGGGTTACACTCCCCTTGAAGGAAAAGGTCTATAGTGGGGGTGGGGATGCTGTTGGACCTAGGCTTACAGATTATATTATGGCAATGCAAGTTAGGTGAGGGCTGCTCTTTTGCTAAGTGTTTGGAAACTTCAATAGGTACAGAATTCTGCAGCCACAGTGCTGACTGCCATGTTTCATAGGGACAATATCACACTAGTCTTGATACACCTACAGTGGATCTCATCGTGTTTCCAGGCACAATTCAAAATTTTGGTGTTGACATTTAATTCCTTTTATGGTTGGAAACCAAAATACCTGAATGTCCACCCACACCTAATGAACGTACTTAACCATTGCAGTCTTCATTGGAGGCCCTGCTTCAGGTGTCTCTGCCTTCTGAGATTACACAGAAGAATGCTTTCTTGATTGTCGCACCAAAACCGTGGAACTGTCTCCTCAGCAAGACTTTTCTGTCCCTTTGCATTGTTATTTTCTACCAGAGAATGAAGACCTTTTAAAAAGGGTTGGCATTCCCTGATCCCTCCTTCCTGCCCAGTGTTTTAGTTGTTTTAATCTTTTTGCATGTGTATTTTAGTTCTGGTTTTGTTTTAATGTTGTACTTTTGCTAGTTTAAATGGTTTTTAAGATTTGATTTTATTAAGAATGTTTTTAATTTGTTACTTGCCTTGGTGGGCCTTGTTAGTACAGAAAAGCACAGCATAAATTTTGTAAAACAAAATATAAGAAAAGAAATAACTCCAGTGCAATCAATATGTCACCATAAACAACAGGAATGGAGCAAAAGGTGGTTTTTCCTACAAATATTGCTATCCTCAGTTTACCAATATCAAATTATTTTTGTTCTTGTAGTATGACCATGAATGTCACCATGTTTGCCAAAAGCTCCAGGCTTGCAAATCTTGTTATTCATATACAAATAATGGCTGGCTTTCTGAACAGACACTGTGGCTTTGTCTGAGATCTTATTTCACACCCTGCACAGCCTAATCTAATTAAGGCTACATAACAGCTCCCCTGCTCCATCTTGTTACAACTGGCATACTTTGGCTAACCCTCATGTCTATCAGCATTTCTTCCCTCTCTTTCATTTTGTTTTGCTTAATGGCCAGTCTGAGTCTGCTTGTTATATGGTACGATTTTAGTTGATACCAATAAACATATTATCTAGCTGCTGCTTCTGGCATATGATTTTCACAGGTGTGAAATCAGTGGACAGTTTGTGTACATTTGCTGCTGGAATGTCTGACTCTCATGGTTGACAAGGAAACCTGAAAACCTGACCTTGACGTGTCCTAAAAGGCAGGAGCTGCTGGAGCATTTCTGTTCTCTGAAATGCATTGCCTTTGTGTTAGTCAAAAGCAAAATTCAAAAATGTATTTATTTATGTAGCTGTTTATACACTATTTCCCCCCCAGTGGGGTGAACAGCATTATTCTCTTTTGCATTTTATCTTCACAACAACAAATCATCAACTTGTCCCTATCCAATTATCAGGAAATTATCAACTATCTTCAGGGACATCCCCAGAGAGGTTGAAGGAAGCTGTGGTCAAGCCACTTTTTTGGGGGAAAAATCATGAGATCAGTCCAAACTAGCTAACTTCCACCCAGTTTCACATCTGCCATTTCTGGATAAGGTAGTAGTGTATGCAGTCTCTGAACAACTATAGAGTTTTCTGTAAGAAACATCAGTTTTTGAACCGGTTCAGCCTGGCTCTGGCCATTTTAGAAATGAGTCTGGTTGCCCTCACAGACAATCTCTGGAGACAGGTGGAACTAGGTGCATCAGCACTGCTGTTATTATTAGACCTGACAGCAGTATTTGATACAGTTGATCATGGGCTTTTAGCCCAACAGCTATCTGATGTGCAGTTTCAAGGTATGGCCCTTAAATGACTGTAATCTTTCCTCTAAGGTCAGGCACAGACAGTGATGCTAGGAGAGAGCATCCTAGCAACATGCCTTTTGTGTGGGGTTTTCCCCTCACCTAGTAAATCCAGTGTTTCAGGCTGGAGTGTCATCTGTATACTGATGACAGCTATACCTGTTCATGGACAGTCATCCATTAACATGGCTAAAGTCTCTGGCCACATGTTTGGAGGCTGTGGCAGACTGGCCAGCTGAAGTTGAATCCAGCTAAGACAGAGGTCCTCTGGCTGAGCCGACATGCCTTAGATTGGCAGCTACAACTCCTGATCCTTGACAGTGTCCAATTAACACCACTGGGAACCATCAAAGCTCTGGGTATAACTCTCGATACCTCCTTGTACATGGAGACCCAGGTCACAAATATTGCATGCCTGGCTTTCTACCATCTCTGCAAGGTGTGACAGTTAGTGCCCTATCTATCGATGCCTGACCTAGCCACTGTGATCCATGCAATGATTACCTCCAGACTAGATTTTTGCAACTTGCTCTACACAGGGCTACCCTTGAAGCGGCTCTGGAAACTCAAGCTGGTCCAAAATGTGGCTGTGCAAGTTCTTACAAGAATGCCACAGAGGGCATAGTTTCAACCTGTGCTCTCCAAACTACACTGACTCAAGATTGGAGACTAAATTCGATTCAAGGTTCTGGTCATGCCCTTGAAAGTTCTAAATGGTCTGGGACCATCATACCTGTGGAATCCCCTCTCCTTATACAACCTCCCACCCAAAGGGCACTAAGATCAAGACAGCAAAATTTGCTTAGAGTTCCTGACCCCAAGAAAATCAGACTGGCCTTAACCAGATCCTGGCCTCAGCCTGGTGGAATACCAACTAAACGTAGATCAGAACCCTGCAGGACCCTGAACAGGTCTGCAAGCTTGTAAAACAGGGCTGTTCCACCAGGCCTAGGGGTGACGTCTATAACATCACTGATTTGAGTAGGCCTTCCTATCAAAGCCCCAACTGCACATCATTTGTGGCCACTGACTCCTCTGCCCCCCCTCTCCTTCCTTGCCACTGAAAATGAGAATAAGTAATTATGGATGTTTTAGACTTTTAATTCTTTCTTGTATGCCTTTATATATTTTATTATTCTGTATGTTTTCATTATGATGTACTCCGCCCTGAGTACAAAGAGAAAGGGCATGTAATAATTACTACTACTAGTAGTAGTAGCAATAGTAGTAGTAACATATGAAGCTGCCTTATATTGATTCAGACCATTGGTCCATCAAGGTCAGTATTATTTACTCAGACTGGCAGCAGCTTCCATAGTCTCAGGCAGACATCTTTCACATCACTTGCTACATGCTCCTTTCCACTGGAGGTGCTGGGGACTGAATCTGGCACCTTCTGCATGACAAATAGATGCTTTGTCACTGAGCCACATCCCCTCATAAGGTTTGTTAAGTAGGTCTTCTATTTTACTGCTTCCAAGCTACACAGGGCTTTAATGGTCAATGCCAGTTCACTCGGAACACAGTTAAAGTAATTGGTCCTAAAAAAACCCAAATATTTTGCTGAATTAGCTGAATTAATACCTACAATCAGGTTTTGGAGTTTTGTTTTGTTTCTTGCTCAGATTAGCTGAATGCACACCCCTTCTTCTGATCTAGATATAATCAGGATATGCAGTACACTGCCTGGGAAAGGCCACCGCTGGATAACCAGTTGAAGCTAGTAAGCATGGCTCTGGATCACAGCCACTTATTTAGCAGCAGGCTTGGGTTCAAGAGAAGGTTATGCCACTACTCCAACTCCACAAAAATAGTCACAAAGATACCAGCATGGGTAAGTACAACACAATCAAGGAATCAGAAACTGAAAGTTTTCCCCAATAAATATAAGAGAGGATGAACTTCGGTAAATTATTTGCAAGTTTACAAAGAAAGGGCCTTTTGAAGAACAAATTACTCTACCAATAACATATAGTAAAAAACTTATTTAACAAATCAGGAGATGGAAGACAAGCAGACAGACCATGGGGTTGTTAGATGATGAAAATATAAAAAGAGCACGCAGGAAAGACATGGAAATTGCTAAGACACATCAACAAATTCTTTACATATGTCTTCAGTGCAGTAGTAGATGCTGGAAAAATACCTCCACCTGAATCTTTTCTAAAGGCAATAAATCAGAACAGTGTCAAAGAGAAACGACAAAGTATTTTTAGAACCATTCTGCAAGCTAAATAGTAATAAAAAAACAAACAGACAAGCTGGCATTCACCTGAAAGTTCATAGTTCAAATGTAAAGCTTTAGGGTTATAACATCCAACGTTATCAATTTTTCTGCTTACTGGAAAACTGAAAGATGGACAATGTTATACCAGTTGTTGCAGAAGTATGAAACCACAAGGATATCTAATATGTGCCTAACCTGCACTTCTTATAAGGAGTTCAGGGGAGCCCCCATATTTTTTGTTTCTCCTGAATGCTAGGCTAGGCAAGAGTGTCAATGGCCCAAGGTCACACAGTACCCTTAGTTCAAGCCATTTCCAAATTTCTGAGGGGTGAAGGGGTCATCATAGAGGTAAGGCTTACATGAAAGTTAGTCATATAGTTCTGTACTAGCGGGCTGGCAACTAGAGCTGCTCACTTTTCAAGCAACCACTAAGAATTGCTGATTTTTCAACCAGTTACTGTATATGTGCCTTTCATAACAGTTCAATATGCAGATATTAGTAAATTATACTGTTCTCTGTTCTGGCCAGTGGCAACCTACTTGGGGTCTGAACATCATTCTCTCTTGGATTGTTGAATTTTGGACTATCCTATTCTCCAGCAGTTTCTCCATCCTATGAAAATATTTTGAAATTTATTTTATTTTATTAATTTGATTTATATACTGCTCCTTACTGTGACATCTTGGGGGGGGGGTACTCAGAACCAATGGTACGTTGCAACATTTGGAACAGTGAAAATGTAACAGTTATAATAGTAGTAATGTTGGGTAGGGTGCAACAGTTAGGGAACGAACGATTTCTGTTAGGGACATTATTGGATGTCAGGAGTTACCTGGAAAAGGGCCAGGTTGTAGGCAGGTTCTTGCTGCTAGAGCCTTCACTTGAAAGTCTATCAGAAGAGCTCTGTTTTGCTAGCCATACATAACTGTCCAAGTTCTCGTAAGTCCTTGATTTCATTAGGGTGCTTGTTTTATCAGGTTGGGTCCATGGATGAAAAAGCTCTGGCTCTAGTCTATGCTAGGCGAACTTCTTTGGGGCTAGGGATCACCAGATTGTTGGAATAAGTACAGTGTGTTGCTCTTTGGGGGTATAGGCAAACAGGACCCTGACCAGGTATGGCCTTGAAGGTGAGTAGTAGCACATTAAACCCGATCTGGTATTCGATTGGTAGCAAATGCAGTTGCTGGAAGATTGGGATGATGTGGGCTAATAAGATCAATACATTCTTCACCAGTAGATACAAGTTTAGTAGCACCTCAGACACCAACAAAAATGTGAGTTATAAGCATTCGAAATTCCCTTCATCGGATATCGGTTACTGGCGATCCCTGGGCTTTTATATCCCAGTCAGAAGATGTTGCAAAGAAGAAACTCATGATGTATACATATAATATGCACAATTAATCAGCTTGATTAAAGCAGAGGGAAAATGCTTGAGATATAGAATTAGCTTCTGTAGTGAGATAATAATCTTATGTCCCCGTTCAGGGAGGGGCATGTCCATTGTTCTGAGTTTGTGAATGACCTTAAATTCAACAATCTCTCATTGCAATCTCCCCTTGAAGCCTCTGTTTTTGAGATCTACCTCATAAATCAGCAATTAAATAACCTGGAAGATTAAAATGTTCTCACCCTATTTTTTCTGTTTTGTGGTTTATGGAGGAAAATAACCTATATCTGATGAAGGGAGCTGTGATGGGCAACACATTAAAAGCAAGCCTTGAAGAGCTGAAGTATCAGTGAACCAGGAGGTAAAGAGTTCACATACAGAGAGAGCTTGAGTGACATGCTGCTCCAAGCACTCTGATTGGTTAGCAACATCTGAGAGAGAAGTCCTATGAAAGCGATGTGTTGAGGGAATTTTGATTCTGACAGATACCTGCATTGAGAAACGATTATTCTGTATATTAGCTATTGAATATCTACTCTTAAGAGGTTTTAGTCAGAAAGCACAGTTTTGACTAAAGAGTTTGGATTCAGCCTAAGCTGAAAGGAGTTCTACACAGACTGGAAAGCTGGGATTAATATTTGGTAAGGTGATTTGGGTAGAAGATTGAGATTAGAAGACTGAGACTTCTAATTAGACCAAAGGAAAGGGAAATCTTCTAGGGACAGAAGAAAAATCCCTGCCCACTTAAACAGGAAAATTAGCTCTGATAATTTTCTCGGTCTGGTGTGAAAGGATACTGCTTTAGACACCTCAAGAGTTAGAGACAAAACAGTGGAGATGGGGTACTGACAGAGGGTACCGGACTTCAGAAAACCAGAGGAGTTTAAGGAAACTCAAAGAAGAATGCTGTACTGTTTGGGAAGACACAGATACAAAAGCATCTCACTGTTAAGAATTCAAGACTCCTACTACTTTTTCTTCAAAGTTTTTCTCATTCCACCTGACCTTTCCCTCTATGTTGAATAAAATATTTGATTCTGCTTGATTTTTACATGATCCATTCTGAAGGTTTCAGTAAAGAGGGCTCCTGTACCTTCTCATGATGGTCCAGGACTGAGTTAAAAGCCAAATATCTCTCAGACCCAGGCAGAGCCAGCTTTATTAATCTCAAATTAAAAAAAAACACACACATTACTTGGGCAGTTCAGTGAGAGGATAGAATTATTTTTGGGGGAAATGTGTCTTGGAGGGAGGAAGGTAGACGGGATTGTCACCCACAAAGCTTATACCCAAAATTACTGTTGGTCTCTAAGGTGCTACTGGACTTGTATCTAGCAGTTGTACTGCAGACCAACATGATTACTTTCTGAAACTCTTGTAGAGTTCTCGCCAAGCAAAAACCACTCATTGAAAGGGAATAAGCAGAAAATAATAAATAATAAATATCTGAGTACACTCAAATTGTCTACTCAGCTTGGAGGACTCCAACAAGAATACAGATGTGAAAACAAATTTTGACTAAATCCCTCAAAAACTCCTGAGGAAATTTGGTAATCACAGGATGGAAGAAGTGATCTACTTAAGAACAGGTAACACAATGCAATGTAGGAAAGAGGAGGAACACACTGACAGTTTTCATAATGGAGTGATAAAGCATGTGGTCTAATAAGGATCTAAACGGGGACAGTGTTTTTTAAAAATGTTTTTTCATAAATGTTTAGAAGATATCCAAGGCATGAACAGAATTGTACTGACATTGAGGCTGAAATGCACTCATTTAAGCCCCACTTTTCATTGCACCCCTTAATCCCACAATTCTAAGCCACTGATTGTCTTCCCCCCAGTGTGCCAAATGTAATTAAAAAAAAACTTATGATGTTATAATGTTATAACATCAGAACACTACTGTGTATGGCTGCAAGAATGCTTTTTTTCAAACGTAGAAACAGCGTTGTAATGCTATCGCCC
This sequence comes from Paroedura picta, assembly GCF_049243985.1. Classification (NCBI taxonomy): domain Eukaryota; kingdom Metazoa; phylum Chordata; class Lepidosauria; order Squamata; family Gekkonidae; genus Paroedura; species Paroedura picta. The sequence goes on along the minus strand of NC_135371.1, from coordinate 140,510,669 downwards.
TCCCTTAAAAAAAAAGATGATTTTTTTTCAAAATGAAGGGAGGGAGGCAGGGGGAAGGACAGTAACAAGGAAAGAGGCCAAACAACTCGAAATGGTGGATGTGGGGAAAAACTCGATTGCGCACATTTCCGCTTTTGACATCCCTGAATTAAAGCCCGTTAGTTCCCCACTTTATAAAATGAAAAACAGTTTTATGGGAATTTCTTTGCTGCAGGGCATGTGAGGGGCAATTCAGGTCTGTGCCTGAAGAGGCAAACTTCAATGCAGAAACAGACAAAAAATGTGACCCTTTAAAAATGCAAATCCGAACATTAGCCCTAGTGCAGAAACAGTCTAATGCAATTAATGCAGTCTCTATCTTTGGAAATTTTTAGGCAGAGGCTAGATAGCCATCTGACAGAGAGGCTGATTCTGTGAAGACTCAAGGGGGTGGCGGGTTACAGTAGATGAGCGATAGGGATGTGAGTGTCCTTCATAGTGCAGGGGGTTGGACTAGATGACCCATGAGGTACCTTCCAACTCTATTATTCTATGATTCTATGATTCTAATTCACTGTTTTGGGACTTTATCCAGAACAGTTTGGGAATAATGAGTTGAATTCCACCTAAACATCTGTGCATGGAAGAATGTCCATGCATAGAAACATGACTTCCACAGTCTTAACATCATATCTCACCTCTTCCTCTCTGATCCAGACTTGCGAGCATATAAACTGGTAAGGTTCAATGTACTGCCCTCTACCCTTTTATATGGGAGATTCAATACAACTCCTTATGCACTGAGAGTTTGTTCCTGTGGACTACAAAAGATAGGAATTCATCTTAAATACCTTAGTCTAGCGATCCCCAACCTGTGGGCCGCGGACCACATGTGGTCCTTCGACTAATTGGAGGTGGGCCCCGAAGGACGCCTTCTCCCCCCCCGGCCCTTTACTTCATCCCCCCCGGCCCTTTACAACACACTTCGGGTGTCATTGTCTCCCATCACTCCCAGATGGGACTATCTCGTTGCAGAGAAACAAGCTCAGGGTTCCCATTGATTTGTCATTGTCATGAGTTAAAATTTCCATGAAAATAAAATGTTCCATATGTTCATTGTTGTGGCATGTCTGTATTTTAATTTGAAGGGATGTTTAAACATTACCATAGTGATCAGAGAGCGTTAGGGCAGTGGTTGAGAGTAGAGGAGTAAACTACCCCCCCCCCCACAGGCCTCAGTAAAAGGCGTTGAGTGGTCCCCGGCGTTGAGTGGTCCCCGGTGATAAAAAGGTTGGGGACCACAGCCTTAGTCCACTGCTTATTAAACACCACTCAGAGGATCAGGAGGTAGCCTTCTTGATGTCTAACCAAAACCCTGAAATAACTGAAGATGTGGGAAGAATTCTATTTTTGACAATGAGAAACAACTGTGTTGAACAGAACGTAATATATTTTAACAAATGTATTAACTGGATTAACTGAATTTTTTGAAATAATTGTAATAAAACTGAACATCTATTTTTTGCTAATAAAGGCTTCTCTGACTCTATCACCTCTTCTTTTCAAAGATAGCCTCAGGTCAAAACTACATATGTAATTTAGCCCTACAAGGCCAAGTGTATGGGGGTGGAACAATGTGGGTCAAAGTCACAATGCTGAGAAAGAAGGAGAAATCCCTTCTCTTGATTGTTTAAGCCTTTGGGGGAGGGGGCGTTAAAGTACCTATAGAATGCTTGCCCATCATTTGTCTGTACTTGGGTATCAAGCAGACTGGAGGTGGGGAGCATTGTCAATCAGGAAATGAAATGGGGGGAAAGTCAAGTATCCTTCCCCAGCAATACATCATCAAATCAGATCAGAGGGATGCTTTTTATGCTCAGATTGAATGTCTGGAGAACTCCAGCATAGTGCGTGATTTGCTCCTTTTGTGTGTAAGATGAGTTTTAAATTATGCAATCTTAGGGCTTGATTCAGGAACTATCCATTTTCCCACCCACTGTAAATATATGCTTGTGCATACTTTTCAGTTCTTGGAAACAGAACATGCTGGATCTCATTTATGAGAAGGGCTTTCCCCCTTATAAACAGAAATGTTTTGCTGCATTATACAGCCACTGTGGTGTGATCAGGTGCAAACTAATTCTAAATTACCAATCAAATTGGATCAGCCTCACATTTAATTTCTGCTAGAGGACATTTGACCTCATCCCGGTTTGCAGTCCTTCACCAATCCTGGGCAAGAGGATGGGTGTATATGTGTGTGTGTGTGGGAGGGGGAGTGACAATGCTTGTTTTTCCTTCCGAGTGTTCCCCTTTCCAACAATTCCAAGAACTGAATGTGTGGGTCTCGTCTGGAGCACAGTGGAGAGTTTGGCTATCTGCTTGGTGTACCAGCCACCTAGGGTATCAGCAGATACCTTGAACTTCTTGGAGTTGGTTGCTGGGTGGGCCATACAGTTCCCCAGACTATTAATTCTGGGGGACTTGCATGTCCACACAGAGAAAGCTGACTCTTCACAGAGCTCGGACTAAGTCTCAGCCAGGGCAACACTAGGGCTCACCGAATTTGTTGCTGGCTCTACACATCAGGCCATGCTCTGGATCTGATCTTTGGACTGGAGATAAATGTCAGCCTGGGTGCCAGGGTTGGATCACTATGCCCTGAAGGCCCAGATTGACATACCAACTCCCCCCCCCATTTAGGCAGAAAGTTGAATTATGCTTGCCCAAGGAGACACATGGATCCAATTGGATTCTTGAATGCTCTGTGGGATCCAAGCCCCACCCCCCCAGCAACTCAGTCAATGAGCTGGTGGAGGATGGGCATGTCTGACTCTCCAAAGCCATTAACAAGATTGCTACCCTCTGCTGCCCACTGGAACCATTCCCTGTCCTCCTCCAAGTGACAAACTTTCAAATACTAAGAGAGTGCAATCATGTCCCCTCTCAACCTCCTCTTCTCCAGGCTGGACATTCCCAAGTCCTTCAGCCTTTCCTCCTAGGGCTTGGCTCTCAGGCCCCAGGTCACCCTCGTTGCTCTCCTCTGCAGCCTCTCAATTTTGTCCACGTCCTTTTAAAAGTGAGGCCTCCAGAACTGCACACAGTACTCCAGGAATGGTCTGACCACGGGACTGTGACATTTTCCAGTTTTGATGTGATAACTCTGTTGATGTGATAACTCTGTTGATGTGATAACTCTGTTGATATACCCCAAGGTTGTGTTTACCTTTTTTACTACCGCATCACACTGTCTGCTCATATTTAGCTTACAATGTATGTGTACTCCAAGATCTCATTCACATACTCTGCTACCCAGAAATGTATTGCCCATCCAGTATGCAAGCGTCTCCTTTTTGTAATCCAGATGTAGAACTCTGCATTTCTCTTTATTGAATCGCATCTTGTTCTTATTTGTCCACTTTTCCAGCATGTTCAGGTCTTTTAAAACTCTACATCTCTCTTCTGGGGTGTTAGCTACTCCTCCCAATTTTGTGTCATCTGCATATTTAATGAGTAGTCCCTCCACCCCTTCATCCTGAGCATTGATAAAAAATATTGAAAAGTACTGGACCAAGTACTGTAGCACCCAACTGCTCACCTCCCTCCAATCTGATGAAAGATCTAATAAAAACACATCCAGATCTCCCTTGGCTCCTTAGTACAGAGCAGGGAAGAGCAAGAAAGAGGCATGTTTGGCTACAGCTTGCCAGCTGTCCTCTTCTGCCCAGGCTGGAGGTCTCTGATGCATCACTGTCTCAGGTCCACTTCAAAGATAATACTTCCCCTACATGTACTCCTGTAACTGCCTCACAACAGTTTTGTGTTTTCCCCTCAAGGTGAAGGTTATTGCATCATTTAATTAATTAATTTCTATAACCGTGCCCTCTCAGCACAGCTGTCTCACGACGGTTTACAACATGGACAATCAACAACAGTCATAGAATAATTTCATAGCAGTTAAATAATTAAAAATGAACCAGCTCACTGTAGTTGCTGTATTGCTGACTGCACAGCTCTGCTCCCTTTTCCAGGGAGTCCAGGATGGGAGAGTGTTATGGAGAAGGGCTCTATTGGTGATGAACTGTTAGCTTATTGGCCCCAACCAAATGCTTGGTGAAATAGCTCTATCTTGCAATTCCTCCTGGGACACTCCTGTAGACAGGGAGAGGTTGATGATAGGAAGGGGGCTTACAATTCTCTCATGACTCGATTTGAGCAGCCAAGAGGGATAGGTAGTTGGCCTCCTTGAAAGAAGCAGCCTATCCACTTTGGCTGGTGTTCTGTATAAGGAAGCCTGGTGTCCTGGACAGCAATGGAATATAAAAAGGACCCCTCTGCAACTCTTCAGCCTGCTCTGGACAAAACACATCTGGTTTGGCCAGAACCGTCTGAAAATGAGAGAGGAGAAAATCATGCTCTTCATAACGGTCATTTAGGTCTTCAACCAGTAATCCTTTTTCATCTCATGTGGTGAATAGGCCGACTCCCATCTGTTATTCTGCCTGTTTGTTCTGAGGGTGTGTCTCAAGACAATCCCCAAAATACTTGATTGGGTTTAAATGTGCTTCTGCTCAAAAACCACATGCAAGATGCGAGATGCAGTTTATTTGAAAAGTCAATGCTTCTCATCAAAAACCACATACTCTCTCTTGGCAATTTGAACATTTCTTGCATTCCCTGCATAAAAAATAAAAAGATCCTTTTTAAATCCTCCACCTTTCTCTTTGGACAATAGCACCCTTTGAATGCAGTGTCTTCCAGCATCACTGGTTTACGACTCGAATTACCACATTTCAAATTGTAAGGTAACTGAGTGCGTGTGCGGTTACCATGGAGCTCCCCAATAAGGAGTTTCTCTGAATGAAGAAATCTCTTTATTAAGAAAGTGAAATAGCACCACACCATTTTTTGCTAAGACTACAGTCCTATAAAGCCTGCACTCTCCATCCCCCCAAGTCCATGTTTCGGTGTGAAAACTCCAGATGGAACCCCCCTCACTTCCCACACCTCTGGATAGTTGGAAGCACATACAGGGGCTGGTTTGTCAGGGCAGCCTGGGAGCTTACACATTCCCTGATTTCACCCACTCCTGTTCAACATCAGAAAAATCCTTCCAGTCCACAAAAATATTCAGGAGTCCAGGATCTGGGTCACTTCACAGTGGGTGTGTTCATCAGTCATCACTGGCACAGGACCATCAGAGGCTGGGTGCCATTTTTCTGGAACAGGGGTGTAAGCAAGCTGAGTTGAAAGACTGGATATGTATGCCTGTACATTTTTTTGGCAAACTGAGTTCATTTGCAAGCTTGTTCGCAACACTGGGAAGAGCCTCAGAAATGTGTGTCCTAGCTTTTTGTGGGACTGACAGCATTTTAGATGCTTTAGATGCTTGGTGAAAAGATAAACCTTGTTCCCCACCTTCAGTTTCCATCCAGGAGCTCATTTTTTGTTGACACAGTTTATAAGCCTTCTTGGCAGAGTTGAAAGTATCCACAAAGTAGGGCTATGCACTCCTGATGTGCCCAACCCATGCCTGAAAGTCCAGGGGGCCATCTGGACTCATCTCCAAACATGGCAGGGGCTTAGCATCCACTTTGAAGACGGACGCTTTGATGTACTACTTTATTATAATTGAATTTAGCAAACAGGGGCAATTCCAGCCAGTTATCCTCCTGGTAATTAATAAAGCATCTTTGATACTGTTCCAATATTTGATTAACCCATTCAGCATGATCACGGATTTTGGGATGATATCCCAAACTCAATCCTTGTTCTACCCCCAGCAGTTTCAAAGATTCCCATCAAAATTTAGTGACGAATTGTGAGTGGCAATTCAAGACTCTCTTTGTGGGGGAGAAATGCAATTGGTAAGTATGTTATACAAACATGGAGGTCAGTTTCTGAGCAGTGGGCAATGATACACAAGGCACAAAATGGACTTGCTTGAAGAACAACTCTACAGCCACCCAGATCACCATCTTCCCATGAATAGGTGGGAGGTCTGTGATAAAATCCATGGAAATCACAACCAATGGGCAGTGGGGGTTTCCAGTGGTTGCAGCCATCCACAGGGCTTCCCCCGGCTGAATATGCTTATGAAGCATGTGGCACACCCTGCATGTAACTCTCCACGTCCCTTTGCAACATGAGCCACAAAACTGTCTCCAGGTGAGATGTAAGATAAAATCTCATCACTCCGCCACGACCTCCCTCCTACTTTAGATACAGAAAGTGAACTAGAGGCCCCTCGGCCGTCTTTGGAGAGTTCACTGAGTAACTTCAGATGACTCACGTTTACCGAAGTGGACAAGTTACTAAAGACAGCGAAGCCAACCACTTGCTCTCTAGATCCATGTCCATCATGGCTACCGACACAAGAGTAGTAGCCCTCCTCCAGGAGATAATCAACCTCTCCCTTTCAACAGGAGAATTCCTGGAGAGTCTAAAAGAGGCAAAAAATCTTCTTTGGATCCACGACTGCCATCCAACTATCATCCCGTCTCGCACTTGGCATTTCTGGGGGAATTGCTTGAAAAAGCGGTCATGGACCAACTGTCTACGTACTTGGAAGAAGCTTTGGTCCTTGACCCATCCCAGTCTGGTTTCTGGCCTGGCCATGGAGTAGAGACAGTGCTAGTCATCCTGATGGACGACTTCCACCGCCAGCTGGATCGGGGCGGATCGGCGCTCCTTATTTTATTAGATCTCTCAGCAGCATTCGATACAGTCTCTCTCCAACCCTATTTAACATCTTTATGCACCCTCTTGCCCAGCTGGTGCGGAAGTTTGGGCTGGGTTGTCACCAATATGCCAATGACACCCAGCTCTTCCTCCTGATGGATGGCCACCCTGACTCTCCCCCAGAAACATTAGCCAGCTGCCTGGAAGCGGTGACGGGATGGCTCAAGCAGAGTTGTCTGAAGCTCAGCTCTTCAAAGACGGAGGTCCTGGGCAGGAAAGGTCCAAGTGAGGAAGCGCGCCTACCCAACCTGGATGGAGTACAGCTAAAAGTGGAGCTCTCAATGGAGGCTCAGATTATGATGGTAGCTCGGCTGGCATTTTACCACCTTCACCAAGCCAAGCTACTAGAACCCTACTTGGCCCCGGAACACCTGGCCACAGTGATCCACGTGACGATCACCTCTAGACTGGACTTCTGTAACTCACTCTATGCTGGCCTACCCTTATCCTTGATCCAGAAACTGCAACTAGTCCAGAACACGGCTGCCAAGGTCCTCACAGCAGCACCTCGGAGGTCCCACATCCGGCCCATCCTCCAGCAGCTGCGCTGGCTCCTGGTTGAATTCCGGATCAGGCTTAAGGTGTTGGTTATCATGTTTAAGGCCATACGCGGTCTGGGCCCAGTATACCTAAGGGACCACCTCTCCCCCTACACTCCTCAGAGAGCCTAGCGCTCTACTACATCCAACCTCCTGGTGGTCCCTGGCCCCAAGGAAGCCTGCTTGACCTCAGCCAGGGCCCGAGCTTTCTTCATTCTGGCCCCCACCTGGTGGAACGAGCTCCCAGAGGAGATCAGGGCCCTGACAGAACCTAAACAGTTCCACAGGGCCTGCAAAAGGGAGCTCCTCCACCAGGCATTTGGTTGAGGTCGACCAAACCACTGCTTCCAGTTGGACCTCAAGCTCCCCCCCCTCTACGACCAATACTAATCAGTTGCCCACAGGGTCCAGTAAGAGTTGAGCTGAGGCTCTCACAATTTTTATTTTATGGTGTTATTGTTATGATCTTGTTAAGTTATTATTGTTATAATATTACTGCTGTTACTGTTACCTGTTACCATGTGTTAATTGTATCCTTCCCTGTTTTCTGTAAACCGCCCTGAGCCCTCGGGGAGGGCGGTATATTAAAACAACAACAACAACAACAACAACAACAACAACAATAATGTAAGGTTTTGACATAGCCAAAGTGCCTGGCTATTTTACTGTTCTGGCAAAGCTGTAGCATATTGCTTCTGGCCACTGCAGGGATGTACAAGCAACCCCCCTTGTTGACCATGCCCTTATTTTCCACCAGATCATTTTCAAGTCTTTCTACTTGGAGTCTAAGCTCCAGGGCTCCTGGGAACGAGACATTGGCAACTCTCTCCCCTCCCCCATTTCTTTGCTTGACTGCAGGTCACTGCAAGTGTGGGCTGTTGGCCCTAAGTTGACTCCTCCCTGCTGCTTCCCCAGAACACTCACAGTGGGGATCTGAATTGCACAGCCTACCAGGGCAACCATCAGGTGGCTTGCCTGTATCAGTCTGGTACTGTTTGGTGAGCTTCATGCATTGTACCCAACTCTCAGTCTCCCCTGCTAGGCATACCCAGCCCATCAGGATTTGCAGGTCGTCATAGAGCAGTTAAGGTTCTTGGGGGTTGAGGTCCTCTTGGAAAAACTGAGCCTTGGTGACCTCAGACCATTTGTGGATCTTGCTGGCTAGTTGGTGGAACTCTCGTGTATAGCAGGCCATGGACCAGGAGTTCACTCTTAATTCTGAGAGAATTCCAGGCACCATCTGGAGGGTGTCAATCCTTTAACAGTTTCATGTATTCTCACTGTTTCTTGGACAATCTGACTGAGGACAGAAAGAGTCCCACTAGACCCATATAATTTTGTGACAAACTGAGATTCTTTAACCCATGGAAAGTTATTATAGAAAGCACAGGAAAAGAGGAACCAGCAGAAATTAGGAATGTTTCAGGAGGAGTAATAGGAGCTTTCATGGGAAATGAGAGCAAAATACTAACCACTGGAGCACACTTAAGTCAATATCAAAGATTCTCTTCTTGGATATAATTTGTGAGGAAAGAAGTATAGCCTCCTACATGCCTATGGAAAAGGGGAGGAGGGATGAAGAATTGCATTTTGAAGTGCTCTCACCTTGCTGAAGATAAAAGTTAATAGGCATGAAGAAAGGAAGGACTCTCAAATGAGCAGAGCCAGGGGGATGAAGGGCTCAGCCAACATGATGTGACTACATAGGAAGGCTCCCAAGTTGTGCCTAATCATCCAGTCATGTATCACTTGTATATCTCAATTTACCCAGGCATAAAGTAACAGTTCATGGAGGTATACACACACTATTCAGCCTACTCTGATTTTTCCTGCATTTTCCAGTAAATACAGAAAAATATGGGTGCTCCCATCCAGAAGTTTTGCTCCACCTTAGCTTCATTGCAATTTCATTGCAGGGTTATAAGGGAACACATGTAGGCTGCATATTTCCCCTTGTAACAATGCAGTGGAATGGCCTTTTTTAAATAACAAAAGCTCAAAATTGGTACATGTAACAGTAGGTGGAAATAACAAGCCTATTCATTAGCATTTTATTTTTAAAAAGCCTGAAAAAGCCCTCCAGTGGCCAAAGAAAGGAAATGGTAGCCGTGGGGGCCTAAGGCAGTGAAAACGCAGGGGGAAGTGATGTTTGGACATTCTGCTGCTAATGCCCCTGGCTTGCGCTCGCACTCTCCACTTTCCCCATCCTGTATTGAAGGAACCACAATAACAACACCTCAGTATCTGTGAAAATTCACTGGCAACATCAGCAAAGCATTAGCAGCTCAAAGCTAGAAACCCCAAAGGAGAAACACTTTATCTCTGTCTTTATTCTCTTCCACCCCGAACAAACAAGCAAACAATCTTTAAGCTATCAAACAAATAAACCCAGCAACTCAGCAAAAAAAAAAAAGTAATATTATACATTTTTTGGAAAGGATGTCCAAGCAAAATCCAAAATCAAGAATGAAGTTTGTGTAATGTCTTTTATTAGGACCAGTTTGGATAGCCTTAATAAAAGGTTTTACACAGATTTTGTTCTTGTTCTTAAAACTATCAGAACAAGAAAAAAAAATCTAAATAACAAACAACTGGATGGCCTTTTAAAAAGCCTAAGCATACACTACGTCGTGAGAAAAGAAAGTGAACAATGCGTTTCTATTTTTTGAATAATAATGTCAGGATGAGAATATGGTCACCACTAAGACAACAGTCCTAGAAACTCTTACCGGGGAATAAGCCCCATCTATTGTATCTATATCATTGAGTCTGAGTGAGTGTGAAACAGTTATAACTTACAATGTTGTACAGCCATGAAAAGAGGCAGCACTGATGTGGTGGGGGAAATCAGAGGAGTGTTTAGCATAGTTGGCAACTTATTCTCTCTTGAGGCAATATCCCTTGCTGGTATAAAGACAGCAAAATATGTTGTATGGAAAAGGCCCAGGATGACTTTCGTACAGTATACAACCTTCAAAAAAACTGTCAGCCTGTTTAGAAACGTAATTGGGGATGGAAGATCATAAACTTTGAAGCCCCAACTATGGAGTCAGGAATGTAGCAGCTTTCAGAAGTGTCTACAATCTTTCCGACTGCATTGAACATTCTTGGCTTCATGGACAGCTGTAAGCTGAACACTATCCAGGCAGGATAAGTGTATTTCTTCGCTTGGCCCTTTCCTGACCAGCCACATGATCTCTGTCTTTGAAGGGTTGGCTTTCAGGTGACTCTGCTTGATCCGCCTTGTCACTGCTTCCAGGCAACTGGCAAATTACTCTGGGGGTGAATCCAGGGGAGCGCTCATCAGGAAATAGAGCTAGATGTCATCAGTCCAAACTCTTGAACCAGCTGGGCAAGAGGGTTCATGAAGATGTTAAATAAAGTTGTGGAGAGAATTGCACCCTGCAGCACTCCACAAGGGAGCTGGCAGTGGTAAGTTCTCCCCAACTGCAACCCTCTGTCTGTGTCCCTCGAGCAGTGGTTTCAGCAGCCCTTTCAACTGCAGCAGCCCTTTCAACTACCTTCCCCAAAACACCAAATGAGAGATGGAACAATATATATTTTACAAATTTAGAGTCCACCTTTAAGACCAACAAAGTTTCATTCAAGGTATGAGCTTTCATTCGCATACACACTTCCTCAGATACAATATATGTTTAGATGGCCTTGTTGCCTACCACTATGGCTGGGGCAACCCTTTCTCCCTTTTGTTTGTATTTCTGCATTTGTACCTCATCAGTAAGGCAATAAAGCAATATTGAATGGAAAGGACATATTCACCTTCACCTAATCACTCATCCATATAATCGAAATAAATCGAAATAATAATAATAATATCCATCGGCAGCCATTCATTGAAGAGTTCACCTATCCACTCAAAAATGTTCAACTTCAAGTACAACCACTCTTTTTCATAGGATACCATATGTAGATCTTGCTGGCCCCAGAGCTTTGAAGAATAGCTGGTTCTTATATGCTGCTTTTCTCTACCAGGAGTCTCAAAGCGGCTTACAATCGCCTTCCCTTTCCTCTCCCCACAACCGACACCCTGTGAGGTAGGTGAGACTGAGGCCTATTATGCACGGCCGCTGAAACGGTGGCATGGAGAATGAGGAGGAGGAAGAAGTGAAGCAAAACGATTATGCACGGGATGGAACACAATGGCGGCAAAACCCAGAGTATCCGATTATGCACGCAGATACTCCGGAGCCGCTTCTGGTTGTGCCCTGGTCCCAGGAAGCTCCACTTTCTTCTGCATCTCGCTAATGAGGCTTTTTCGGCGGCATAAGTTGACTCTGCACCCGGTTGCCGCCTGCAGCGTGCATAATTGGTGATTTTAGCTGTCGTAATTCCACCCCGAATGCAGACTTTCCACTCCGTGCATAATGGGCCTGAGAGAGCCCTGATATTACTGCTGTGTCAGAACAGCTTTATCAGTGCTGTGGCAAGCCCAAGGTCACCTAGCTGGCTACATGTAGGGAAATGAGGAATCAAACCAAGCTTGCCAGATTAGGAGGCATTGCTCTTAACCACTGCTGCATTGTTCAGATCTGGCCATGTCCAAGAAGGCAAAGCATTCAAAAAGAAAAACACCTTTGTAATTCCCTTCTGCTGAACTGGACTCATCATGATTCCTAGCCATGGGCTACAGTAAGCTACCAACATGCTTAACTTAAACAAGTGGAATAAGGAAGTGTACACACTTTGGCCACAAGTTTCTACATTTCAAATGCAATAAAAGCATAAAGGAAAATGTTACACTTGCAGCACTCTACATGCATAAAAATGAGCAGGGCTGCTATAACAGATAGATGAATTTTCATAAAGAAACATGGGGAGATAAAATCTGGCATCACTGAAACACACTGGGAGACATGGTTCCCAAGGACAGCATGTTATCTCCAGATAAAAAAAATATGGGTTAAGGTATGCATCTCAGTTATTGATGCACATAAGAACTCTTCTTCTTCTTCTTCTTCTTCTTCTTCTTCTTCTTCTTCTTCTCCTCATGGGTTTTGCAAGAACAAGTCATGTCAGACCAACCTTATCTCTTTTTTTGAGAAAATGACTACCTTGCTGGATCAGGGGAATGCCGTGGACATAGTTCATCTGGATTTCAGTAAAGCTTTGATAAGGTTCCACATGATATTCTTATTGACAAGTTGGTAAAATGTGGTATGGATCCTAATTCTGTCAGGTGGATCAATAACTGGTTGACAAATCGTACCCAAAGGGTACTTGTTAATGTTTCAGCATCTTCTTGGAAAAGAGTGACAAGTGGAGTACCCCAAGGATCTGTCCTGGGGCCTGGGTTGTTCAACATATTTATAAATGATTTGGATGAGGGATTAGAGGGGATACTTATTCAATTTGCATGCTTATTAAATTGAATTTGGGAGGGGAAGCAAACACAACTGAAGACAGCAACAGAATACAGGATGATCTTTATAGGCTCAAGAAGTGGGCTAAACTGAATAAAATGTTCAATAGGGACAAATGTCAAATTCTACATTTAGGTAGGAAAAACCAAATACACCAATATAAGATGGGGGAGACTTGTCTCGGCAGTAGCATGTGCGAAAAGGATCTAGGAGTCTTAGTAGACCATACAATGAACATGAGTCAGCAGTGTGACTCAGTGGCTAAAAAGGCAAATGGGCTTTTGGACTGTATCTAATGGAGTATCGTGTCCAGATCACGGGAGGTGATGGTACCGCTGTACTCTGCTCTGGTTCGGCTTCACTTGGAGTACTGTGTTCAGTTTTGGGCACCCCAATTTAAGAGGGATGTTGACAAACTGGAACGTGGCCAGAGAAGGGCAACAAAGATGGTGAGAGTTTGGAGACCAAGACATATGAAGAAAGGTTGGGGCAGCTTGGTCTGTTTAGCGTAGAGACGACTGAGAGGGGATCTGATAACCATCTTCAAGTATTTAAAAGGCTGCCATATGGAGGATGGAGCAGAATTGTTCTCTCTTGCCCCAGAGGGACAGACCAGAATTAATGGGATGAAATTAATTCAAAAGAAATTCCATCTAAACATCTGGAAGAAGTTCCTGACAGAGCGGTTTCTTAGTGGAACAGGCTTCCTTGGGAGGTGGTGGGTTCTCCATCTTTGGGAATTTTTAATCAGAGGCTAGATAGCCATCTGACGGAGAGGCTGATTCTGTGAAGGCAAAGGGGTGGCAGGTTATAGTAGATGAGCGATTGGGATGTGAGTGTCCTGCATAGTGCAGGAGGTTGGACTAGATGACCCATGAGATCCCTTCCAACTCTATGATTCTATGATTCTATGATTCTTCTATTCCATTGCTATCTGATTACCTGTAAACCAAAAAGCCAACAAACTGTAATGGTCCCATAAGTGTTTTTCTCCTGTGAGCTACTTGTCACATTTTCTTTGTGAAAAAAAAAGCTGGAGTCTTAGTGTGGTTGCCATATTTTTTCCTCCCGGAAGCTAGTGGAATCATCGTTACATAATGTGTTTTCTTAAACCCTTTAGTGCACACGTTTGTATTAAAGCACAAAGTGGTTGTGCTCAGCCAAATTGCATGATTTCACACAGTCCACATGTGTGAAACTGTCCAATGTGTGTGTCATTCCTCCACAGTTGTTGCTAACAGAGTAGGCAGTGGTGAGAAAAAATAAAAATTAGCAACACTATCTAACTCTGTATAACCGCTCATTTGCATTTCCAAGTTGTGCAAATGAAGAGTGATTATCAATTTGCCTTTGATATATCAAGATGTACCCTCTTCTCAGTTCCCTCCTCTAACTTTTTTCACATGCACCTTTTTACATAAGAAAAACCGTTTAGAACTCTATCTTCTCTTGTAGTCAGCATGAAATTAAATGGCTAGGAAGGTGCTGGGGAATAATGAAGCTTTCTACAACATACACATTCACTTACACACTTTAAAAGGTAAGGGAGCACCTGCTGCACAGGTACTGTGAATGAACATGGGAAGGAGAAGTTGAGCACTACACTAGAGCTTTTAAAAAATCCTTCTCTTAATATTGACCTTGTAGAAAGGTGAAATCAGGGACTCTGGTTTTGTGATGAAAAATCTGGACTACATTTTGTTGACTTCACTGTCTTATTTGCATAAATAGAGTTAGAAGAGCCAGACCGAGGGGGGGGGGGGAGGGGGGAATAGACAGAGAAGGCACGGGGAAATATTTCAAATTCTGAAGTATGTATTTTTTAGGAGCTAGCATAAAATTTTTAGATGCTAGGCCAACTCAGATATAAATAAATACTTTAGATTAGTGGGTGCCTTCATCACATTTCTGGGTATCTGGCAGCTAGGATACATTTTCTCAGCTCCTGATATAAGTTTGTATTACTGGATATTCTAGATGTGGTTGAAAGAGAATTTGAATGGGGAAATTGGTTATGAACAAAAAAACCCAGTCACTTGCTCTCCCTGGGAAGGAATATTTGGTATATACAACGCAGCAACCTTATCTGTGCACAGATAAATGTGCAAAGATAAATGTGCACAGCATTTCTTGACACCCACTATGGGTGTCCTTTAATTTCCTCCATGAGTGTTTATATGATCAGCTACCACTTTAGTATTTGCACAGTGGTCCAATAAGATATCCTATACCCCCCTATACCCCTATACCTATGTTGTTGTCATAAATGGATTAACCCAGGGCATCTAATTCGGCCAAACTGTGGGTCTCCAGATCTCCATAGACTACAAGTACCATTATGGTAATTGGGTAGAAAAGTGGATACAAATGAAGCAAATAAACAAATAAATGTAATAAATTTAAGTTACAAATGCAATAAATCTCCCACTTCTCCATGTCCCTCAAAAATGCAGATCTTACTGTAGATTTCTTTTGCTTTCTTTTGGAAATGCAATCACCAAGTAATTTGTTGAAATCCTTCTTCAGCGTCCAGCTTTCACATCCATAGGTTGTTATAGGGAAGACAACAGTGCTGACTAGCCAGCACTTTGTATTACTCTTCCATAGTTTCTTGACAAGTTCTTTCCCTGTACCTCTGCAATTGGCCTGCAGGCTGTGAGTTCCACAGTTCTCCCCCTCATCATGTTGAGGAATACAGTAGGATTTCAAGGGGGAATATCAGTATATCAGTCCATAATTGTGATCAGAATCTGTTCCTTCTAAATGATCCAGCATAATCTCAATGACAGCAAGAACTCTGACAATCCTATTCCATTCCAGGGGTCCATACAAATCACCAGTTTTAACACAACTCCCTAGTCATAGATTGTAGTCTGATAAAGGCTTGATAGGCATCATAGAATCAGCCGGCTCACGGTTGACTCAGCCTTCCATCCTTCCAAGGTCGGTAAAATTAGTACCCAGCTTGCTGGGGGGTAAATGGTAATGACTGGGGAAGGCACTGGCAAACCACCCTACATTGAGTCTTCCAAGAAAATGCCAGAGGGCGTCACCCCAAGGGCCAGACATGACTCGGTGCTTGCACAGGGGATACCTTTACCTTTACCTTTTTACAACAATATAGGCTAGATATCAGGAAAAATCTTTTCACAGTCAGAGTAGTTCAGCAGTGGAATAGGCTGCCTAAGGAGGTGATGAGCTCCCCCTCACTGGCAGTCTTCAAGCAAAGGTTGGATACACACTTTTCTTGGATGCTTTAGGATGCTTTGGGCTGATCCTGCGTAGAGCAGGGGGTTGGACTTCATGGCCTGTATGGCCCCTTCCAACTCTATGATTCTATGATTCTATGGTAATCCTTCCAAGGAAAGAGGCATGAACTCTCTTTCGTATGTTGCCCCACTAGGGGGTTTTGTTTATTTGTTTTTTGTTTTTACTCTCTTTACTAGGTTGGTCTTATTTGTATGTTTGAGTTATATGGTCATTGCCGATTTTTTGTTTGCATGTCTGGTTTTACATGTTGCTTTGTGTTAGGCAAGTTGGCATGATTCCAGTTGTGCAATGGAGTTGTGTTTTGGGAGTTGCAGTACAGGTTTCATTGTTTTATGATCCCTTTGTACACAATGATTTTTATGAGGGCATATTTGTATTTTGAGGTAGTTCTCTTTGTTCTTGTCCATCTTGAATAAGTACCCTGTTCTTTTTGTGTGTGGGGGGGTTGTTTTTGAGAGGGGGTGTGAGCGTGTTGCCTATGTATGTGTGTGAGCTGGGTGCTGGCAGGGTGAGTGGAAGGGTGGATGGAAGGATAGGGACCAGAATGTTTGTGTTTGGGAGGGGCTTGGAGAGTGTGTGTGTTTTGAATTGGGTGTTTGGGAGGGGGTGGAGGCGGTGGAGGGAAAGATCAGGGCCAGAGTGTTTGCATCCAGGGTATATGTGAGGACTTACCTGCACCACTCCCGCCTCAGCCTGTAGGCCACCCTTCACCTCCACCATTGTTGTTCACTTTTATATAAGACTAGATTAAAAGCCCATTTTATATTAGAATAAAATGGGTGCTAGATGGGTTGTGGGGGCCCCCCCGGCTCCCAAAGGCTCCTTGGTAGGCGTGGACGACGCGGAAGAAGGGCATGGATCTTGGAAGTGGTGGCGCGGGGCTGGGGAAGTGTAGTAGGGGGGCACTTATGGTGGATGTGTTGGTGAGAGCAGCGGCGGGGCGCAGGAGGCGAGGTATGAGTCGCACAGCATTGTAGCGCGGCGGAGCAGCGGCAGGGTGGTGTCTGTGCACGCGGCGTGATTTTGAGGGCGGGCAGCGAGGTTGCGGGCGCGGCTGGTCACGGATCGAGTCGGCAGCGGGCTGGTCTTGTCGGCGGCCATCTTCCAGCATGTCGGGAGGGCGCAGCAGCAGTAGCGAAGGCTGTGGAGAGGTGAGGATGCACGTAAGCGGCGATCACGGAGTCTGGGGCGTCTGGGGCTGCAAAGGTGGCGGAGAGGGCGGCGAGCGCAGCGGATGGTTGCGGCGGCGAAGGGCGGGTACAGTCAGGGAAGGGAGGAAGCAGCGAGCGTGGTGGCTGGGGGCGGCGTGGGCTGGGAAGGTAGCGGAGAGACCGGGGAGCGTAGTGTCTGGTGGCGGAGGCAATGGTTCGCGAGAGGGCCGCAAGGGGGGAAGTGGCTGTCGGAGTGCGGACAGCGGGCCGGCTTGGGTCCTGTGGTGTCGGCGGCCATTGTGGAGGGTGGGCCGGGCCAGCGGCTGGGGTGCGGCCTCGTGTTGTGGTCAGCGATATTGGAGGGCGTGCGGCAGGTCCTCAGGCCCGTCGGCGGAGAAGGGCATTCGCTGGGCCTAGGGGAAGCCATTTCCCCCAAGCCCATGGAAGTGGGGCGAGGCTCCTCCCTGGCGGCCATCCGGGCAGGATGGCGGCTTGGGAGGAGTGTGGACTTAGCGGCGGGCTGTCCTCGAGACAGGCCAAGTATCCACTTGGCCCTGGAGTGCCACTCGGAGGAGCAAATCAGGAGCCACTTCGCGGCTCCTGATTCGCTCCTCCGAGTTTTTATCCCGGACAGAGCCCGCCCTAACTTCTCCCACACAGCCCTTACTCTTTTATTTAGTCCGCGGCGCCACGGGCGGTTTAAAGATGATGATGATGATTGCATCTGAGCTGCCTTGAGAAAGAGCCAGCTCTCATATACATTTTTGCTTTTCATTTTTGGCACCATGCGGGAGCTGTGCCTGGATCTTTTTGCATCTATAAAGAAAATGTACTAGAACAGGGGAGGGTCTCTACTTTGTAAGCAGAAGGTCCCAAGTTCAATCCCTGCAATTCCAGTCCCTGCAGTGTCCCAGTGAGTGATACTGGGTTTTATTGGATCAAAGCAGAAGCACAAAG